>NC_043964.1:2837273-2994377 GCF_902148855.1 Sphaeramia orbicularis
TTTAATAAACTTGTGCGTTGACTTCAAAGGCTTTCGGGGAATTAAGAACCCTTTTAATGTGACTGAAAGTTGCCCTGAGAATTAATGGATGTCAACCTCCACATCCTGTAAAAATGTGTTTGTGTGAGCTATCAGCACAGAGGGGGGAAAGAGCAAAAGGGCAAGAGCCGAAGAAAGCCACATTTGTGCGCCCCTGCCCTTTCACTCATCATCTTTGTCTGACCGTCACTCCTGTCCACACTTAGCTAACAACTTTCTCTATCGCTCTCTCGCTCTCTCCGACTCTCACTGATGCAGCCAGGGGCGGAAATCTAAGTGCACGCAGGGCAAGTTCAGACAAAGTGGGAGATAGAGAGAATGGTGGGAGGGTAGCGAAGATTTCAAATGACTGACACTAAAGAGGGAGGAATGCCGCGAGGGAGACACCAGGGAGTGTGTATATGTGTGTGTAGGTACAGTAAGTGGCAAATTATAGCTAAAGTCAACCTGAAGTATGAAGTGAGGGAACCTCTGAAAGCTAATTTTAGCAGTGCTATTGTGCACTGTGAATGGTTCGGGGGCAAAAGAGACAATTGTACAGAGTGTGTGTGCGACAGAGTGTGTTTGTGCAATCAGTCAATGAGTGCAAGTATATCAACGCTCCTTCCATCGGAGGGTATTGACAGTGTTAAATGTCTCCGTCCCTGAGTGAAGACTGCACTTTAGTCTGCCTCTCTTTACAGAAGTGACCCGTTTTAGCGGCTTGAAGTTTTGAAAAACCTCTTTTCATGATCCGCTTCTCTTTCTCTGTCTCCTCTCCGGTCCCTATCTCTCCCATCCCCAAACTCTTTCATGAGCGGTCTCTCAGGGGCAGGGTTGTAACACAACCCTCCCCTCTTTTGTCTCCATTCTTTTCCTTATCCTTTCATCTTTTTAAACATTCAGGGGGAAAGGGTTTGGTGGAGATGGAAACCACTACTTGGTAAAGGAAAGAAAGAGATAGCATGTGAGAGCAAGTGAGAGGGGGAGGCAGGGGAAAAGGGTTCGGCAGAGTCTCCCCCTCTGCTCATCCGCCAGTTTTATGCTTCTCCTTTTCAACGAGGCCATTCAAGGTGGGGAGGCTCAGTGGACGCGCTGTTCTGGAGGGTCAATAGCGCCGAACTCTCGTCTGGTCTGTATGGGGACGACTTATCAGCTCCGAGGACCCTCTGAACTGTCTGCCGGCCTGTGCGTCCCCCATAGACCTCCATTGTGTCTCATCTGAGCCTCGGCAGAGTTTCCCCCACAGACCTGTGAGTGGACAGGGCAGCCAGTCACCAGCTCCTGTTTCCATCCTTTCAGCTTTTTTTGAAGAGTTTTGAACCGCCTGCACTCACAGCAAACATGTGTGTGTTTGTTTGAATCCAACTCCAGGACAAAGCAGAGCTGAACCATAAACATACATAAAGGTTTATCTGAGTGCGTGCAGGGCAAGTTCAGACATGGAGTACAAAACCTACATTTACAACGAGAAACAATTTCTGCACAAGTCAAGCCTCTACCAAGGTTCCTGTGAAGAATCCTTCAACCTGTTAAACCCTGACCATATTTTCAGGGGAAAAACGCCTAAACAGACAAACCCAAAGTAAATGAAGAATTCCTTCACAATAATCAGGTTCATATGGATGTTCTTGGTGTCTGTGGACATTTACAGAGCTCACAGAATCTATTCCCATTGTCTAAAATTGTATCTATTACTATCCCTGAGTAAACTGGAACAAACTAAAAGACAAATTAGAATTTTTTATCCTCGCCTGTTTTTTTTTCCACTGGATTGACGATGACATGCATAAATTAATTGTTCGTGTCGGAGATTTTTAATAGCGTATATTTCACCCCACAAAGATTAAAAATCATGTTTGAACATTAAAGTTTGCACTAAAATACACTTTTGATGTACTTTTATTAACATCAGGGTCTAAACTTTGAGCAAAAGTTGAAAAAAAAAACATCCATTGTCCTGATTTATTATTTTTTAGTAGATGAATATTATAATTTTTTCGGCCCGTGGGCGGGCTGATCGGGCTAAGGGGGTTTTTAACCCTTTATCAGGCAAATGACTATTTTTGGTCATTTCTGCACACATTAGAAGTAGGGATGGGAATCGATAAGAATTTAATGATTCCAATTCCATTATCGAGTTTGCTTATCGATCTGATTCCTTATCGATTCTCTTATCGACCTCATTGGGTGAGGGAAAAAAAGAGTACAAACAGGTGTGTTTGCATTAACTGTCTTTTATTTTCCATCTGCACAGAAAATAGAACATATACAGTCTGAACAAATAATAAGAACAGATGACACAGGGCCCAGTTTGAAGCGTGTACAGTGAAAGTGAAATTAAAGACGTTTTACTAATTCCTCTATTGCTGCATTTCTACTACGTGGAACCGGTTCGACTCGGCTCGTCTCCCGTTGTTGTGCTCCTCATTTCCTTTCCCCTCCTTCAGAAACTTGTATTTGAGGGGGTACGACGTTTGTGCCCGCACCAGAACCAGAACTGGGTCCAGATGACGGCCTGGTGTTCACTCTGCCGCTAGATTCACAAGTGCCTCTAAGAAGAGAATCAAATGAATCACATGTGGACGAATGCTGGAGCAGATTGGAGGGATTCCACCTTTAGAAGAAATGGAAGCATTACATGTGTTCCAGTGGACTTTTTTGTTTTTTTGTTTCTGCCTCCACACCATGTTCTGACCAAAACAATGCAGCATACGCAAGACGTCAAAAGCAAATATGCCGTTAATTCAACATTATGGTCTTTGCAATTTAAACGGCATCACATTGTTTTTCAATTTACAGTTTTATTTTCTAAAAACAATAGAAATTCATCATTTCTACATACATACATGGTTTTGTTCACATACTCTTCCTGTAAAAACTACAGCTATATTTGATTTAATCGTTAACACAAAATCTTCTCAAATAAACAACTTTGCATCGTATTGTCACTTACAGTTTTTTTATGTTGCGATTTGACAACTTTTTGGTGTTAATTCTACAGTCATTTTTTACAGTGTATGTATTCTTTTCGCAATAGAATACGAACATTTAAGCAGGATCTTAAACTGTAATGTCTGCAAAACTTTATTTATTTATTTATTTATTTGTTTGTTTGTTTGTGTTTTTTCTGTTCTGGTACAGCTACATGTTAAAACTTTATCTATCCAAATGTTGCACTAGAACTTTTTCCAGGAAACAATCTTTAAAAAAAACAAACGAAACAAAAAATATCGCCTTGTTAATAGTAACGTGATATACTGGGAAATATCATATCGTGATCCTAGTATTGCAATTTGTATCGTATCGCCAAATTGTTGCCAATACACAGCCCTATGTAAAATATTATGTTAGAATATGATTACACAGTGATGACTAAAGTCTGTAGTGTGATCGACATCATATCATCAGATTCTTGCCAACATGAGCCCTTTTCTTCTGAGTAATTTCTGAAGAACTACAGACTCAAATAACAGCCTGTCCATCTTTGGAGCATCAAAAACAGATAACATGACAACAAACACCGGATCAACCTAACATCAGGAATTCACCTGTTGTGAAATCTTCTCTCTTCTCACCATCTAAACCTCTGCTAAACAATGTCACGCCTTTCATAACATTGTACCAAAAAAATGAATTTCCCCTCAGAGGTCCCTCTGATAGATTCTGTTCCCACTGCTGACCATTAAGCGGTTATTTTGAGCAGCTGTCTGCCACTGAAGTTTTACAGTAGAGGTATGCTGTGGCCTGTCTGCGATGTGTGAGCCCCTCTTCCAGGAGTGCATAGATATGGGTGATACGTGCATGTTCCCCTGCACAGACCCTGCTTCCAGGCGCCATATCCTAACTGACAATCACCATATACTGCACTAACATTACTGCTATTAATGACCAATTTTCCTCTTGTTTTGTTTTCACTATTCAGTACACTGGGTTACAAAAAAATGTTTTTTGCAAGTTGTCTAGGTTTTTTCAACTGAATTAGGACCATTTTGCAGCGCTAAATCCAAAAATGACATCTGTTTTTCTCAATCAGGTCAGGTTTTTTTTGCTAATTTGATTTGGAAAAATTTGATCTTCTCACAAAATATAATAATTAATACCAAAATAAGATTGGTAAGCACACTTTATGAAACTTGTGACTTGATTCCTGTTAGGTACAATGGTGTATTCACCGCAGATGTAGCAGAATACGTCAGGCTTATTTTTGCAAGATCTTCTAGTTGAAGCCATTTCATTCACCTGTAATATTAAAAAAACCATTAATCTTAAATTGGCTAAAGTAAAATCTTCAGAACTCGTTTATTGCAAGAAATATGAAAGAATTTTGTATCATATGATGTGAAAATGCCCATAAATGTAAGCAAAAATGTTCAAAAGCCAATATGTAGCATAGTTCAGAAAGTTGACCTGATTGAGCAAAATGAATGTGATTTTTGGATTCAGCACCAAAATGATCCTAAATCAGCTCAAAAAACTTAAACAATACATTTGTTGTTGACCAGTGTTATCGGTTGTGCTGCACTGTAAAAACAAACCTTTAGAATCTACTCAATAAAAGTGAGGTGACAATTTGCACTCCTTGTGGTTGAGTAGATTTGACCCCATATTCGGAGTAAAATGTGACTAAATTTAACAGAAATGAGATCAAATCCACCGAACATGTCCCAACAGATTACACAACAAATTACTCCTAAAAAGTGAGTAATAATAACTGTCAGTTGTTCATAGGAATATGTTCTACTTCATTTAGGGCAGGGAGGATCAATCTAAATACTGATAGTATCCATTAGTGATGTGACGTTCACGAACGAATCAAATCTTTTGAACAGCTCTTTGAAATGAACGATGGGAACCGAGTCTTTGTAAAGAGCCGTTCATTTTTTTTTTTTTTTTTTAAGGAGGGAGTGTCCGATTGCCTTTCAATTTACCAACATACTGTTCTTGTTCTGAGAATGTCACTACAGTTCAGGTATTTACGTAATTGCAGTGATTAATCACTGTTGTGTTTTGTGCAATTTTTTCTGTATGTTTACACACATTTATTGTTCTTGTTTTCAGGAGAATAAAATTTTATTTCATCAGAAAATGTTTTATTTTCTTCTTCATTCTTCAACCCTTCTTCTTCAAGCCTTTTTCACAGTATGTTTTTGTTATTTCTTTTTTTATACCATATTTAAATGTCATTTTAGTTCATTTTAATGATGAAATACCCAGTTTTTTCAATCCCATTTGCACTGCATCAGGTTTTATTCGTCCAGTATAATCTTCTGCAGCTGTCTGCCAGGGAAGTTTTACAGTAGAGGTATGCTCTGGCCTGTCGTCGATGTGTGAGCCCCTCTTCCAGGAGTGCATAGATATGGGTGATATGTGCGTGTTCCCCTGCACAGACCCTGCTTCCAGGCTCCATATCCTAACTTTGACAATCACCATATACTGCACTAACATTACTGCTATTAATGGCCAATTTTCCTCTTGTTTTGTAATGTATTACCATTCATCACTATTCATTATTTGTTATGCTGTTTTCCTTATTTCTCTTTTTTTAATACCATATTTAACCTCCTCAGACCCAGCTATGGTTTTTGTATCCACATTTGAGGACAAGAGTTTCACAACTTTATACAAAAAAAAAAAAAAAGAAAGAAAAGAAAACTGTCCACCACAAAGGACATTCCAGGAGAGTCTGGTTTTGACCAACTCTATATGTAAAGTGTCACGAGATAACTTTTGTTATGATTTGGCACTATATAAATAAAATTTGATTGATTGATTCCATAAAAATGTTAAAAACTGCATCTGAAAAAACTGTTGCATCATGTTTCCAATATAGGCACTTATTTAATAAAAAACAAACCAAAAAAAGGCTTGTACTTTGCTGACATTTCCTGGGTCTTAGGAGGTTAAGTCTCATCTTAGTTCCTTTTAATGATGAAATCTCCAGTTTTTTCCAATCCCATTTGCATTGCATCCGGTTTTATTCATCCAGTCTAATCTTCCTGTTGGATTGGTCCACTTCTGTACATATATGCTATTTTAAGTCTATTTAAAAGCTCAACCTTGTTCATGTATTTTAAGTACTTCCGGCGTATTTATACTTGGAAATGTTAATGGATCTTACATTTGTTGCTGTAGTTAATGTGCAGACACAGACCCAACTATATTCATAAGGTATGAAAGAAGATACCTAGACGAAGCAATGAAGTCATCACATTGAGATGCAAATCAAGTTGTCAAAGTGCCCTTGAGCAAGGCACTTAGCTGCCAAACGGCCGAAAAAAAAAAAAAAAAAAAAAAAAAAAACAAGCCAAGGGGAAGCAATCTGAAGGCAGACTCGGATTTCGCATTAAAACGGAAGGTTTGATTGTGCCAAAAAGGATTCTGTTGCACTCGTGCACTTGCAGACGCGCAGGACCCTGACGCATTCCACCACCCAGTCTTACAACAGCTTGTTTGCAATAATTTGCCAAACCATAATAAACTCACATTACTTGGATTCTCACCAACTACACCTCATTGCTGGTAAATTATCAAACATTTTTTTCTCGTGAAGACCGGGGCGGGGATGGAAGGAAGGGGAGGAAAATGTCAAACATCTCTGTCACGCACATCAAACTCAGGACGTGTGAAGTAGTTGGCAAGGAAATGTACATTTATGATCATTCTGCGCATTAAATCTAGAATCAGAGTTTTATATGGGAGTCATGTGTTTGTTTTTCCTCATACTAGTTGCATCCGCTGTGACAGATGGAACACGTTGTGGGCTGTGTCTTTTCATACACTAACCTCTGAAGGAAAATAGCTCGTCCTGTCTTTGCGCTTCCCAAGAGAAACCAAGTTGGATGCGTCAAGTTGACATTATATCAGAACAAATGGGGCCGGAAGTGACTGAATGTATTTTTGAAATTAAAGCACTGAATAGAAATCCGCGATAAGGTATTTTATTTTGAAAATTCCGCTGCCGGGGTTTCGGTCTTTACGTGCGTAAACTTGACACTTTGTGCGACTTTACGCATTTCAGGCGGAGTTGAGGTCTTAAAACGCCTGGCCAATTTCTTCACCTCTCCACTTCTTCGTTCACAGTTTTGAACTGAGATGACTTTTCCCTGACCCCGCGGAAGGAATATTAACAAATGGAATACCTACAGTCGGTGGCAGCTTTTTTGAACACAGTTTTCTTTCCATGCGTCTTTTTTTTTTTTCCTGAGTGGAGCGCACCCAGGACAGGACAGCAGAGGAGCGGAGACTTTTCTGGTTTTGACTACTTGAGTTTTTTTTTTTTTTTCCTCGTCGGATTTCGGGGCGCACATGCGATGTCACGGACTATTAAGAGAAGAAAGAAACGTGTGTGAATAGTGTTTTTTTTTCTCTTTTGGTCTGTGAACGAAAGTGTCTTTAGAGTTTGTTTTCTTCCACCAGTTGAGCAACTGGCGACAGGACTCTATAATCAATGTGGTGTCAGCTGGAAGGACGCGGGGTCCGGATCTCACCTAAACGGTATGGCCTTCAATCATACAAGTAGGCCTTCAAGGCTTTGTGTCAAATGGTTTTAG
This sequence comes from Sphaeramia orbicularis, assembly GCF_902148855.1. Taxonomy (NCBI): domain Eukaryota; kingdom Metazoa; phylum Chordata; class Actinopteri; order Kurtiformes; family Apogonidae; genus Sphaeramia; species Sphaeramia orbicularis. The sequence goes on from NC_043964.1 coordinate 2,844,845, forward strand.
GTACACTTTCTAAAAATAGATATTTATATTTATATATATGTTCATTAAGTGTGTAATTCATTGTTGCTGGAGTTACATAATGGAGCAAATGTCTGTTAGATTAAATTAAGACATTTGCAAACATTATCTTTTATTTAATTCTTTATTCCAGTTTAAATCTACTTTTATTTATGAATTAATTTAAAGCCTATGTCATTTATTTCAACCGTTTTCACCCAGGCGTCTCATACAGTAACTCTATTTACGTCATATAATTTTGGGGATTAATTTGAAGCCCATAAAACATCTGTCATCTGTTATTACAAGGTCGCAAATCACTTTACGCACGCTATTTTACCTAATATTTTCTTTGGCAGCCCTGGAGTTGTTGCCAATTTCATGTGTTATTTGACTTGGCAGTGAGTCAGAGTGAAATGGAAGCGACTAAGACACAAGTGGAACCCGCAGGTAGATCACACAGGTCCAAGTTTACCTGCAGCTCAAGTCTCCATCTGATGTCCAGACTCTGTAGGAGGCTGTGGAAAAAGGGCATTTAGGCCAAACCTTCCACCAGTGCACCGTATCCTGCACATGGCCTGGGAGGCAGAGGTGGAAGGGCACTACTGTCACTCAGTGCTTCAGTTTGACATCATGGTTCTTGTCTGTTTCTATATTGTGCAGCTTCAGGGGAAACTGTTTTATTGTTTTTTTACTCCATTACATTTGTCTGACAGATTTCATTTCCTTCTCAGATTCCACCTTCTTCCTGTCTGGTGACAATCATATGTCTCCAGAAATGCTGCTTTTCTTGATTTTTTGTCGTAATCAAAGAACAAGTGTTTCTTTTTTGGGGTTGACCTTAAAATTCATGTATTATTACCTTCGCAGAGGAGGTTCTGTTTTGGCCAGGGTTTGTTTGTTGGTTGGTTAGTTAGCAACATAACTGAAAAAGTTATGGATGGATTTTGATGAAATTTTCAGGAAATGTCCAAAATGGGACGTGTAGGCTAACACAGGATTAGATTTTGGGAATGATCCGGATCACTGTCTGGATCCAGGAATTTTTAAAAGGATTCCTTATCATTGGGAGATAGGGATATTTTCAACATGTATATGTGGAACTGCACAATGAATGGTCAGAGTGCTTGGTAAAAAAAAACAAAAAAACAAAACATAATAAGTTCCCAACAGGTTCTACAAGATATTGAAGATTGATCTGGATCAAAAAATCAAAAAATTCTGGATACCATGATCTAGAATGGGAAAAAATAGTGGAGTTTTGGAATTTTCAATCTAATAAGGGAACATATTATAGTATTGAAAAGCAACGAACACCAAATCTAACCATGACAGTGAAATCTGAAGTGTGCCAACAGATTTGTTTTCAACAACTATGGAGGTAGATCCAGGAGAAGACCGCCATTTCCGAAAAAGTGATTTTTGCCTCTGCCAAGGAGGTGATGTTTTCATCAGGGTTGGTTTTTTGTTGGTTTGTTAGCAAGATAACTGAAAAAGTTATGGAAGGATTATGATGAAATTTTCAGGAAATGTTAATACTGGCACAAGGAACAAATGATTGAATTATAGCAAGGATGTAAGTGTGCAAGGAACCTATGTCAATACAATCTGTCAGTTTGGGATTTACTCTTAATTTGGCAAATTTAGACATTATTGATTCATCAGAACATTGTCATTTACAGGTTAACAGAACAGCCATTGTTCGGCCTATGGCTCTCACTCATGGTGCAGCTCTACAAAAATACAAAAGTAAACACAAAAGGCCAATAAACATTGCCATAAACACATTAAGTCAAAACTAATATTAACACCACAACCCCGCTGAACCCCTGCACATAAAAATTACACATTTTCAACTACATGCCCACTACCCACAATGCAATGTGGCAAACATGCGACAGTATTAAAAACCCTGTTAGATTAACTGTAAAATGCATTGTCCCAAATCAGACTTTTTAGTTAAAATTCTTCACATATTAGAAACATTTGACAAACATATCGTCAGCCTCACAGCATAATTACCCAAGTGACATTTTTGGCCAAATTGTGATATCAGTGTGACTTTACTCTAACACTGCTGCTTCATTTTGCATCATTGTCTATGACCTGAAAAAATATGACGTAAGCAATTATGCTATGAGGCTAACGATATAATGATCTCATAGACTCTGATGCATTGTTTTAAGTTTAACTAGCCTCCACTATTTAAAATAGATCAATTAGCGACATACACGTGCATGCAGCAGTATACAGTCACAGAAGAAAATATTAGACCATCAAAAGTCATCAGAAACAATGGTTATGTGATCAAGTCCTAACTCCTGTGTGTATTATGTGACTAAAACAGACAGAAAAGAAAACATGGAATGAATAAAAGCACTGTTTTTGTCAGTACAGTGACAGAGATATTGATGGAAGAACTGAAGTGATTTTGGTTTTTATCAAGAAAACCATGTTAAATGGATAAATATCAACTCTGAAATTCAACTACTATGAGCTATTTTTGTTATCATTATATTTGTCCAAACAAATGTACCTTTAGTTGGACCAGGCATTAAAATGAACAAGAAATTGAAGAAAACAAGGGCTTTTAAACCCAAAATATCATATATGACAGTAAAACACTGACAGGGACCATTTTATTGCACTGAAACTACTTTGACTTTTCACGCTTTATGTCAGGGCTGTCAAAGTCATTTTAGTTCAGTTCCACATTCAGCTAAATTAGATCTGAAGTGGGCCGAACCAGTAAAATAATAACATAATAATATATAAATAATGACAACTCCAAACTTTTCTCTATGTTTAAGAGCGAAAAAAGTAAATTTACATTATGAAAAGGTTTCCATCTACAAACTATCCTTTCAAACAATGTGAATAACATGAACAAACTGATAAAATAAGTGTAGTTTTAACAATATTCTGCCTCAGTTTATCATTTCCACATGTACATTAGAACTTACAGATCACAGTGGATCTACAAACACACAAAACATTTAATAACAGACAGAATCTTGTTAAAATTGTACTTACTTCTCTTAAGACATTTCAGGTTGTTTGTATTTGTTCAGGTTATTCACATTTTTTTTTTGCGAAATTATACTTTGTTTTAGTGTAAATACATGAAAATTTTACATTTACAAAGAGAAAAATTTGGATCTGTCATTATTTATGTTATGATAGTATTTTACCAATTTGACCCTTGAGATTGAATTGGTCTGAATGTGGAACCTGAACTAAAAGGATTGTTCATATTTTCAGTGTAATTTTTGCATTTCATAAATTCATCCCAAGGGCCGGACCGGACCCTTTGACGGGCAGGATTTGGCCCCCGGGCCGCATGTTTGACACCTGTGCTTTATGAGTTTTCTGCAGATAAAACATCTATTTTACATGAGTGGTGTAGTATTTATACTTTAAGATGTGAATACTTCTTCCACATCTGAAAGTAGGAAAGAAGGATGTCACTGCTATGGAGCCAAGGTTAGAGAGGAGGGGGCTGAGCGTGGACTGAAACAATCAGAGAGCTGGAATTAATGGGCTGTTTGCACAGTGGGACAGCCAGGCATTGTAAATAAGCACATGTGAGGCCGAGGCTTTTACTGTAGCCATACACTCAGTAAGAGAGAGAGGAGAAGACAAACATCTACCTGCATGTGTGTCTGTGTCACATGGTCGTCATTGTTTTAAACGTCCACATTTGTACTTGTCGCCAGGGGTGTAAGAAAACATCGGTTCTGCAATATATCGCTATATTTCATTTCACAAACCTCTATCGATATTAAAAAGTACTGTATGGATATTTTTAGGTATTTATTCAAATGCAGATATTGTGGAGGTTCATTTTTGTTTTTTTTCTTTTTTTTTTTTTTTATTATTATGTAACACTCTTTTATTAAATAATGTTAGTTCCTTTGTTGGGATTGAACTCAAATCCTGTTCTGATGTTCATTCTGAACTAATAGAATCTGAACATTTGAACAGGATCTGAAACTATAATGTCTGTAAAACTGAATTTCAGTTTGAACACAGGAACGTTTTGTGATAGAACATTAGATCTAGGGATGTTCCGATACCGACGAGTATCGGCATCGGCTCCGATACTCAGTGTGTGTACTCGTACTCGTAAAAGTAATCCGGTACAAATGCACTGATACCACTCACGGCCGTGTGCCATTCCCAGTTCAGTGCAGCAGGTACGAGGAGGAGGAATAATGTGTGTGAGTGTGAAGAGTGTGGAGATGGAACCAAAGAAATGACGGTGATAAAAGTAAGGCTGACTGACAGTACCGTTCAGACACAGACAGATACAGACGCAGCATTCTGTCCGTCCTCTGCGTACATTACATCTGTTTACCAGGTGCTCGCGGATGCGTAAACAGAGAATACCAGCGGGAGTACGGAGCGGTGCGGACCGCCGCCAACAGAACTGAAAACCAAACTTGTGTCTCATTTGTCTTTCTCTTCCTGCTGAAGCTAAACTTTTAAACCTTACCAGAGAAAACGCTGCAACATTAGTATCACAGTAGTGTTCCCTCTGTCGTCTACAGGTTTGTTATTACTGACTTTCTTCTTCTTCTTCTCATTAAACTTTCCTCTTCTTCGTGGTATTTGTCCAGTATGGTTAATTCAGAGCGGCGCCCCCTGGTGGATTAATTGGCAAACGCTCATTCCAACACATTAAATGTCAGTAGCAGCACTTTGTTCCAGTCAGACTAATGACAACGACAATAAAGCACATTTACAAAAGGAACCAACAACTGGAATGGGATTACTAAGGACTAGGATCAGTACTCGGTATCGGCAAGTACTCAAATGTAAGTACGAGGGCCGTTCAATAAGTTCATGGCCTCACCCAGAACAGAACAACACAGACTGATAATTTATGTTTTATTTTTCAACATAATCTCCATTTACAGCAATGCACTTGGTCCATTGATGTTCAAGCATCACTATCCCATCACGAAAGAATGTAACATCCTGTATTATAACAACCAGTATTTTGGGTGAGGCCATGAACTTATTGAACAGCCCTCGTACTAGTACTCGTACTCGGTCAGGAAAAAAGTGGTATTGGTGCATCCCTAATTAGATCCTGTTGGGATCAAATACAAATGTGTTTAGTATTTGGGCAGATTTCTGCTGTAACTAAATTCCTCCAGGAAATAATCATTAAAAAAAAAGAAACAAACAAAAAACTGCCTTTTTAACAGTATCATGACATATCGTGATATATTGTATTGTGATCCTAGTATTGTGATTTATCATATTGCCAAATTCTTGCCAGTACACAGCCCTACATGTTGCACTAACGAAACCTGTAGTAAAAATTTGCTGAAAGACGCACGGCGAGGTTCAAACCAGACATGTTCGACCCCCATCCATCTTTGGACTACTTGACTTCAAAAAGTGAGGATTAAGCAGAGACGGGGCCTGGTCCTAATACTAACACAGAATGCATTATCTGTGTGTCAGATGGACGTGTCTGACATTAACCACACATGAGGGGGGATTACTCGGTTAACAGGCTAATGGCACAGTAGCCGCTGCCAGGTGTGGAGCTGCTTTATGGCATCTGTTTCCTGGGGAGGGTCTCCCAGCTCCAGGCACTCTGTCCCGTCATTCCCCTGGTTCCGTCTTCACTCATGCTGTCTCATGTGGATTAGACCCCTGTGGTTCACACTGGCAGCGCTCAAAAGACAAGTCAGCCCAGTTCGCCAGGTGCCACATTTACACAAGAAGCAATTTCCTTTATTGTTTTTCCAAATGTTTGTGTATATTATACAGCTTCTGTTTAAGAGTTAACGCAGTGTTTTTCAGCCTTGGGGTCGGGACCCCACGTGGGGTCGCCTGGAATTCAAATGGGGTCGTTTGAAATTTCTACTAATTGATAAAAAATGAAAACTTACGACTAAAAAATATTGGTGAGTTGAGAGAGACAATTACAACACATAAAAAACAAACTATGGTTGTGAAAGTGCAGCACTGTGGTTCTGTTTCTGTGTCAATGTTCACTGTGGTCAGTTTCAGATGCTGCAGCTCTTTCAGAATTCATAGTTTCAGTTCTTGTTTGTTCAGTATTAATTGTCAGCCTTGGAAATCACAGCTGGACTGACTGTACACTGGAAAAAATCTAAATCTTACCAAGTGTATTTTTCTCATTTCTAGTCCAAATATCTCATCACACTTAAAATAAGACAGAATCGCCTAAGGAATAACTTTTCAGTGAGATATAAGAACGGATTTTTAGACAATAGATCTGGAAAATCTTATTTCAAGAAATCTTACCAAGATCATTTTCACTTGTTCCACTGGCAGATTTTTTTTGTTGCTTGAATTAAGCAAAAAAAAAAAAAAAAAAAATCTTGAATCAAGCAAAAAAAAAAGTTGAATTGAGCAAAAAAAGTCTTGAATTAAGCAAAACTAAAAACAAAAAAATCTCAAATTCAAATTTCAAGATAATTTTCACTTGTTCTATTGGCACATTTATTTTTTTGCTTAATTCAAGCTAAAGTATCTTGTATGAAATCTTTTTACTTGTTTTTAGAGGGGCATTTTTTCCAGTGTACATACCCTGACCAAGGAAAATCTAATTCTCCCTTTGTGCAGTAATCTACACCTGGATTTACTGCCTCCGTCCATAAAAACATATATTAAATAGACTAAATGTCCTCTAAAATTAACATTTATTACAACATAGTATAGAAAACTATTACATGATCAAAAACAAATTAGTCTTAGCAAAAAATGTCTCCGTGTTTAATGTTGGGGGTCGCCAGAAATTTGTGATGTTAAAATGGAGTCACGAGCCAAAAAAGGTTGGAACGACAGAGTTAACTTTATGTATGGTAATTATTATGTTGATTATTAAAATTATAGTCATCTGTCAATATAAAACAAAACAAAAATGATCCGCAAATTTTTTATTATTTGTGTTAGTGATGTGGCGTGGCAAAAAAGGAAATTTACAGCTTCTCAGTTTATGATGCATTTCTCTGTCATATCTGATTAACCATGATGAGGCAGGTTAATCATAAAATATAAGGAGTAGCTGTCATTTGGTTTTGTGATTTTACAGCGTTAGTGGTGAGACTAGCCTAAGTAGTCACATATAACAGCATTACGCAATTACATTATTAAAAAAAACTGCTATTACAGCTCAGCTTCATTATACTTATTCATCAAAATGTTGGTTATTATAAGAAGGTTAGAATGTGTGTTATCTTTGGCAAAAAGATTACATACAATGACTATAATTTACCCGTAGTACGGCCAGGATTTGTGATCCACATATCTGAAATTAGCTTTGGTGATTGTGCTTTAAAATCAGCATATTCACATTTTAATTAAAGTTTTACTGAAAAACTTTTAATATGTCTAACAGTATTATACAGTCTGCTTTGTGTTTGGTGTCTTTTTCAGCTTTCTTACCTTCTCTGAAACACGTATTAGAAAAGTAATCAATGTAATAAGCTATATTATTTTGGTGAAGTAATTAAAATCTTAGAGCGAGTAGTAAACATCTGGAAAGTTTATGGAAAATTCTGAACCATAGCACAAAGTTCCTAAAACAAAAGCAGGAAAACGTTGAAGTGCAATCCTCTAAAACCTTAATGTAATGAAATCCTAAGCAGAGATCCAGAGACAAGGAAGCTGTGCATGTTAAAGGAGTGCTTCAAAGCAAAGTGAAATAGATCTGTCCTGAACTGTCACTTAAAAATGTCTGCTGAGGTTGTTTGCCTGATCTCCTTCGGGAATGTTTCACAGTTTGGGAGCACAGTTGAAAAAATAACTGCATCTCCAGGTTGTGTTTTTGTGTTAGTGGACATGTAATAAGCCGACAGGGGAGGATCCCAGCCTGTGAGTGTGACTGAACATGAAACGACCGGAAGGTTTGGAACGTTGGGTCGATCGCTTTGGACAGACTCAGGGATCCGTGTGATCACAGTTAACGTCAGAGTTTAGAGCAGGGCTGTCAGACCATTTCACTTCAGTTCTACATTCAGCTAAATTTGATCTGAAGTGGACCGAACCGGTAAAATAAAAAATATAATAATATAGAAATAATGTCAACTCCAAACTTTTCTTTGTGTTTTAGAGAACAGGTGTCAAACATGCGGCCCGGGGGCCAAATCTGGCCCAACAAAGGGTCCAATCCAGCCCCTGGGATGAATTTGTGAAATGTAAAAATTACACTGAAGATATTAACCATCAAAGATGTTCAATCTAAAGTGGGTTGGACCAGTAAAATACTATCATAATAAACTATAAATAGTGGAAAAAAGCTATTTTTTCCTCTTTGTTTTAGTGTCAAAAAAGTTAATTTACACAAAAAAGTGTGCATTTACACACTAGCTTTTCACAAAAAATATGAACAACCTGAAATGTCTTAAGAGAAGTATGTAGTATTTTAACAATATTCTGTCTATTATTAAATGTTTTGTGTATTTGTAGATCCACTGTGATCTGTACGTAGTGATGCACATGTATAAATGATAAACTGAGGTGTAATATTGTTAAAATTACACTTATTTTTCCTTAAGAATTTTCAGGTTCATATTGGTTCATGTTACGTTCAAGTACGGTTCGTAGATGTAAACATTTTAGTTATGGAATTATACTTTTTCACTCAACATAGAGAAAACTTTAGAGTTGATATTATTTCTAAGTTTTTATCCTATTATTTACATTATTTATTTGACTGATCTGCCCCACTTTATTTCATATGAGGCTGTATGTGGAACTGAACTAAAATGAGTTTAACACCCATGTTTTAGAGCGAAAAAAGTTCAATTACATTATGAAAAGGTTTACATCTACAAAACTATCTTTTCAGACAATGTGAATAACATGAACAAACTGAAAAAAATTAGTGTAATTTTAACAATATTCTGCCTCAGTTTGTCATTTACACATGTACATTATTAAACTTACGATCACAGTACACAATACACAATACAATACACAAAATATTAGTAACAGGCAGAATATTGTTAAAATTGCACTTAATTCTCAAGTTTTTCACATTTTTTTGTGAAATTACACTTTTTTAGTGTAAACACATGAAAATATTTACATTTACAAAGAGAAAAATTTGGAGTTGTCATTATTATGTTCTTATGATAGTATTTTACTGGTCTGACCCACTTGAGATTGAATTGTTCTGAATGTGGAACCTGAACTAAAAGGATTGTTAGTATCTAGTGTAATTTTTGCATTTCACAAATTCATCCCATGGGCCGGACTGGACCCTTTGGCGGGCTGGATTTGGGCCCCGGGCCGCATGTTTGACACCCCTGGTTTAGACTGTTTAGGCTGCTTATTCATGGATTTTTGCTTGATGAGGTGGCTGTTTGTGTGTTCACGCAGGCTTTGCCCTGTTTTTTCAGCTGATTCTCTCCTCGATTTATTCCAAAGAATTCAAAGATATGGAGATTAGGCTTAAACTAAGTGTAGAATGTTGAGTGGAGTTGTATTTACAGAGTGAGGTTCTTGATTTATAAGATTTTTTTTGTGTTTGTCAGAGGGGATTCAGCGCGCCTGGGTCTGGTCCAAAGGGCGGAAAAGAACGTCGCGGTCCTTGTCTAGCCTCGCAGGGAACGCAAATGATGCGTGTCATTGTAGCAAATGGAGCGTGTTGATGAAGTGCTGCTGCTGCTACTGCTGTTTCACAAAGAAACCACTTAGAGTCTGCTCGCTTGCCTTCTGTGTGGTGTCTGAGTGCTCCAAGAAAGCCCTTAAGAAGCAGAAAACCCTCCTGCTGAAACACACCTCTTATGAGGTCTCAGAGGGTTTTGCTGGGTTTATAATCTATATTTCCATCACCACCTTTTACTCCCTCGTCTCATAGTAGGTTACAGATTACCTTCTTCTTCTTCCTGTACGAGGGCAGGGAACTGAACATCCATACTTTTATGACACTGATCAAATTTCCTATTGAAAAATTCCTGAAATTATTCCCTCGATATCAAATTTCAAAGGTGTATCACCGACTAGTAGGGCTGTTAGAAAATATCGGTTCCGCAACATATCGTGATATTTCATGTCACAATACTATCGATACTAAAAAGTACTGTATCAATATTTTAGGTATTTATTCAAATGCAGATATTGTGGAGGTTCATTTTTGTTTTTCTTTATTGTTTATTTTATTTATTCTTATTTAACACTCTTTTATTAAATAATGTTTTTCTTTGTTGGGATTGCAAAAAAATACTGTGTGATGTTAGTTCTGAACTAATAGAATATGAACATTTGAACAGGATCTGAAACTGGAATGTCTGTAAAAAAGAATTTAAGTTTTAATAGCGGAACATTTTGTGATAGAACATTAGATCCTGTTGGGGTCAAATAAAAATGTGTTTAGTATTTGTGCAGATTTCTGCTGTCATTCAATTCTTCCAGGAAATAATCTTTTAAAAAGAAACAAACCAAAAATTGCCTTTTTAACAGTATCATGATATATATCGTATGGTGATCCTAGTATTGTTTTTTGTATCGTATCGCCAGACTCTTGTCAATACACAGCCCCTGACCTGTATAAGTTTCAGTATTATTACATTAACAGACAGCCTCAGGGTAAATCGCTTTATGTAAAACTGCTTTTAGTTCGTAAGTGTGTGAACAGGCAGATGTGCTGATGAAACTAATGTGAATTGTGCGTTACTTTTTGTTAAAATGCTAAATTGTGTCATAAATAGGGGTGTGCATCGGCAAGAATTGGGGATACGATTCAAATCACAATAATATCAAGATATCATGATACTGTTAAAATGGCGTTTTTTTGTTTGTTTCTTTTTTAAAATGATTATTTCCTGGAAGAATGGAATTACAGCAGAAATCTGCACAAATACTAAACACATTTTTATTTGATCACAACAGGATCTAATGTTATATCACAAAATGTTCCAACTGTGTTCAAACTTACAGTTTCAGATCCTGCTCAAATGTTCATATTCTATTAGTTCATTACTAACATCATAACATCATTTTAGTTCAATCCCAACTAAAGAACTCCCATCTGCCTCTCAGACAGTAAAAAGTGCTTTTAGGGCGCTTCAAATAACCATTATTTAATAAAAACAGTGTTAAATAACATACAGAAAATATAAATAATAACGAAAAACAAAACACAAAAATGAACCTCCGCCATATCTGCATTTGAATAAATGCCTAAAAATATCAATGCAGTACTTTTTAATATCGATCCTGTATTGCGAAATGAAATATTGCGATATATTGCAGAACTGATATTTTCTAACAGCCCTAGTCATAACGAGTATTGAGGTCGAGGTACTGGTATTGAAAGTTTTTTCTCGAACACCCATCCTCACCCCAGACACCGCTCCCATAGCTGAACAGCCTTTTCTGCTGAGCTTTAATTAGCACTGGCTGGTCTCTCTACATTTACATCCGGGGTGTCAAACATGTGGCCCAGGGGCCAAACGCAGCCCGCCAAAGGTTCCAATCCGGTCCCTGGGATGAATTTGCAAAGTGTGAAGGCTGTGGAACTCATTTTAGTTCCGGTCGCACATACAGACCAACATGATCTACAGTCAAATAGTAACAGCAGAAGAACCGACAAAAGAGAATGACTGCAGATTTTTTCTCGGTTTTATGTGGAAAAATAATATTAGATTATGTTATAAATAATGACAAACTTCACATTTTTGTCTTTGTTTTAGTGCAAAAAAATAACATTAAATTATAAAAATATTCAGTTAAATGTGAATCACCTGAACAAATATGAACAACCTGAAATGTCTAAAGAAAATTAAGCATAATTTTAACAATTTTCTTCCTGTTCCTATGTGTTTATTGTCTTTTTTAGTCCGACGCACATGTATAAATGATAAGCTGAGGCATAATATTGTTAAAATTGCACTGATTTTTCTTGAGAAAGTTCAGTTTTTGTCAGGTTATTCACATCTTCGTAGTTTGGATAGTTTATAAAAGTAAGTATTTTCATAATTTATGGGATTTTTTTTGCACTAAAACACAGACAAAAATTTGCAGTCGTCATTATTTATAGGTTATTCTGTTATTATTTGACTGGTTCCGGCCCACTGGAGATCAAATCAGGCTGAATGTGGAACCTGAAAGAACAGGAGTTTGAGAGCCCTGGTTGAAGGGGCGTGTTAACAGCCTGTTTACTGGATAATCTGCTTCAATCACACAGATCACCTCAGTTTCTTTTGGCAGGCCCGGTACACCAGTCAGTAGCATAAGCAAACAGGAAGCCCACAGCACTTTGAAGTGATTTATTGTCTGCATGACAAGGAGGCACTGAACCCGGAGGAGGCTGCATGAGTGATGTGTCAACCAAACCTTGTTGCTCCTCGGTGGCTGCATTGTGTCCAGGGTGTGGTCGGGCTGAATACGTGTCCTGTCACTGAAAAGCTTTAGTTTTCACTCATTCATGTGCCCACACACAGACACCGATGGCCAGCGATGATACATCCTCTCATTCGCCCTCACATGCCCGTACAAAGCACAAACAAACACACCACGAGCAAACAAACACAGTTATTTTCTGTCGCCCTGCGTGTTATTTTATGTCTCTACTGCCTGAGGAAAGCGTGAAGGAGCTTCGCCAGTAAAGCTGCATCTCTGACATTCTCATCATTCCTCTTATTTTAACTCTTTCCAAGTGGTGACCTCCTCCCTGCTTTTGAACTTAGAACTAAACTGTCTCTCACCTCCGCTGACTACCACCTGAATGCCACCCCTCTGCGCACACACACCGCATGACTGGGCGACTGGAATATTTGTCGACTTAGTCACAGGTGAAACACTTGAATGAATCATCTCTAATCCTCTCATCATTTGTGTTCATTGAAATTATGTCAGACTTGACAAACTAATTTACCTTAAAAGCGTTCTGCATGGTTGGAAATGTTTACCTTCGGCTCGCACGAGGGAGTGTTTTATTTGAGTTTTGTATCTTATCTATGTGTATTTGTTGTGCAACAGTTAAAATGACTGTAATGTGTCCTGTAAGGTCATAAATATCCTCAAATAGACAGGCAGGATGTTTTCATTTGTGCTACGTAAAACCTTTAATAAGTACTTTGTTATTATACGCTGCAATGTAGTTATTATGATTTGAGAAACTAATGAAATAAAAAAAAAACAAGGAATGCAAAAATATTTTTGTAATGAAATTTTTAAAACAGTATAGAATATACGCAAAGCTAACAAAATAAGAATTAAAGTAGTAATTTCATTTAGTCGTCATCTGTCTTTATTTATTATTTATTGCATATGTTCCATTTCAGTCATTAAGCAATTTTACAAAAGTAGAAATCTTGTACGTTAGTGTCTGTGCTGGATGGATACAGTCATTAACCCTTTCATGCACAGTGGTCACTCCAGTGGACAGTTCTTCTCCAGCTGTTCTCGTGTATATTCATGGGTTTTGTTGGTTTCGTTCCATATCAGCCAACACAGTGGACGCTTACACATCATCCCAAACACTGACATTCAGACCATTACTGTAACTTTAATGTTCTAGACAAACCTGATCTGCACTAACATGTTTGAGGGTAAAAAAAAAAAGCAAATTGTTATTAGATGGTAAATAACATTTTTTTTTTTTTTTTTTTTTAAGCTTTGTTTTGCATATTATCTCTGTGAAGTAATAACTAGTATTAGCATATGTTAAAATATGAGAAAACATCAGACTGGCAGCATTAAATGTTTTTATTTAATAGTTTTCACAGTGTATCAGTAATACATGTTTCTTTGCTTCTAAAATGAAAACATGGTGTCCAGCTGAGAGGACATTTTTGGAACTCCATGAAAAAAAGGTTGATTAATAAATAAATAAATAAAGTAATGATACAATTCAATTGCATTTTTTTTCATGCCTAAAGAGGAATAAAAACTCTCAGGAAAGAAAATCTTGATTAAGCTTCTCATAATTCATGCATGAAAGGGTTAAGGTGGTGATTATGGCAGTAAAAGTCTAAACAAAGACTAAAACTGACTATCAAACTAACAACTAAAAAAAAAAAAAAAAGACCTGAGCATTTCCAAAAATAAATGTTGAACTGCTAATGGACTAGCAGCTAAACTACCAACTGAAAACAAAAGGTGACAAATGAAATAAAGGGCTACTGACAAACTGAGCTGCACTGCAATTTAAGAATACATGCTTGTGTTGGAAAATATCTACATTACCTTTAAGTAGAACTATGTCATGAAGGGGGAACAGTATTAATCATACTCAAACACTACATTTACAATGGAGAACAAAATACTTTCAAACTAAACAGGATCAGATGAATACTTGTTCTTTTCAGTGATGCTTCTCTATCATTTATTTTAGCAGATAGTCCTGATGTTTCTACACTTTAAAGAGACTGCAAAATTCTTGGATCATAGCAAACACAGAAACAGAACAAAAACAAGTCTGAGCCATAAAACACAAATGAAAAGACGTATATTCTTGGGTTGCAGATGTCTTTTTACTCTAGATCTTTTGGCTGTAAAGTTTGGGACTCGCATACATACCAGGTTGTCAGTGTCTCTGTTGAAGGTCAGCCATTCAGACAAGCACAATCTGCTGCTGTTCGTAGCTGAACTCCATCATCCCACATGAAGAAACAGACGGTGACCTTGCTGTACTTGGTACTATTTTTCCACAAGTTCTGCCAAGATTTTAAAACCATACCCCGGCAGTTAAAGCACCGTGGTCATAAAGCTGCGGGCCCCCTGTAAAACCCTCATTTTACATTTAAACTGCGGTGGTTGGTTAAACTGTATAACCTACAATCGTCTAAAATAACATTCTCTCTCTCTCTCTCTCTCTTCCTGTGTCTGTCGTCTCTCTCTTGTGTTGCCTCCTTTTATCCACCAGCTGATACGTCTTGGGAGTGATGCACTGGCTTCCCCTGGTTGCCATGGTGATTGCCTCGGCCCTGCCCTTCCCTCACAACCCCGTCTCCAGGATTGCTGCCGCGACAACAGAGCCTGGCTTCGACAGCCACAGAGACCATCATGACCCGGCTACTCGCGTCGCAGCTCCCACGGAGCCTCCAGCAGACTTCAACTTCCACGCAAACGCATCACAAACGGATTACAACATGGCTGTTAGTCTCAGCCAACACACCAACAAACAAAACCTCCAGAGCCAGAAGGATTACGTGACATCCTCTTCAGATGAAGAGACTTCCATTTTCAAAGTGGAGAATCAAGGAATCCACCAATCAAAAAGCAACTCAGGCAGCAAAGTCAAAAGCAGCGTCAGTTTGGATGTTCTCACAGAAGGAGGAACTCTCAGGACCCACGATGTTTCAGAGGATAATTCTCTACCAAAGGACTACAAAACTTCCAGCAGTAGGCCAGATTACACAGCGGAGGTTTCCAAGAAGGACTTTCAGGACTCCACAGAAACACCTTTGCAGGTTTCTGCTGTCAGTCCTGCTGCTATTCTAAAGGGTCAAACAGGACCAGAACCAACTGTTTCCTCGGAGCAGTTGGGAGATTCACCAACGGTCAGTACAGGGAGTCAAAGGACATCAGGGACGGAGCAGAGTCTGGCAGAGGAGAGCCTGACCCTGGAGGCAGGGATGGGTCTGGGGTTAGGACCGGACAGTATCCTGGAAGGTGATGAAATGTTTTTGGATGCACATCCAAGGGTCTTGTTCTCGCCCTCACCTTCACCTCCGGAACATCCACCAATCCTCCTGCTGGAGACCGGCATGATGGAGGACGGGGACGGAGAGGAGCAGGAGGACATGGACACACTTATCGAGGGTCACGGGGACCGGGCGATTGACAGGAGCACAACTCCAAGCTCCTCCAGAGCCCCCAGTGAGGTTCCCCATGCCGTTAAAAGGGACAAACGTTCACATTTGATGGACAGGAGGCGAGGGGAGAAGTCAGTGTGCGAGTCCGAAAGTGTTTGGGTCACAGACAAAAGACGGCCATCGACTCCCACGGGCAGAAGGTGACCATCCTGCAGGAAATTCAGACGCAGACAGGGCCGCTCAAACAGTACTTCTATGAGACTGCGAGCAGGCCAAACCTGGAGGCGGAGCGGCGAGGCCCATGGGGACGGGCGTAGCTGGGGCTGGATGTTTAGGTGTGGATAAAAAACAATGGGTGAGCGAGTGCAAAGCCAAGCAGTCGTTTGTGCGAGCGCTCACCAAAGATGCAAACAACCGAACGGGATGGAGGTGGATCCGCATCGACTCGTCCTGCGTCTGTGTGCTGCTGTCCAGAGCCAATCAGGCACTGGGGAGGGAGGTCTTGATGGGAAGGGGGAGAGGCTGAGAGGGAGAAAAAAGAGAGAAGACACAGCAAGAAGTAGAAAATGACACAGAGGAGAGCAGCTGTGAGCGCTCAGCAGGGCTATTAGAGTTTACCCAAACCAAAACTAAGACGACTGAAAACATAGGTCAAGTACAACCTGAACACAAGAACTACAAGAAACAATGGAACACTGCTTCAGTTCTGTCCTGCTTTGGATTTAGCACTGGGCTAATGCTGCGTTCCAGGCAACTCGTAACTGGTGTTTTCCATCCTTCTACTGGTGTAAATGCACTGGAATGTTCAGTCAAACCTGTGACTTCCACCTGAACTCGTACTAGATCCACGTTCTCCCAGTTCTGAGTTCTGACATCACGTAGCAATAGCGCCCCCCCCCCCCATGGATGCGGTGTTTATGGAGATTTTATTAAAACAAGGTATTGCTGTGACATTATTTATCTGCAAATGTTCTGCAGAATCAGCAGCTGCTCTAATGTTAGCTAGTTTCAGTCCAATCAGTGCAAGAATAAATTAAAACCAAATACGAATCCAAATATGCAAAGAACATCAAAGGTAGAACAGCTTCTCTTGCCTTATGCATCGTTTTTCCTCCTCTGTTTCCCTCAAATAAGCAAAGAGCAAACACCTTTGGCGATAGAAATGATTGTAAATGAACATAACGTATGGTCTGACGTGCTTGTTTGTTTACATCTAACTCCCACAATTCCTTGCGCTCAGGCAGTTTGGTGTGACTTGCCTGAGTCGTGAGTCGTGGTTTGAAGTCGTGACTTATGTGTTCAAAAAACGGCCTGGAACGCAGCATAACTCGCCTTTTTAAATGTACAAAAAAATATGGATTTGCACAAATTTAATGCACACCCTTTTCAGTTCATATAAATTATGGCTAGTTATGCATTTATAAAACTAAGTAAATATTGAAATCAAAAAAAATTTAAGGGAAATTAAAACAATCAAAGTTTTGCAAATTTAACGCACACCCTTTTCAGTTCGTATAAATTATAGCTAGCTATGCTTTCATAAAACTACCTGAACATTGAAATAAAAAAAAAAAAAATTAAGGGAAATTAAAACAATGAACGTTTCGCAACTATATCTCTGACTGTTACTTTTTGGTGTCATTTCCTGAAACGAAAAAACGGTGGAAGTTATTTGTGTTTTCATCCAGTCTTTTCCTCCTTTGCCTCCCTCCACCACAACTCCCAATGACTTTTGAAAAAACAAGAAGACCTCAACACTAGATCTTAGGGAATATTGTCTTATATAGAGATGTTACTGTTTTTGTATGATTTATCTTTACATAATCTAAGTTATTTTGATTAGTATGTAAGCATGTGTATGTCTTTGATATTAATATATTCCTTTATACAGTATATGTGTATAATATGACACCAGTATACCTTTATGTATGAAGCTATGTATATCTGTGTGTATTTATAGAAGAAGCCCTCATGGAGTGGTAGGTCTCTCCAGTGTCTGATGATAATTCCAGCCTCCGGTCCGCTCGGCTTGTAAGAGGAAGGAGCGCCACCTACTGAGGCTCTTATTTACTGCTCCCTACTCTTCCCATATGGAATATCAGGAGTGTTGTAATGGTCAGATATGATAGGGAAATGTGATTTATACACCAGCTACATGGGCACGTTTGAACAGGATTTCACTCCGGCTGCTGACTTGGATGGATCTCCATCTGTGGAACTTGTTAAATGTGGTTCATGAATGTAAAACTGTGGGGTTTGTAAAATATGTGGCACCGAAACGAGCTAATTTTACCATCTGCTGGTTTGTTCTGTTTGTCTGTAATAAAGGATCTTTATACTCAGCAAATTCTTTCCTGATCAACACGGACTTGCAGAACATGTACTGGGATTTAATAGCAAAGGAAAGTTACCTTGAATGTACAGGTGTAATTAGCTGGTTAGAAGCGGATTACTTTATATCTAAACCACCTAAAGTATACCTCGTAAAACGTAGATGGCTTCAACTATAAATTACATGTATTCAGTTGGTGTTAGTAAGAAATCAGTAATCAAATAGAGAGAGAGAGAAAATACTGTGGTACAAGTAAATATTAAATTCACTTACTCAGATTAACCCTTTCATGCATACTGGTCACTAAAGTGGACAGCTATTCTGCAGCTGTTCTCTTGTATATTCATGGATTTTATTGTTTAAGTTCCATATCAGCCAATACAGTGGATGCCTATGCATCATCCCATAATACACTGCGATTCATACCATTACTGTAACTTTGCTGTTCTTGATAAACCTGATCTACAGTAACATGTTTGAGTTGTTGTTGATATTAGACTGTAATTAACAGTTTTTTCTTAAACAACAAGGTTTTTTTTGTTTGCATCTTATCTCCATAAAGTGAGTAATAACTAATATTAGAGTATGTTAAAATGTAACAAAACATCAGATTAGCAGCATTAAAAAAATGTATCTCATACAGGGGTTGGACAAAATAATGGAAACACCTTCACCTCAAGATGATAATGCCCCAATCCATACAGCTAGAATTGTTAAAGAATGGCATGAGGAACATTCTAATGAAGTTGAGCATCTCGTATGGCCGGCACAGTCCCCAGACCTCAACATTATTGAGCATTTATGGTCAGTTTTAGAGATTCAAGTAAGACGTCGATTTCCACCGCCATCGTCTCTAAAAGATTGGAGGGTATTCTAACTGAAGAATGGCTGAAAATTCCTTTGGAAACAATTCACAAGTTGTATGAATCAATACCTCGGTGAATTGAGGCTGTAATTGCCGCAAAAGGCGGACCTACACCATATGAAATTATATTTTGTTGATTTTTTAAGGTGTTTCCATTATTTTGTCCAACCCCTGTAGTTTCACACAGTATATCAGTGAGTACATGTTTCTTCACTCCAAAAATGAAATGCATGGAGTCCAGCTGAGTGGACATTTTTACACCCCCATGAAAAAAGGTTCATTAAAAAAAAAAAATCAATCACAGAGTTTTGTTTTTCATGCCTAAAGAGGAATAAAAACACTCAGGAAAAAAAACCTTGATTAAGGTTCGTATAATTCATGCATGAAAGGGTTAAAGTACATTACACTGTATATGATGTTTTTGGATTCATTTGCTGCATTAATCAATGTCTATGCAGCATTTTATCTCTGTATATGTTAAAAACTGAGCTCATTTAACTATGTTATATACTGATAACCTCCTCAGACCCAGCTATGGGTTTTCTGTCCACATTTATGGACAAGAGTTTCACAACTTTATACAAAAACAAAGAAAAGAAAAAACTGTCCACTACAAAGGACATTCCATAAAATTTTTAAAAACTGCAAAAACTGAAAAACTGTTGCATCATGATGTTTCCAATATAGGCACTGATTTAGTAAAAAACAAAAAAAGCTGGTACTTTGCTGACATTTCCTGGGTCTTAGGAAGTTCATAGTAAAGGAAAGTTATCATGAATGTACAGGTGTAATTAGCTGGTTAGAAGCAGATTACTTTATATCTAAACCACCTACACTGAAGTATACCTCGTAAAACGTACATGGCTTCAATTATAAATTACATGTATTTAATTAGGTGTTAATAAGAAATCAGTAGTCAAATAGAGAGAGAGAAAATACTGTGGTACAAGTAAAATTAAATTCACTTACTCAAATTAAAGTACATTATACCGTATATGATGTTTTGGATGAATTTTGCTGCATTAATCAATGTCTGTGATCAGCATTTTATCACTGTATATGTTAAAAACTGAGCTCATTTGAACTATTTATATACTGGTAACACTGGTCAACAACAAATTTATTGTTGAAGTTTTTTGAGCTGATTTAGGATCATTTTGGTGCTGAATCCAAAAATCACATTAATTTTGCTCAATCAGGTCAACTTTCTGAACTATGCTACATATTGGCTTTTGAACATTTTTGCTTACATTTATGGGCATTTTCACATCATATGATACAAAATTCTTTCATATTTCTTGCAATAAACGAGTTCCTAAGATTTTACTCTTGCCAATTTATGATTAATGTTTTTTTAATATTACAGGTGAATGAAATGGCTTCGACTAGAAGATCTTGCAAAAATAAGCCTGACGTATTCTGCTACATCTGTGGTGAATACACCATTGTACCTAACAGGAATCAAGTCACAAGTTTCATAAAGTGTGCTTACCAATCATATTTTGGTATTAATTATTATATTTTGTGAAAAGATCAAATTTTTCCAAATCAAATTAGCAAAAAAACCTGACCTGATTGAGAAAAACAGATGTCATTTTTGGATTTAGCGGTGCAAAATGGTCCTAATTCAGTTGAAAAAGCCTAGACAACTTGCAAAAAACATTTTTTTGTAACCCAGTGTACTGGTTAAATCTACACCAATACTTCAAGATCATTACAATTAGAGGCACTGTTGTCTTATGAGTCAATACATAAAAACAGGCTGTTTTCATCTGATCCAAAAGGGTTTTTTAAGGAGTGTCTTCAAGTAGGAGAATTGCTCGACCCATAAGGAAGTCTTAATCCTTAGTATATCACATTGACATATTTGGAGAGCTGCGGTGTTCATAGGACAAGACAGGGAACTAGTAACCAGACAAAAAAGTACAATATTTGGCTCTGGAGTGTAATAGAAGACAAGCATAAAGTGCATCAAATAGAAACACAGACCTTAAAAGTACCTTGAGGTTGAAGTTCAGTCCAAAACTTGAATAAATGTACATTCCAATGAAGGAAAAGAAAACATTTGATGATCAGCAGATCCATTTGGACCGCTTATTTTTTCTTTTTTTCTTTTACATCACCATTATCTTCATCATCATCATCATCATCATTATTGTTTATTTCCAGATGATATTTTCAATTTGTATTACTATCACTTGAATCATGGAAATCTGTTAAATCATTGCACAATTTGTTCTCAAAATGTACACATACAGTAGCGTATTTGAATGACCATTTTCAATGTTTCATATTTACTTTTAAAACTAGTTCAAATGAAGTCAAGAAGGAACAGAACATGTACATACATTTATCCAATACATACCTAAAGAAAATAATAGTTATCGTAAAAAATGAAAAATACAACTGAAAAAAATACACACATTTTACAAATTGATCCCCAGGCTCCCACCCTGTAGGTTTATCATACAGATATATATTTTTTTTTATCGACACCTCATATCATCTTCACCACCAAAAAAATGTTTTAGGTCATTGTCGTTTTGTTTGACATGCATCGTAAACACAGAGGCTAAAGGTTTCGTTTCCTGGGCTTCCTTGGGGCTCGGCCTCTCTTCCTGCCTCTCTCTGATCTCACCCCCCCCCCCCCCCCCCCCCGAGAGAGTTCCTGGTTTCTGTTATGGCTTGTGTGCAGTAAAATGACCCGGTTCTGTCCATCCTTTCTTATTTTTTCACCTCCTTTCTTTTTTCTTTGAGTCGCTGTTTTGTCTCTCTGCCACCTCTCCCATCATCAGGATTACACAAGACCCTGAGCTGATGATTACAAGTCATTAACTGCACGACAACGTTGCTGGAGGGACATTTCATTGGCGTCCGGTCTTAGCGTCTGTCAACTGAGGCGCTATTTTCTAACAAGACGTGGTTTACACAGGCGGTGTCAACTGTGACGCACCTTTAATAATGCCAGATCGTTTATTATTGCTTCAATAAGTAAAGATTTATTACCATATCGATTGTAAAATAGTGAGAAATCTATCCGCTGGTGTAAAACCCCTTTCCAGATTTATCACGTTCTTTAATTAATTAGGAAATATCTGCACCAAAATGCATTTATTAACAACTTACGACCATTTCAAACTCCAATAAGGATGGATGAGTTAAGTGGAAGAACCTTCACATTTATACTAACTGGAGTTATTTAATTTTTTAATTGTTTTTTTCACTATAAATGCATAAAATATGCTGATAAAATGTTAATAACTGCTGTTTTTTCCAGATGAAAGTGTATTTGTTTGAACAGTCTATTAGTTTAACTTCCAAAGGAATTAAAGAGCTAATATAAAGGGTAACGGTTACACCAGCTAGGAAATATCTGCACCAAAATGCATTTATTAACAACTTACGACCATTTCAAACTCCAATAAGGATGGACGAGTTAAGTGGAGGAACCTTCACATTTATACTAACTGGAGTTTATTTTTTAATTTTTTACTTTTTTTTTTGCTATAAATGCAAAAAATATGCTGATAAAATGTTAATAGACTGTTTTTTTTCCCAGACAAAAGTATTTGTTTGAACAGTCTATTAGTTTAACTTCCAAGCAGGGGTGTCAAACTCATTTTAGTTCAGTTCCACATTCAGCCAAATATGATATAAATTGGGCCGGACCAGTAAAATAATATAAATAATAGAATAAGAACTGATAAATAATGTCAACTCCAAAGTATTTTCTCTGTTTTTGAGTGAACCAAGTCAAATTCCGTAATGAAAATGTTTACATCTACGAACCGTACTTGAACACAACATGAACAAATCTGATCGACCTGAAAATTCTTAAGAAAAATAAGTGCAATTTTAACAATATTAGACCTTAGTTTATCATTTTATACATGTGCATCACCACTTAGAGATCACAGTGGATCTATAAATACACAAAACATTTAGTAACAGGCAGAATATTGGTACAATTCCACATACTTCTCTTAAGACATGTCAGGTTATTCACATTTTTTTGTAAAAGGCTAGTCTATAAATGTAAACATTTTTGTGTAATATCAATTTTTTACACTAAAACAAAGAGAAAAATCTGCCTTTTTCATTATTTATAGGTTATTATGATAGTATTTTACTGGTCTGACTCACTTTAGATTCAATTGACCCAATATGATTTTCACATCCTTGACTGTTAATATCTTTAGTGTCATTTTTGCCTTTACCAATATTGTAAAACATCTCCATTTACTAGAACAGATGACCTCAACAATACGACTTCAGAAAGAACTGGGTGAAAAAGTTTGGGAAAAATGGCACATTTACATAACCTGTGAGACAAATTTGTAAACCATTATGTGTAAAAATGTTGTTTGTCTAAGCCAGGGCCACATTCAGCCCAATTTGATCTGCAGTGGGCCGGACCAGTAAAATAACAGTGAAAAAAGTAAAATTATATTATGATCAGGTTTCCAACTACAAAGTTTTCTTAAAAATCTGAATAACATGAACAACTTGAATTGTCTTAAGAAAAACAAGTGCAATTTTAACAATATTCTGCCTCCGTTTATCAGTTTACCATTTACACATGTGCATTACTATCACACAAAACATTCAGTAACAGGCAGAATATTGGTCAAATTGCATTTACTTCTCTTAAGACATTTCCTTTGTTCATATTTGTTCAGATTATTCACATTTTTTATAAAAGTATAATTTGGTCAAGTAAACATTTTCATGTAATTTTACTTTTTTACACCAAAAACAAAGGAAAAAATTTGCCTTTTTCATTATTTATAGGTTATTATGATAGTATTTTACTGGTCTGACCCACTTTAGATTCAGTTGACCCAATATGATTTTCACATCCTTGATTGTTAATATCTTTAGTGTCATTTTTGCATTTCATAAATTCATCCCAGGGGCCGGACCGAACCCTTTGGCGGACCGGTTTTGGCCCCCGGGCCGCATGTTTGACACCTGAGTTCCAAAGGAATTAAAGCGCTAGATATAAAGGTAACGGTTACACCAGCTAAACAGACACAAAGGTTATCTGTCGAGTTTTAGGAGCGTCTTTGTTAACGTTAATAAAGCCATTTGTTGTAACTTACGGCCTTTTGTTAAACACGCCTTGTTAGAAAATGGCGCCCAGTGCTAACTTTATGGATTTCCTATCAAAGACATCATGAAATCATTGAACACAATGCCTCGATGGGGTCGTCCCGCCCTGTCCCATCCACCTTTGTGTCTTTGATCTCTATAATGGGGATCCTTCAAAAGAGATTACGGAGCCTATCAGCTTTCAAGGTGCCAACGGACAAAAGCCAAGTCCCTCTGATGTGGTCGGGGCTAATGGTTGCCTGAATTCAGACATGTTTTACTACACCGCTCCAACCAATTGGGACACTTAGACACCCCCGACAGGACCATAGAGGCCGACAATAGAGCCACAATGGTCGTCACTGGACACCGACCGACCGACTCGTCAGCAGAAAGGAGAGCACCGGTGTCATTGAGAGTTACAACCATCTCCATCCATCTAGCCTCGGTTACATGTGCCCCTTAATGGTTTTACATCCTGTCATCCCCCCCCCCCCCCTGTTTAACAATAAAAACACCTGTTGTCGAGCACAACTTGTAAGGCGACATGATACTTTGTTTTTTATACGACAAGAGAATAAATGGCAGCAAGTGGTTTAATCTGAAGGTAGGAAAATGAGCCCTGATATTGCCAACTCTGCTGAATGTGCGCAGACACCAACAGGAATGAAGAGAGGAGGGGGGGGGGGCGGGGGGATCTGCACGGGACGACACCGGTGCTGTCCTTGTCTTTCTTCTTTTTCGTCTTTTTTCGTAACCCCACGACACAGTCACACTGAGATAGAAAGACAGAATGACAGGAAGAGAGAAACAGAGAGAGAAAACAGCTGATCTCATTCAACTCTCCAAAGTCTAGTCGGAAAATACATTCATACATTCTTCACGTCATTTTCCCATTTCTTCCTTTCGCGCTCTGCTTCTGTTATTGCAGAATGGTCAGACCGATAGATTTATTTTGAAGTTAAATGGTTATATTCATTGCTTTTTTTTCTCCGTGGATGAGCGAGAGGGTCCTCTAGTCCCAATCCAGTCAGCGCCCTGAAGGGAGAAACAGTATTATTCCCATGTCACTGCTTCCACGGCCTTAATTCAACTCTGCCTAAATCCCCACCAACCAAACCCCACCACTTAAAGACCTTAGGGGAACTACTCAAATCCCAGGCTACAACTAATCCACTACAACAAACACATAAAACAAGACACGGGGAATCTGCTCGGCACATGTGCAAGCGATCTCAGAAGGGTAAAGAAAACAGTTTTGTCTTAACGCACAGATTGAACCCACATGGATGAAACACTAGCAGACAGGGTTAATTAACGGACAGTTCTCACCTCAGCCCCTCAACAGGAGTACGTCCTCACTGAGGCAGATTCACCCCGGGCACCAGAGTTGGCTGTGTCAGACACAAGGAAACAGACACAGACCAGGTCATTATCGGATTCTGCAAAACAACACTGACCTTCCACAAGCACTCCTATTAAGAAGTGGAATTTGGGATAATAGTCTTCCTCTGTGCTTTGAAGCGTCTGTTCCTTGTTATTGCCAGTGCCTTTAACTGAAAGGAAACAGAAAATTCCACTGCCAAACTAATGGCAGAGTAGCATGAAAACAACCAGCTGCTACGTGCATGTGTCTGTGACTGTGGTTTTGCATTTGCAGTGTGTTATATAACATTTACTGTATGCTGGATGAAAACAAATGTCTCTGTTCAAGGCTCATTTCCAAGAAGTTAAGATGCAAACACACGCCTCATTTATCATGACATCTGCATAATGGTTGCACCTGATCCTGCAGCCGACCTACAGTAGACCTTTGGCCCTTATTCCTGTCGTGCTCTAGTCCAGGGGTGTCCAACCCTGGTCCTGCAGAGCCACTATCCTGCATGTTTTAGATGGTTCCCTCTTCCAGCACACCTGACGGTCATTATCAGGCTTCTGCAGAGTTTGATGATAGGCTTAGCATTTGAATCAGGTGTGTTGGAAGCAAAGTTGTAATAGTTTAGGATTTTTCATCCTAGTTTAGTTTTATTTAGTTTGGACTTTTTTTTCTCTAATTCACTTAGTTTTAATTTGTTTTTAGAGCAGGTTTGCTAGTTTTTATTAGTTTTAATTTTTTTTCTAAAGTATTAATTTTAGTTTTGTCGTATCTTTCATCTTCTTAGCTGTCATATTCACATAAATCCCACACAGGACTCTGCTGCTTTCTCCCAACTTTAGTCTCCATGTTTCCAGGTAGAGTGGGGACCAGAGGACGTACTGTATGGTGCCTCCAGCTAAAATGGCTCGAGCGAAATAAATCGCTTTCGTATCAATCTGACATTGACAAAGACGAAAATGAAGGGAATTTTATCCATCATTTTTATACGTTTTCGTTAGTTTTGTAAGCACATAATACAGTTTCAGTTCGTTATCATTTTTTTCTTTTAAGTCTAGTTTTTATTTATTTCAGTTAACGAAAATGTTTTTACAATCCTAGTTTTCGTCATTTTGTTAGTTTTCGTTAACAATAATAATCTTGGTTGGAAGAGGGATACATCTAAAACATGCAGGACAGTGGTTCTCCAGGACCAGGGTTGGACACCCCTGCTCTAGTCATTGTTGCAAGGGTTACTTTTTAATTAATTAATTAATTAATTAATTAATTCGGGATAGTGCATGTTAATGAACATCTACAACAACTGCAGCTGTAAATAAAATTTTCATGACTTAAGACTGGTTTTAAATGCATTCATTCATTCATTCATCACACTGGGTTACAAAAAATGTTTTAGAAGTTATACTGTTATAGAAGTTCAGGTTAAATTACATTATAGAATAGCTGTCCACTGTAGTGACCACTGTGCATGAAAGGGTTAAGTTGTGATTTGAAGGAAGCGTATGACTGTGAGTCTCTTATGTTGAGTGGTAAACTGTTCCAATATTCAGTCTCGGTAATATAAATATATCCAATACAGGGTGTCCACAAAGTCTCCTTACAATTTAAAACATTTCTTATGAAAGTATTTGATGAGTTATGTTAATCAGATTACTTCAGTGTACTCAGTGGTTATCAAAGTTTTTAATCACATTGTGGATCATGTGCAGTTGAATCGTTGGTCCATTTTTCTTCAACTAGAGATCAATTACTGCAAACGTTTGACTGAATGTGTGTCACCACAACTGAATGAGCTTCAACCAACCATTATTTTCCAGGTAGATGGTGCGCCACCACATTGCGCTGGAAAAAATTAAATCTTACCAAGTGTCTTTTCCTCATTTCTTGTCAAAATGTCTCCTCACACTTAAAATAAGACATAATCACCTAAAGAGTAACTTTTCAGTGAGATATATGAACTGATTTTTAGACAATGGATCTAGAAAATCTTATTTCAAGAAATCTTACCAAGATAATTTTCACTTGTTCCTTTGGCAGATTTTTTTTTTTGCTGAATTCAAGATTTTTTTTGCTTATTTCAAGCAAAAAAAATCTGCCAATGGATACATAGTGATTAATGTGTAATATAAACAGCTATTAATCACACAAAGTGAGCATAGTTTGGATTAGTTAAACATTGTCAAAACTGGGGAAAGTGTGAATAAAAGTGAAGCTGGGAATGCAGATGAACACGTCAATGATCGAAGTTCTAGTTCTGTGTATGTGGAAACACAGAGTTTATAAAAGGAATAAGGAACTGACCTTTAACTTTCCAGAGAATCAAACTAGAGAGAGAACCACTGCAAAGATGAAATTTAAACATGAAGGAATTCAGATGATTTTCTTCCTCTCTGCATTTCCTTGCCCTTTATCTAATCCTCCTCAAATGAAAATGACACCAGAAAAGGCTTAAGTTTTTACCGTCAGTTTTAAACGTCATGAAATGGGTGAAAAAGCTGGAACACAAAAAGCAATAATGTAACTTTACTCATTAAACGTGATGGTAACTCTGAATGTTGTATGTGCTAGATTACAGGTAGATCGTACTGCATGAATTTAACCTACTATGGAGCAGATACATGTGTGTTTTTGTTTTTTTTTTTCATTAGGGGTTTATGGGGAATAAATATAGCAGATTTAGAGATCCCTTTGAGTAATCTATTGACTTCAAGAATGTTAGCTGCTTAAATTCTAACTGTAATTATACACAGTTACCCATGTTTTATATTCTTTTTTTGTTTTTAATTCTCTTTTGATTGGTATTTTCCATGGTTCACATATTTATTCACATAGCAATTGACCATTCTCATCCATTCTTTCTTTTTTTTCTCTGCTAAAAGCCTGACTAAGGACTGGAAATAGAAACTAGCAATAGCTATAATCGATATCTAATATGTGAATCACCAGTTACTATAGCTTGTTTGTAACAAGCAGAAGTTATACTATGTAATTTGCATTGTCACTTATCAAATAAACATTACAAATAAATAAATAAATAAATCTATTTCTATTGTATTTAACAGGAATGCTTATTATTATTATTATTATTATTATTATTATTATTATTATTAATTGTTTATTTCGAACATTTACAGAATATATGCAAATTCAAAATTCCAAAATCATTCATTACACTCGAAAAGTAGTGGGAAGAAGAAAAACTGATTTAATCCCACCCCCATTCTTATCATCAAATAACTTAATAAATAACATATTAATGTTTTAAATACTCACTACTGTCCTTAGACTTTAAGCTAGAACAATGAACAAAATCAGCCGATACCAAATTAGAAAAAACTCATTCGACAGTGTTTACGTTAGGGATGTAACGATATGAAAATGTCATATCACGGTTATTGTGACCAAAATTATCACGGTTATCATTATTATCGCGGTATTGTTGAAATTGTGCTCAAAATTTCAGAAAGTACTCATACACACACTGAAAGAATTTAACCAAGTTGTATTTTAAAAAATAAATAAAAAAATAAGATAATTGGTACAATGTCCCTTCTGTGTCAGAAACATTCCAATATTAACCCTTAGTGGTCTGAGTCTATTTTGTCTGTTTTTCAGTCCTTTTGATTTTGCCTTTATATACTATAGAAACAAATGTTTACTATACCCATGTTTGGATCTGTTTTTTCAGCACAACTTCATCTATATCATCTGTCTATTATTTTTTCACTTTAACCTACTATAAAAACACAAAAGGACAGTAAACACACAAAAAAAATATAAATTCCGATTTGAAAAATGTACATAATTTATTGTATAAATAACACACAGATGCTTAACGAACCTTTTCAAAGACTTTAAAAGTGAATATTGGTTCCAAATATTAGGTATAGAAAATTAAAATTGCAATAAATTAAAACTACTCAAATATTTGACATAAAAGCATGTTTTTACATAGGGTTTTTTCCCCTGAAAGTGCAGTAATCAAACACAGTTATCATGAGAATTAGAATTTAAACGGTAATGCTAACTGTCGGCAATTTTATCGCCGTTTATCATAATACCGGTAATCGTTACATCCCTAATTTACATTATATAACCAAAATGTGTGTGAAATATAGAAACAAAATATGTCATTCTAAATATGTAATGCAGTTATTTTCCAACACTGTGAGTGATCCTCGGTAAAGTATCTGGCTTTCCCACGTCGTCGTCGCTAAACTGGAACATCCCTTTGAACATGAGAGTCAAAGTGTCAGAGGTCAGGGGTCGTACTCACCATCACTCTGAACCTTTCTCAGGGTAACGGAGGGCGTGGAGATGGCTGAGGCACGGAAGTTAGCAGGCAGGGTCTCGGCGGAGTCAGAGGTCACGCCCCGTAGGTCCTTCTCCCTAAACATCTTCCTCCAGGAGGGTGAGCGGGTGAACGTCTTAGTTCCATCCTGGCAGACACGCAGACGGAGTAGAGTGTGAAGGTAAAAAGATCAACACAGTCAAACCTCTATTTTTGTTTTCCTCAAACTGATCGGCATGCTGACCTCATCAGGCCGTCTCTCGGTTCCCATGGAGATGAGGGAGTTGTACTCTTGCTCCAGGAGCTGCCTGGCCTGGAGGAGAGAAGAGATGCAGAGCTCACAGATGAGTTTGGACTGAACATGGCCCATTTTCAGGATGAGGCTGCAACGCTGGCGTCGATAGCTCTGATTAAACAAACGTACATCAGACCTGGACAATGCATGACCCAGCCTGCTTCAGTGCAATAATCACAACCCATGCATCTGGTCTTTTAATTTTACCTTGAATATGTCCTTTTTTACCTGTACATATCCTTATGTGTTGTTTATCTGTAGTATAGTTAGCTTTTGCACATTTCAGCAGTATTTGTACACTGTAAAAAAAAAAATCTTGTTGTTTTTATGGAAAAAAACTGGCAGCTGTGGTTTCCAGAACAATACTGTAAAAAACACATCCAACTGTAAACATATTTAAGGAGTAACATGTAGATTTAAGATTTAAAACCTGTAGATTTAACTGGTAAATGTTCTGCACTTCTTTAGCTCATTATCTCCTCCTTCATGGTGTCCACAGCTCTTTCCAAATCCACCAGGTCCAACTGGGACCAGTTTAGGGTTCAGTGTCTTCCATGGACACTTGGACATATGGACAGTCAGAGCCAGGATTGGAACCATCAACCCTTTGGTTATTGGACGAGCCGCTCTACCAACTCTACCAACACATTCATTTACTAATTTAAAATGGTACATTGGTAAATGTTTACTTTTTTTTTTGTACTCTCTCTCTCTCTATATATATATACATATATATATAGTATATATATATATATATATATATATATATATATATATATATATATATATATATATATATATGTACAGTACAGGCCAAAAGTTTGGACACACCTTCTCATTCTTTGCATTTTCTTTATTTTCATGACTATTTACATTGTAGATTCTCACTGAAGGCATCAAAACTATGAATGAACACATGTGGAATTATGTACTTAACAAAAAAGTGTGAAATAACTGAAAACATCTCTTATATTCCAGTTTCTTCAAAGTAGCCACCCTTAGCTCTGATGACTGTTTTGCACACTCTTGGCATTCTCAGGTAAAATGAAGTTTCTCAGCTCTACGTTGTCTTCAGATATGACACTTTTGGACGTTCAGCGGCTCTGTAGTGAATGTGGAAACACTGGTATCTTCAGCAACAACAAAACCCATGCAGTTTGACAAATGACAGTGTTTGAAGACAATTGTTGAGGATGTATTTTCCTGAGAAAGACCAGTTTTCTTCAGTTTTATTTATAAAAACCATTGAATTTATTAATAACCTGTATATATCCTTATATGTTGTACATATTTCTTATCTGTAGTATAGTTAGTTTTTGCATATTTTAGCAGTATTTGTATATTTAATGTTTTATCTTTATGGTTTTGTATATTACAAATATTTTCAGCATTTTATGTGATATTTTGATACAATCTTTTTGCACTTTTCTATTCTATTCTATTCTATTCTATTCTATTCTATTCTATTCTATTCTATTCTATTCTATTCTATAAAACCCATGCAGACAGTGGTTTAAGACACTTAAGACACTTGTTAATGATGCATTTTCCTGAAAAAGCCTAATTTTCCTCAGTTTTATTCATAAAAACCTTTGAATTTATGCTGAGCTTTTATGAAGATGTACATTAATAAATCAAATATAGAAAAACACCTTACTGTCAATGAAAAACGTAAAATACAAGGGTTAGTGTTAAATGAAACGTGTTGCTTTTAATGCTTTTCTTCACTTATAATACCTAAAATATTTCTAGAATTTTTTTAAATAAATACAACTTGACTGGTGTATTAACAAATGACACTGTGTTGACCATTTAATAGTGGCTCTATTTTAAATGTTTCTTGTTAAAATCATTAAAGCTTATGATGATACTTACAGAATGAATAAAACACTGAAATGTTATTAAAGCCACTTATTGAAATGTGAATTAGCCTCCTAACTGTGTAACTTTGGGATTTATGTACACAATAGTGAGGCTCAAAGAGTTTTACAAGTTAGTTTTATCTAGTTTTTAGGCTTTTAAGTAGTTATTAATGAATATAGTGAATATTTTCTCTTCTGTTTTTGTGGATGCTTAATCAGCTTCCACTAGTATCATATATGAATTTGACAGTTTCAGTCAGTTTTTTATACCTAACGTTTAAAAAACAAAAAAACAAAAAACAGGTTATGTAATACTTTGGTTCTGGAAGGAAAATAGTTCAATAACAAGGTGATCTGGAGTAGCTTCAGTCTAAAATTAGCCTTTAAAACCTGCTCATTAGTCCATTAGTAATGCATGTTTTTATATGGAGCGAGTAACATCGACTTAAAGCTCTGCTCTGTGGTCTAACCAAAAAATATTCTAATCAGTTAAAGCTGATTCGGAACTTTGTGGTGTGAGTATTTACAAAGATCAGAGGACGAGAACACATAACATGTATTTTACAGTCCTCACACCGGCACCAGTCCGCTCCAAAGTTCAGGACTAAAACCTTTGGGGAGACAGTCTTTACATTTTATCCTTTGAGTCTCTGGAATGGTCTATCCGAGAGCAGCTGGAGGTGTGAAAATCTTTAAATGTAAACCTAAGTCCTCCCTCTTCAGTCTGGTATTTGAGTTAGAATGATTTATATACAGGACAATATTTAGCTTATTCTACTGCAGCGGTTCCAACCTTTTTTGTCTCCCGACCCCATTTTAACATCACAAATTTCTGGCGACCCCAGACATTCAAAACAGATACATTTTTTTGCTAAAATTAATTTGTTTTTGATCATGTAATAGTTTGCTATACTATGTTGTAAATAAACGTTAATTTTAGAGGACATTTAGTCTATATAATGTCTATTATTATTGTGGACAGAGGCAGTAAATCCAGGTGTAGATTACTGCACAAAGGGAGAATGTGATTTTCCTTGGTCAGGATCTGTACAGTCAGTCCAGCTGTGATTTACAAGGAGGACAATTAATACTGAACAAACAAGAACTGAAACTATGAATTATGAAAGAGCTGCAGCATCTGAAACTGACCACAATGAACATTTAACAGATAGACAGAACCACAGTGCTGCAGTTTCAGCTTCAGTTTGTCATGTCTGTTATGGATTGGGATTGTCTCTGTCAACTCACCATATATATATTTTTTTTTTTTTACATTTTTATCAATTACTAGACATTTCAGGTGACCCCATTTGATGATGTCCAGTTAGACTAAGGGTGACATTTTGAATTTCAGAGTATTTCAATGAGTGCCCTATAAAGAGTTAAGAGTCTGGTTTAGACCAGCTTTGAGTGTAAAGTGTCTTGAGATAACTTTTGTTAGGATGTGATGATATTTAAATGAAATTTGACTGATTGATAAAAACACAAAAACAGCTAAAACAGTGAACAACTGGCTGTAGGAGTGTCTTTCCAAGTGGAGCTACCTGCAGGGTGCTTACTCTATCCAAATAAAAATTCCAGACTTTTACAAAACTGTTATTTTTTCCCCTAAGACCTTGATTTTCTGTACTTTTATACTTGTGTTCCTACTTTTTTGGTTGAGATTGTGCCTGTTGTGTGTAGTAGAAAAGTTCATTTTAATAAATGCATGGATGAATGAATGCATAATTGGCAGTAAATTATGTTTAACTGACAGAAATGTTTTCAAAACATATGAAAACTGCAAAAGTGCATGGATATCACACAAACAAGTTTCCCTAGAATCATTCCAATACCGACCGGTTAGAACAGTGGTTTTGGCTCGTGACCCATTTTAACATCACAAATTTCTGGCGACCCCAAACATTCAAAACCAAAGACTTTTTTTTTGCTAAAATTAACTTGTTTTTGATCATGTAATAGTTTGCTATACTATGTTGCAATTAGACATTAATTTTAGCGGACTTTTAGTCCATATAATGTCTATTATTGTGGACAGAGGCAGTAAATCCAGGTGTAGATTACTGCACAAAGGGAGAATGTGATTTTCCTTGGTCAGGATCTATCCAGTCAGTCCAGCTGTGATTTACAAGGAGGACAATTAATACTGAACAAACAAGAACTGAAACTATGAATTATGAAAGAGCTGCAGCATCTGAAACTGACCACAGTGAACATTTGACAGATAAACAGAGCCACAGTGCTGCAGTTTCACACTCACAGTTTGTCATGTCTGTTATGGATTGGGATTGTCTCTGTCAACATATGTTTTATTAGTAAGTTTTCTTTCTTTCTTTCTTTTTTTTTATCAATTACTAGAAATTTCAGGCGACCCCATTTGAATTCCAGGCGACCCCACGTGGGGTCCCGACCCCAAGGTTGAAAAACACTGGGTTAGAAGAATCGTATCAAGTTTTTTATCTACTCTCCTCATGTATTTCTTATCTTACAAGATTATGTGCTTTGACCATACTTTAACATTTGACTATGAGAGACACTTTTTTCCATACTTTATTAAAACTTTCTCACAAAATTTCAGACTTTTCAAGGTCTGGAAAACAGCATTTCAAAATCCCATACTTTTGAAGATTTTCAAGACGTGCACCAGCACCCAGTACCTGTGTGTTCTGATTGGGAATCTGCAGCAGCAGGGCCAGGTCAGTGTAGTCGAAGGTGTCGTCTAAAGCCAGCAGAGCCCCATGGACGCCGCTCTCACGGAGGTTGTCAGCGTACTCCTTCAGGCCAATAGTTTGCACCCAGCACATTACACGCTCATTCGACCACACCATCACATCTGGGAAAAAGAAGGAGAAGGTGAAGGGTGAGGGGGGGGGTGGGGGGGGCATCCATCTGCAGGATCTCTGCAGCAACTTAGTATTCTGGTCATTTCTTTAAATTCAAGCTTGATGAAACACACAGACCTGTTCAGCATTATTAATATCCTTCGGAAAGAGTTATGTTAAGTTTCATGCGTAATCAGTGAAATTCCTTGTAAACTGATTTATTGTCTCACATGGACCGCACAGGTCAGCCCATCATCAAACAAGCACAAAACTCACACATTTCCTCACTTAGGAAATTCTTGCGCAGGGAGAACAGCCAAGATGAACTGGGACTGTAAATGTAGAACATATGTATCCCACAGCTCAGTGGAGGGAGAACTAACGGCTGAACATGTTGACATTTATGTAATCATTAACCAGCGTAATTACACAAGAAAGTTGTGGCTTATAATCTGTTCTCTGTAAGAAAGGGGGGAGAGAAGCGAGGGTGGTCTAAATCATCCTCGGGCGATGTGGGAGACATCGAAACCCAGAGGAAATCTTTGTTTGGTTTAAGAGAATCATGTTTAAGAGGGTTTTTATTTGTCTGAACCAGAGTCAGTTTCAGTTTATTTTAATTCCTGAAGCCAAACTTTGATGGTATAGTGGTGTGCCTCAAAAGGGAGGAAATGTTCTAAGTAAGTTATAATAAAGCTAAAATAGACAAATAAATAAAACACAGTCAAGACTAGGGCTGTTAGAAAAGACTGGTTCTGCAATATATCGCGATATTTCATTTCCCAATACTGTATCGATATTAAGAAGTACTATATCGATATTTTTAGGTATTTATTCAAATGCAGATATTATGGAGGTTTATTTTAGTTTTTTTGTTTTTCTTTATTGTTTATATCTTATTTATTATAATTTAACACTGTTTTATTAAATAATGGTTATTTGAAGCATCCTAAAAGCACTTTTTACTGTCTGAGAGGTAGATGGGAGTTCCTTTGTTGGGATTGAACTAAAATAATGTTCTGATGTTAGTTCTGAACAAATAGAATATGAACATTTGAACAGGATCTTAAACTGTAATTTCTGTAAAAAAAACAGAATTTCAGTTTGAACACAGGAACATTTTGTGATATAGCATTAGATCCTGTTGGGATCAAATAAAAATGTATTTAGTATTTGTGCAGATTTCTGCTGTAATTCAATTCTTCAAAGAAATAATCATTAAAAAAAGAAACCAAACCAATGAAAAAAAAACTGCCTTTTTCACAGTATCATGATATATCGTGATATATCGTAACGTGATCCTAGTATTGTGATTTGTATCGTATCCCCAGATTCTTGCCGATCCACAGCCCTACATGTAGATAATGTTAAAGAAAGAGTGCTCACCTTTGTTCTGGTGGACGCTCTCCTCTCTCCTCCGTTCCAGCTCTTTGCGATCGTAATTCAGACGCTTCAGGCACATGATGCCGTAATGCAAGCTGACCCTGGGAGAGGTCAAAGAGCCGGAGGGTGAGCGATTGACGTAGGTTAACTGAGGGCGTGTTTTAACTCTCACCTGTACTCACAGAGCATTAACATAATCTACCACAAACCCACCACCTCTGACCCTTCCAGTCTTTTAAAAGAGAACTTAAAAAGGGCCTGGAGACACACACCTGAGCGGCCGACATTTCCTTTAACACCTCTGAATTTCCCATGTCACACACACACACACACACACACACACACACACACACACACACACACACACACACACACACACAAAGACCTAGAGCAGGGCTGTCAAACTCATTTTGGTTCAGTTCCATATTTAGTCCCAATTTAATCTCAAGTGGGCCAGAACCAGTAAAATAATGACTTAATAACCTATAAATAATGACAAATCCAAGTTTTTCTTCTTGTTTTAGTGCAAAAAAAACAAAAAAACAATTAAATTATGAAAATATTTACATTCTACAAAAAAGATGTGAATAAGCTGAAAAAACAGAAATTTTATTTGAAAAATTAGTGCAATTTTAACAATATTCTGCCTCGACTTATTACTTCTACATGTACATTTACACACAGTGTTCCATAAACATTTGGGAACAGGCAGAATATTGTTCAAATTTTGGAGTTTGGAACTAAAATTTAAACAGTTTCTACAATATTCCATCTGTTATTATTTACACAACTCCAGATCCCAGTGGATCCATAAATGCACCAAACATTTAGGAACAGGCAGAATATTGTTCAAACTGCACATTTCAGGTTGTTCATCTTTGCTTTTATTAATGTATTTATTGGCATTTTATTGTGAAAGAATAGTTTTGTAAATGTAAATATTTTCACAGTGTAATGTGATTTTTTTTCGCTTCAATTTTTTCCACATAATTTTTCACAAAGAAAACTTGTCGTCATTATTTATGGGTTATTGTATTTATTTTGACTGTAGATCACATTGGTCTGTATGTGGAACCTGAACCAAAAGGATTTGGACAACCTGGACTGTTCAGGTTCATTTATGCACTTTCATCCTACAGGGCCAGAATGGAACCTTTGGGGGGCCAGATTTGGCCCCCGGGACGCATGTTTGACACCTGTGGCCTTGAGTCAATGGAAGGAAACGAGGAAGCAAAGTGACATGAGAGGATATTTGGTTGCAAAAGACACAAGAGTGGGCATGCAGCTCTACCTGTGGAAGCTGTCCACCATCTTCAGCTGTCCTCGGAGCTCCTTCTTGGTCAGGTGGTCCAACATGCGGGCATCCACCAGGGACTCCATGAAATAACTGCGATACTGTGGCAGACCCAGGCTGGGCAGCCAGTCGTTACCCACCCACTCATGATTCATATCGCCGTAGGCCAGTATCTGAAGGGGACGACCACAGATGATCAACACTGATTCATGCTCAGCTTCATATCTGGTACAAGTCAGCAGCTCATGACTCATTCTGGTTTACCACACTAGAGATCCACTTATTGACAAATTCACAACATGGTGGCATTCTACATACTGGTAATATCAAAAGGGTGACAGCTAATAAGCTAGGCTTCTTCTCACTCCTTTTTGAACATGACTCTTTTTCTCTTTTTGTGTGTATTATCATTTTTTTCTTCCTTGAATTTTCATTTCTACATTATGTTGTGCAAAGAAGTCAGTTAGTAGCAATCAGGAAGCTTGTGCCATTTCCAAAAAAATATATATATTGTACATAGATATACATACTGTCATACATACATGTTACTTTATAACATTTTAAAATTTCTACTCTATTTTCTTATCTTATTTTTAATTTTGTAATTTTATATGCTCTC
This sequence comes from Sphaeramia orbicularis, assembly GCF_902148855.1. Classification (NCBI taxonomy): domain Eukaryota; kingdom Metazoa; phylum Chordata; class Actinopteri; order Kurtiformes; family Apogonidae; genus Sphaeramia; species Sphaeramia orbicularis. The sequence continues at coordinate 2,882,820 of NC_043964.1, forward strand.
TGTTCTTATCTCTGTAGTACTGGTGTTTTGTTAATATTGTTGCACTGACTGGAGTAGCACTCCTAATTTCATTATACACAGAGTGACGATAAAGGTTTTTCTATTCTATTCTATTCTATTCTATTCTATTCTATTCTATTCTATTCTATTCTATTCTTTAAACCTAAAAGTCCAGAATGTTTATAACTTTTTCGTTCATTGACGTAATTCAGGTAAAATGAGGTTTCTCAGCTTTACATTGTCTTCAGATATGACACTTTTGAACATTTTTGGAATTAAACCCATGCAATTTGACAAATGACAGTGGCTGCAGACAACTGTTAATGATATATTTTCCCGAAAAAGTCAAATTTTCTTCAGTTTTATTTATAAAAACCTTTGAATGTATTTATTACCTGTATATATCCTTATATGTTGTACATATTTCTCATCTGTAGTATAGTTAGTTTTTGCATATTTCAGCATTATTTGGATATTTAATAATTTATCTTTGTAGTTTTGTATATTGCCAATATTTTTCAGCATTTTATGTGATATTTTTATAGTCTTTTTTCACTTCTCTATTCTATTGTGTTGTACTGCATTCTATTCTATTCTATTCTATTCTATTCTATTCTATTCTATTCTATTCTATTCTATTCTATTCTATTCTATTCTTTAAACCTAAAACTCCAGAATGTTTATAACTTTTTAACCTCTAATCCTATCAGTTCATTGATGTAATTCCGGTAAATTGAATGTTTCTCAGCTTTACATTGTCTTCAGATATGACGCTTTTGGAATTAAACCCATGCAATTTGACAAATGACAGTGGCTGAAGACAACTGTTAATGATATATTTTCCCGAAAAAGTCACATTTTCTTCAGTTTTATTGATAAAAACCTTTGAATGTATTTATTACCTGTATATATCCTTATATGTTGTACATATTTCTCATCTGTAGTATAGTTAGTTTTTGCATATTTCAGCATTATTTGGATATTTAATAATTTATCTTTGTAGTTTTGTATATTGCCAATATTTTTCAGCATTTTATATGATATTTTTATAGTCTTTTTTCACTTCTCTATTGTATTGTATTGTATTGTATTGTATTCTATTCTATATCGGACTTTTTCAAAAGGTGCAGATGATCCTTACCTGATCCCAGCTGAACTCTTTCAGCTCCTGAGATGCCCAGAGAAGAGAAGAGGCAGATAGAGAGAAAGAAAGAGAGACAGCGCCAGAGAGAGTGATGGTGAAGGTGAGGGAAAGGGCAGCGGGGTCAAGAGCAAGGTGGATGGATAGATGGATGGATGGATAGATGATGGAGGAGAAGCAGAGGAAGGAGAGAAGCAGCAGCAGCAGCAGCAACAGGAAAAGGACAAAGGGAGGAACAGTGTGTTAGTGAACGGGTAATTAGTCGGAAGCAGTTCACACTGAAACCAGAGGGAGAGAAGAAGATGCTCAACACTATGGCCTGGGCCCACAACGACAGAGAGACATTTAAAGACACACAGAGAGAGAGAGACGGAGAGGTAAATCAAAATTAGAGAGAAAAAGAGAGAGTAAAAAAAGAGGGGGAGGAGAGAGACGTGTCAACATGATTCAGACCAGACGAGACGCTGAACATAATTCAAAACTGGATAAAATAATCATGAAAGACATAAAAGAGGGACAGAGACAGGACACGACGGCGGAGGCACTAACCGGAGGCTTGGTGGCTGCGTTCAGGGACTCCATCTCTGCGTGGGTCATCCACACGTTACTGGTCGACTGTGATCGTGTGAACAAGAGAAAAGTGAAGCCATGAGAAAATAAACACCACATATTGCATCGCCTGCAAATTAACCAACTGTGACTTTCAAAGTAATAAAGAAACAACAAGGAGGGTAAAAATATAAGAGGGATCTTTTTTTTTTTGTTTTTGTTTTTTTTTAGCTATGATTTCCCCTCAAAGCCAGTAATTCCAATTAGAATTATTTTAAGCCTAATATTTGAATATATGATTTATTTTTAGTTTGTACAGTAATCACCGCACACAGTACAACAACCACAATAAAAAAAAAAAATAAAAAAAGAGTAGGCCAGAAGCAAAAGCTTATTTTTTGCCTATCTTTCTCACCTGACACACCGCTTACATTAAATTAAATGTGTACATCATCAAGGATTCGTATTATAACAAAAGAATCAAAAACAACCAAAACACATCTACCATCTCCATTTAATTTTCCTGAATGATCTTATACTGAAGGCATGTTTTAAACATTGTCAGAGAAGTGAACAACTTAAATTCATCATCAAGTCCATTCCATAGTTTCACACCCACAACCCAAACCCACGTGGACTTCACATTTGTCTTCACTTTCATACATTCAAAAATATAAAGACCTCTTAAATTACAGTGACGCTCTCTTAATTGAAAGAACTCTTGAATGGTATTTGCCATCAGCCACTAAGACAGGACTGCACTAATCACTAGGAGAGTCCTTTTGTCCTAGTGACACACTTTTGACCATCATTGTTGTTCAAAATCAGATTTGATGCGGGTAGAAATCATGTTTATTGACACTTTTATGTGTGAAAGTTTTACTCACTATATTTTTAATCATTCCTTGAATCACCCACAAGCAGTGGTGTAGTTCAGGGTATATGGGTATACGGAGTACACCTACATATTTTTCCGTCAGCATTGCGTAGACCCGCTTCTAAATCCCCCTGATGCGCACCATTCAGTCGTATTTGAGCCAAATTGCTCATTTTTGCCCCTAGAATGGTGAAGTCATGACCCGCCCTACTCTGCCTCTGATTGGCTAGTACTCGGTGCCGTCACTGATTCGATGGTTTAACTTTAGGCATGAGGACTGATGAGCCAATCAGAGGCACAGTAGGGCGGGTCATGCTGAAGAAAATATTGCTAATTTAGCGCTGGCGATCTCTGGAACCTGACTGGACACTTCAGGTGCCAGTGCCACCCCAGTTGATTGACAGGTCACTGCACGTCTCGTTGAAAAATGCGTGATTATTGGAAATGCAAACGAGAAAGGCAGAATAAATGACTTTCAAGTGAGTGACACATTGAGAGTATACCCACTTTTCCAGGGACCACTACACAACTGAGTACAAGTAACACTAATTATGCTATGAATTCACTGACAGGCAAATAGATGAAAGAGAATATTACACTGAATAAAATGACAGAATTCTCTGGATCTAAGCAACATGGGGAATATTTAATATAACACTGGTCAACAACAAATTTATTGTTTCGGTTTTTTGAGCTGATTTAGGATAATTTTGGTGTGCTGAATCCAAAAATCACATAAATTTTGCTGAATCAGGTCAACTTTCTGCACTATGCTACATATTGGCTTTTTAACATTTTTGCTTACATTTATGGACATTTTCACATCATATGATACCAAATTCTTTCATATTTCTTGCAATAAATGAGTTCTGAAGATTTGACTTTTGCCAATTTATGATTAATGTTTTTTTTAATATTACAGGTGAATGAAATGGCCTGTAATATTAATGAAATGGCGGGCGACACGGTGGTGCAGTGGTTAGCACTCGTGCCTCACAGCAAGAAGGTCCTGGGTTTGATTCCAACACCAGTCGATGGGGGGTGGGACCTTTCTGTGTGGAGTTTGCATGTTCTCCCCGTGTCTGCGTGGGTTCTCTCTGGGTACTCCGGCTTCCTCCCACAATCCAAAAACATGCACTAATAGGTTAATTGGTTAATCTAAATTGCCCATAGGTGTGAATGTGAGAGTGATTGTTTGTCGCTATATGTTCAGCCTGTGATGAACTGGCGACTTGTCCAGGGTGTACCCCGCCTTCGCCCCTATGTAGCTGGGATAGGCTCCAAGCGACCCCCGTGACCCTAGTGAGGATAAAGTGGGTTCAGAAAATGAATGAATGAATGAAATGGCTTCGACTAGAAGATCTTGCAAAAATAAGCCTGACGTATTCTGCTCCATCTGCGGTGAATACACCATTGTACTTAACAGGAATCAAGTCACAAGTTTCATAAAGTGTGCTTACCAATCTTATTTTGGTATTAAACTTGGTGACCAAGATAAAGTTTGGGCGCAGATTGTGAGAAGATCAAATTTTTCAAAATCAAATGAGCAAAAAAACCTGACCTCATTGAGGAAAAACAGATGTCATTTTTGGATTTAGCGGTGCAAAATGGTCCTAATTCAGTTGAAAAAACCTAGACAACTTGCAAAAACCATTTTTTTGTAACCCAGTGTGATCTATATTTCACAATTTAATTAAACATATTAACCCTTTCATGCATAGTGGTCTCTCCAGTGGACAGTTATTCTACAGCTGTTCTTCTTGGATATTCACAGGTATTGTTGTTTTAGTTGCATAATCAGCCAACACAGTGGGTGCTTATTTATTTACTATTTTATTTATATGTTTATTTGGTAGGGACAGCACACATTGATTAACATTTCTTTAAATGTGCCAGTATTAGCAAAAAAGCTATTTTTCAACTGTTGTCCCTGGGTAAGATGTAAAGTTCATTCATAAAATTAGAAACATTTACGAAATTAAGGCATTACCCACACATTACCTAGCATTAGTTCACATACACAGTATACACAGGTCACCTTTCAGTAATAGTATAGGTGACCCAAAAAATTTTTGAAGTGCGTATTGGCAGACATGAGCAAGGGGCAGCACTGTGAGACAGTGACCTTGAGCAAGTAAACACACCCCCATTTTAGTAACCATTGGCGGCTGTGCCAGAATTGTTCAGTAACCGTGTGATCTCAAGATTCGGTAACGTTCCCTGGCCCCCTAGATCGCCAGATTTGTCCGTTTGTGATTTTTTCTTGTGGGGCTATCTCAAGAGTAAAGTGTACACGACTCGACCAAGAACTCTGGATGAGTTAAAACAGAGAATTCAGGATGAAATTCCCAGTATCCCAGCTGAGATGTTGCAGCGGTCAATGAGGAATCTCAACAGCAGATTTCAAGAATGCATTCATACAGGAGGACGCCATCTACAGGAAGGAATTTTTAAAAAATGAAAATTCCATCATTGTTTCTTAAATGGCATGTTTTAAGGTTTCAATTACTATGAATAAAATATTTTTCTTCCATCACTCTTGGTTTTATTGGATTGTTAAAAAGTTCCCATTTTTTTGTGTCACCCTGTACAAACACCTGGAGAGACACTGGCGCCATCCCATACACTGCAATTCATACCACTACTGTAACTTTGCTGCTTGCTCTTTATAAACCTGATCTACAGTAACATGTTTGAGTGTAAATACATTGTTAATTGTTAGACTGTAATTAGCAGGGGTGTTTTGTTTTTTTTTCATATAATGTCCATGAAGTGAGTAATAACTAGCATTAGAATATGTTAAAATGTGAGAAAACATCAGATTAGCTGCATTAAAAATGTTTTTATTTCATCGTTTTTGTATCACTTTCTAATATTTGGTTTTAAATACATGTTTCTTTGCTTCACAAATAAAATGCATGGTATACCTGAGTGGAAATTTTTGTAAATCCATGAAAAAAAAAAAAAAAAAAAACTTGATCGGATTGTTTTTTCATGCCTAAGGAGGAATAAAAACATCCAAGAAAAAATCTTGACTAAAGTTCTCATAATTCATGCATGAAAGGGTTAAATATATACTCTTGGTGTATTCAGTTTTAAATATTAAGCATTGAATGAATGCTGCAAACTGACAAATGTGCAAGTTGTGTGACTGTTCCTTTAACAACAGCCTCATGGATAAGATCACTGTTGTAAAATAAATAGGACACTAATAAAAAGAATAGGGAGAGCACAGGCAGAGTAAAACTTAGCCTTAGTTCATTTTTCAAGACTCAAAATCGACAGTCGTAAAAAGATGGCTTTTGGTCATTCGTCACTTTATCTTTCTTGGTATGGGAGAAAAGAAAAGCAGACGCAGAAATGAGCCGCATGTGCGTGCAATAGTTTAACTGCATTTTACAACATCTGGTTTATCTTTGCTTTGTGAGAAGGCAAAAAAATGAGATTTTGGGAATTTGGGAAGTTACATGTGCTGGCAAAGAGGCCTGAGTTTTATCAGCATCCATACACTTTATTACCATTTTCCTTTGGATAATGTGCACATACTATACATTTATTTTGCCATTTATCCGATGCAGTTTTTTCCCCATTTCCTGCATCCGTGTGAAATCTGTCAAATTAAACCCTTAGTTTTTCACATTCTGTCATTGTTTCCATCTTAATACTGATTCAATACCATCTGTGTTTTATCCTGGTATGATATCACATATCCTTAATTACATTTATTTTTGTGTCCTGTTACTTGTTTCCTTAAAAATCCCCGATGGAGGTCATTAATGTTTCAACTAATCTTTAAATCACTAACATCTGGTCAAGTACTTAATACTGGTAATAGAAAAGCAGTGTTTGTGTGTCCTCAGCAAAACAAATGGTCTAAAAGTCTCTAAACTGACAAGGAATGAAGTGTTTTTATATCTTCACTTTAAAGGAGTGATATTTAGTGTTTTTAAATAGAATTATGCATTTTAAAACACTTCCCTGGGGTCTACATAAACTGTAAATGTTCTGCTTGGGTCTGAATTTGTCATTAATTCAACTCCACAGGTCCATCTTCAACCCTATTTCTGACACGAGAAAGGTCGTTTTGAGTGCCGACCCTTTAACCCAGGGGTGTCAAACATGCGGCCCGGGGGCCAAATGTGGCCCGCCAAAGGGTCCGATCCGGCCCGTGGGATGAATCAGCAAAAATTACACTTAAGATATTAACAATCAAGGATGTCATAGTTGTTTTTGTTCAGGTTCCACATACGGACCAATGTGATCTCAAATAAAATAATAGCATAATAACCGATAAATAACCCTGGTCAACAACAAATTTATTGTTGAAGTTTTTTGAGCTGATTTAGGATCATTTTGGTGCTGAATCCAAAAATCACATTCATTTTGCTCAATCAGGTCAACTTTCTGAACTATGCTACATATTGGCTTTTTAACATTTGTGCTTACATTTATGGGCATTTTCACATCATATGATACAAAATTCTTTCATATTTCTTGCAATAAACGAGTTCTGAAGATTTTACTTTTACCAATTTATGATTAATGTTTTTTTTAATATTACAGGTGAATGAAATGGCTTCGACTAGAAGATCTTGCAAAAATAAGCCTGACGTATTCTGCTACATCTGCGCTGAATACACCATTGTACCTAACAGGAATCAAGTCACAAGTTTCATAAAGTGTGCTTACCAATCTTATTTTGGTATTAATTATTATATTTTGTGAGAAGATCAAATTTTTCAAAATCAAGTTAGCAAAAAAACCTGACCTGATTGAGAAAAACAGATGTCATTTTTGGATTTAGCGGTGCAAAATGGTCCTAATTCAGTTGAAAAAACCTAGACAACTTGCAAAAAAAATTTTTTTGTAACCCAGTGTAATGACTCCAAATTTTCTTAGTTTAATGTGAAAAACATAATATTATATTACATCTATAAATAAGTAAGGAGATCTCCAAATTTTTCTCTTTGTTTTAGTGTAAAAACTTACAGTAAATGATGAAAACATTAACATTTACAACCTATCCTTTAACAGTAAAATGCGAAGGTGAAATTTTAATTATTAATTATTCTTCCTGTTATTAAATATTTTGTGCCTTTATAGATCCAATCTGTAATATGCATGTATAAATGGTAATTTGAGATGTAATATAGTTAAAATTGCACTTATTTTTCTCAAGAAATTTCAGTTTTTTTTCAGGTAGTTCACATCATTTTTGTTTGGATAGTTTGCAAATGTACATATTTTTATAATTTAATTTTGATTGCACTAAAACAAAGAGAAAAATTTGGAGTCGTCATTATTTACAGGTTATTATGCTATTATTTTAGTGGTCCGGCCCACCTGAGATCAATTTGGGCTGAATGTGGCCCCTAAACTAAAATGAGTTTGACACCCCTGGTTTAATCCTTACGTGTTCTCTTATATATTTATGGATTTCGTTGTTTTAGTTCCCTATCAGCCAACACAGTGGACACTTATGCATCATCCCATAATTCATGCCATTACTGTAAATTTTCTGTTCCAGATAAACCTGATCTACAGTAACATGTTTGCCTGTAAAAAAAAAAAAAATGAAATTCTTAATTGTTATAAAACTGTAATTAACAGTTTTGTTTTTTTCAAAATGTTTTTTTTTTTTTTTTTTTTTTTTGCATAGTACCTCCATGCAGGTATTGTTAAAATGTGAGAAAACATCCAATTAGCAGCATTAAAAATGTTTTCATCTCATAGTTTTCATACAGTATATCAGTAAATACATGTTTGTTTGCTTCTAAAATTAAACATATGACTTTGTAACTATGAAAAATAGGTTCATAGAACAAACTCAATCACATTGTTGTTTTTTCATGCCTACAGAGGAATAAAAACAGGAAAAAAAAAAAAAAATCTTGATTAAGGTTCTCATAATTCATGCATGAAAGGGTTAAATGCACATGTGCCACTTCAGGCCCCGCCCCCTCCAGGTTGTTGCCCGTGTTTTCTGTCCCGTTCAGCCACTTGTGTTTGTTAATACAACCAACAACTGAACATTTTAGGTAATCGGCTCGAAATTTGGACATATTTTCAGTTTTTACTACAACCGTTGCTGCTGATAAACAATTATGGCGTACTTGGAGAAATATTCGTTGGAAGTCTTGACCTTATATGTGCAAATGTCATGATGTAACTAGTTATAAAACGTAACAAATTAAGAAGGAATTAAAACGGGTTATAGAAATCCACTTGATTGTTGCCGAAATGAATATAAACATAGCTTTGCTGCAACACCTGGAGGGTCCAAAGTCAAAGTTTTTGAACTATTAGGGTCCAAATACACAAATAAATGAACCAAAGACGAAGAAAAGTGGGTTTAGACAAATATGAGCCCTTTAACATTATATAAGAAGGGGCTTTAAATAGTTAGTGGAAAAAAACGGTTTAAGTTATGATGATTATTTTTCAACATATGCTCTATCTAGGTCAGGCCTGTCAAACTCATTTTGGTTCAGTTCCATATTTAGTCCAATTGGATCTCAAACGGGCCAGACCAGTAAAATAATGACTTGATAACCTATAAATAATGACAAATCCAAGTTTTTCTTTTTGTTTTAGTACAAAAAACCCCCCAATTAAATTATGAAAATATTTACATTTTACAAAAAAGATATGAATAATCTGAAAAAACAGAAATTTCATTTGAAAAATTAGTGCAATTTTAACAATATTCTGCCTCGACTTATTATTTCTACATGTACATTTACACACAGTGTTCCATAAACATTTGGGAACAGGCAGAAAATTGTTAAAATTTTGGAGTTTGGAACTAAAATTTGAACAATTTCTACAATATTCCATCTGTTATTATTATTATGAACACAACTCCAAATCCCAGTGGATCCATAAATGCACCAAACATTTAGGAACAGGCAGAATATTGTTCAAACTGCACATTTCAGGTTGTTCATCTGTGTTTTAATTGACGTATTTATTTGCAATTTATTGTGAAAGAATAGTTTTGTAAACGTAAATATTTTCACAGTGTAATGTTATTTTTTTCACTTTCACTAATTTTTCACAAAGAAAATTTGTCGTCATTATTTATGGTTTATTGTGTTGTTCTTTTGACTGTAGATCACACTGGTCTGTATGTGGAACCTGAACCAAAAGGATTTGGACAACCTGGACTGTTCAGGTTCATTTATGCACTTCGATCCCGCGGGCCGGAATGGAACCTTTGGCGGGCCAGATTTGGCCCCTGGGCCGCATGTTTGACACCCTTGATCTAGGTCAATACACTTCACACTGGGTTTAGAAAAATATGACCCCTTTAAAGCTAAAAGGACATTTTAACTGTATGCTCATATTTGCAGTTCTAACGCCTCCTTTTGTGAATCTTAAATGTGTGTGTGGCTGATGTGGGGGGTCTCACAGAGCGGGTGCTGGCGGGGGCAGAGGGGCTGGTGAGGGACACCATCTCCTGAATGGCCAGCCGCAGTTTGAGGCGATGCAGCGGGTTACTGATGCCGATCTCCCTCTGGATCTCCGTGTCAGACAGGTTGGCCATAATCGCACCACTCTTCACGTTGGCCCGACAAGCTGCCACGTACCACGCCGGCATTCCCACCCACAGCTGAGAGGAAGCAGAGCACACAAGGAATAAGAGGAGTGAAACCTCATGTTTTATGGCTCAGTTACATCCTACCCAGATAGCAGTTACCTTTGGGCCGGACCCGCATTAAAGCCTTTACATCCGTTTATAGCTTACATCCGTTTTCTGACTTTGGACCAAATCTGCATCTGATCTGTCTTTCAGCTCTCTCTAGCAGTTCCAGAGTTGTGCTGGCTTACGGATTCGGCCCAAAACAGTCTCCCATCTCACAACCAAGACTGGTTTTCAAAGTTGTAACGCTGATCTGGACCAGAATCGTAATATGAATCTGGACCAGAGTCGTAATACAAATCTGGGCCAACATGATACTTGTGTATATTCTAGATGTGATTGAACAGAGCTGGGCCAGAGCTGGACCGTTTCTGTAGAAGATCTGTTTCGCGGAGCAGTACCTGTTTTGGCCCGATGTGCGTTTGGACGCCGGGACGGATCTGCCAAACGGTTTCGGGCCGAGTCGGGGTGCGATTCTGTTCCAGATCCCTCCCAGTATCTCTTTGCTATCTGGGTATGTTTTACTGTCTAAAACGTTTCGAAACCTGACAGTACCTCCAACCAAGACACAACAGTAGGTCCATCCCAAGATGCAAAGGGAAGTCCTTGGCGACATGCTTCTTCCAGTAGCTCATGCCTGGTAAGAGGAGGAAGAGTTACAGGGGTTTAATTAGTGTCATATGATCAAATGGTAACATGTTACATCGGTGCGATTTGTTGGCGGGGGGGTGGCAGGGGTCAAAACCCCCCCCCGGTTTTTACATCCCTACTTCATACTTAAGGTTTTGAGGTTTCTGCTGTTAAAAGGACATTTTTCCTTCCACTGTCACCAGTCACTAGTGTTTGCTCCTGGAGGATTCTGTTGGGTTTCTGTAAACTGGCTTAGAGTCTGGTTTGGACCAGCTCTATATGTAAAGTGTCATGTTAGGATTTTTGTTATGATTTGGTGCTATATAAATAAATTTGATTTAATTCAGTAGCTTTTCATCCAAGCAGCAGAGTAGCCACATCTGTCCTTATCTATCCAAACTAAAACTAAACTAGAAGCATCTGGAGAGCGCAGACCTCCGCCAAGGCCGATCAGTGGGCCCCCCCATGGGCCCGCCCACCCCCCACCGCTGATCACCACCAAAATTTAATCATTTGTTCTTTGTGCCAGTATCAACATTTCCTGAAATTTTCATCCAAATCTGTCCATAACTTTTTGACTTATCTTGCACACAGACAGACAAACAGACAGACAAACAAACCAACGCTGACAAAAACAGAACCTCCTTGGCAGAGGTAGTAAAGTAAAGTAAAAGTAAAGTAAAATAAACTTTATTGTCCCCTGAGGGAAATTCATCTTGGGCACAGTGCCACATATCATTACTTCACAAGACAAGATAAAAAACATCATCACATGGACACATTACAACAACGACAGTTAGTCTGTCACATCAAACGGACATGGACTGTATTTGAGAACCACAACACAGAACATATAAAGACGCCTAAAGTGCAAGGGAAAAAAAAAAAGGGCTAAAGTGCTGTGTGTTTGTTGCACGTTGCTTATTACACTAGTCTATTACACTAGTTTTTAACACGGTTCGGCTAGTGTAAATAAACCTTCCTTACTTACAAAACCAGCTCAGGACCACACCTTTAAACTCACTTTTCTTCTTCACTTTGAATAGAAACATGCCCTGAAATGGTGTTAGGACTGAAGGGGCACACTGGTAACAAGATTTGGCAGCTCCTTCTATAGCTATGGTCTGTTTTATTTATGTTACTTGTAATGGTGCGACTTTGGTGTTTAAAGGGGTTAATAAACAGTCATGTGAATGATACCAAAGTAATCGGATCCAAAATCCAAACAGGAGTAAGTCTGAAATCATTCCTGGACTCACTTCTTCTTGCTGCGGCGGTCTTTATCTGCAGGACCCAGAGTCCCGGTCTTGTTCATCCCCATGGGGTCTCCAGAGGCCAGATCTTCAGAGGGTGTAGAAGCTGAGAGAGACACGGGGAGGTTAAAGGTCACATATATGACATATTGATGAGGTTGTATCTTGAACTTCTCATCCTTGGCAGCTCAGACACATTTAAATGAAAATACTGACTGTGTGGATATACAGTCAGCATTATGTCGCTCAATTATTCCCAATCTGCTCACCGAGGGATGCGGATCCGTCCCGTCCAGGCTGGCCCATCCTTCCTTTCTCCTTCTTCCCAAAAAGGCGGCCAATGGAAGACTTGATGCTTTTCTTCTTACTGGCCTTGTGCAGTGAATCTTGGCTGCTGTTGGAGCTGCTGCCATCTGCTGAAAGACTGGAGGGGACGAGGGAATCACTCAGCCTTATGCACATCACAAGCTTTTCTTCACATCGTTATGTTTCATGTGCGGCTGCTTTACCTGCGGAACTCCCGGGGGTCGTCGAGCATCGCCCCTGGATGTGTGAGAGTCATCCTGTCCAGCCGCAGCGCACGAGGAGTGGGAGGAGGCGTCGAGTCAAGAAGTGCCAGGGACCGATCGTCGTCCTTATTATTCTGCAACACGCAATAAAATCGTTTAAATAAATATTTCTCGCAACATGTCACTTGGATTTTAACTCCAGAAAAGCAGAAATCACAGACCTGGATCGCATTAAAATTCTATTTTTATATCAGCTCTGTTTAGGTGTCACTCAGACAAATTCAGTCCATTTTAATAGTTTCTGTCTTGGGATTTGGGCTGTGTATCGGCAAGAACCTGGCAATACGATACAAATCACAATACTTGGATCACAATACGATATATCATGATACTGTTAAAAAGGCCATTTTTTGTTTGTTTCTTTTTTTTTTTAAATGACTATAACCTTTGAAGAATTAAACTACACCAGAAATATGCACAAATACTCAACACATTTTTATTTGATCCCAACAGAATCTAATGTTCTATCACCAAATGTTCAAACTGTGTTCAAAGTGAAATTCTGTTTTACAGACATTCCAGTTTCAGATCCTGTTCAAATGTTCAGATTCTATTAGTTCACAACTAACATCAGAACAGGATTTGAGTTCAATCCCAACAAAGGAAAGAACATTATTTAATAAAAGAGTGTTAAATAATAATAAATAAAATGGAAACAAAAATAAAAAAATGAACCTCCACAATATCTGCATTTGAATAAATACCTAAAAATATTGATACAGTATTGTGAAATGAAATATCACGATATATTGCAGAGCTGATATTTTCTTCCACCCCTACATGGGGTAGTATCTGGGTTGTATAAATTTAATATAATAGCACATTAAGGTGATGGTCATGTCATCAGCATATTTATTATCCAATCCAACTTTATTTGTAAAGCACTTTAAAACAACCGCAGTGGACCGAAGTGCTGTACAGAAGAATAATTGAAACCAAAATAAAAAAAAAAAAAATACAGAATAGATTAAAAGACATAGAACTGTACAAAAAAAGAAAACAGTGCTGCACAGAAAAATGAGTAAAACACAAATAAAAGAATAAAATACAAGAATTGATTAAAAAAAAACATAAAAAGCCATACAATTAAAAACAACAAAACAGAATAAAAATAATACATTTAAACATCTCACATGCTTTCATGGTTCATATTATGTTGATTTTACTTCCCTTTTACATCACTGTTTTATGGATGACTGGTTAAAACCTAACTCAAGAAGACATTTTCACTGTTTGCAGCTTATCTTAGAGTTCATTTTCTTACCATCCTCATGTCTTTGCTTCTAAAACTTATAAAGAAACTGGGCAATGGAACAAAAAAAACAAAAAAAACACACTCCATCTAATTGGAATAGCCTGCCCAGTTTGCTTTACCTCCTTTTATTACTTAAAGGCATCTTTTCCCTCATCTTCTTATTATTAACAACCTGCTCTTGTTTCTAATCATACATGAGGAAAAGAAATAATGTAATAATACTGTGTGGGTGCATGTTAATGTACAGTATGTATAGAGCTCTGTGTGGGTACGTTTACTGAACATTTTGGCATTTTAGGGGAATCAGTAGGTGTGAGTTTCTTTTGTCTGTATTTGCATTGTTCTCTTTTATGTATTTATGTATTTTTTCTAAATTTGTGTTACAGACATGAAAATGATTTATTTCAAAAGGTAAATCCACAACCAATGTCTAATAAATGAATAATCTAAGTAGAACGCTGTTAATGTGTACGATGCATTCATGTAATACATCAAAATATAGAGAGTATCACTAACACTAACATGACACTGGTATTAATTCTGATGCAAATTGGATCTGATTTGTTAATACTTTCTACTCTTGATTTTAACCCAAACAACGGAAACTAGGACAGACTGAGCCAGGTGATGTTATTCCATTTATCTGTTACATAAGTTTGGCTACGGAGGTCCAACTCTAACCTCATCTTTTTGTTCTTGAGATAATTTTCTGCTTCTGTTACCTATGAGATTATTGTCTTTTGGTTGAGAAATTACATCGCGGATCCTTCTTTATTTGTATTGCGCTTCGAGACATTTCTCTTCCATTCACATAGATATTTTTCTTGCACAATCACCACAGAATACATTTTTTTGGGGGTCGAATTGCACCATATTTTGAAACCCATCTAACTATTTGTCTGACACAAAACATCACACCATTGCTGGAAGTTGCTTGGCCAATCTAACATGAAAAGTAACTGAACTTCTTTGACCTCGACTGCATGATTTACTTGTGCTTTATTTACATGAGTCACTGTCTGGAGGAGCTGTTTGCATAAACAGGGCTGGACACAGAGATAAAAAAAAAAAAAAAAAACGCTGACAGGAATAGGACTTTCCCACATTGACCAGTACCTGTCTGTCTGTCTCTCGGGCCGGGGAGTGGGGCAGGCGAGGTGTGGAGTGTCCAGAGCTGGGGGGTGAGGGGGAGGCCAGCGTGGAGGAGGTGATAGATGAGGGGATGAAGCCTCGGCCTGTGCTGTCCCTCCCCAGGGAGGACGGAGGGATGGGAGGACTGTCCAACGCCACGCTGCTGACCCGGCTTTCGATCTCCTCAGCCCGCAACTCTGTGTTCTCCTTCTCCTCCTGGATCAGTCTAGTTGTTGGATGTGCAAAGAGACAAAAAGAAGAATAAGACAAGGAGAATTCACAGTGTTACTGCTAAGCTTATTTTAAAAATCTTAGGGATGCACCGATAACACTTTTTTCCAGACCGAGTACGAGTACTTGCATTTGAGTACTTGCCGATACTGAGTAGCGATACGAGTACTTAATAATCCCATTCCAGTTGTTAGTTCCTTTTGTAAATGTGCTTTATTGCTGTTGTCATTAGTCTGACTGGAACCAAGTGCTGCTACTGACATTTAATGTGTTTTTTGTTTTTTTTATTTATTTGCACAAAATAAAAACAGCAAAGGAAAAAAAACAACATTCAAACAAGGGACAAAATTGTGCAGGAGAGGTTAGAAGCCGAAAAAGAAGGCTTATATGAATACCTCCTCCGAAATGAACAATACACAAAAAAAGAATTTAAAAAATACAATATAACTGAAATAATAAACTGAAGTAAAAACAATAAAAATGTAATCCACATTACAAATCATCAAATACAAATCAAGTAATACACAGCCTTACATTTTTTAAGTCCTTTTCAGATGCTTTTTAAACAACGATAAAGTAGATGTTGATTGAAGTTCAGGTGTCAGATTATTCCACAGATTTGGTCCACCATATTTCAGAGAATACTGACAGACTGAAGTTCGGCAGTACAGAAGATCAAATTTGCTTGAAAATCGTATCCGAAAGTTTTGAATAACAGAAGACAACATAAAGAAATTGTGAAAAACTTTAGGAAGAATATGAGTAAAGTGAACATATTTGTACATGAAGACACAGGTCTGGTAAACGTTCACATCAAAAACTGAGAGAAAACTGAATTTTTTGAAAAGAGGAGCAGATGAGTGGAGTCTCTTAGAAAAACTGATCATTCTTAAAAATTTCTTTTGAATTAAAATAATCTTATTGAGATATGTGGGACAGGTTGCCGCCCAAACAATGTTGGAATCAAGGTTCTAATAGTTTTGGATTTTTCATTCTAGTTTAGTTTTATTTAGTTAGGACTTCTTTTGTCTCTAATTCAGTTCGTTTTAATTCATTTTTAGAGCAGGTTTGATAGTTTTTATTAGTTTTCATTTTTTTCTAAATGCTTAGTTTTAGTTTAGTTTTAGTATTAATTTAGTTCAGTGGTCTCTTCTTCTCTGTCGTTGTATTCAAATAAATCCCAGACAGGACTCTGCTGCTTTCTCCCAACTTTAGTCTCCATGTTTCCAGGTAGAGTGGGGACCAGTGGGGACTAGTTATGTTTTTTTTCTTTTAATTATAGTTTTTATTTATTTCAGTTAACGTTCAGTTTTCAATTCTAGTTTTCGTCATTTCGTTAATTTTTGTTAACTATAATAACCTTGCCGCCAGCACCTGGAAAACAGATGGAATGTACGCAGAGGACGGACAGAACGCTGCGTCTGTATCTGTCTGTGTCTGGAACGGTACTGTCAGTCAGCCTTACTTCTATCACCCTCATTTATTTGGTTCAATCTCCACAGTCTTCACACTCACACACATTATTCCTCCTCCTCGTACCTGCTGCACTGAACTGGGAATGTCACACAGCCGTAAGTGGTATCGGTGCAGTTGTATTGGATTACTTTTATGAGTACGAATACCAGTACACACAATGAGTATCGGAGCCGATGCCGATACTCGTATCGTAGCATCTGTCACCAAGTGTGCGTAAAATGCACACCTATAAATCAAACTATTAAATATTATATATTGATTTATTTTTCTGCTTTAATTTGATTTTATTTTTGTAAATCCAGCTCAGTCCTAATCATACAGATCAAATGTTAGAAATAGTGCGTTTTAGACACACTGGGCAGACAGATGCTAGTCTGGTCATTTTCTTTTGTTTACAATGTGCACATTTGAGTTGGTGGCCAGAATTTTAAAGATCATGCAAAAATGAACAACTTTTGAATTCTAACCTTATTTAAATTGTGAAAAACAATATAAAGTTTTTTAAAACGAAGTACAAAGTGTGCGTAAAAGGCGCACCCGGATACCAGAGGGTTAATACAACTTGTTAAGCCTCAGTGACTCCTTTAACCATCTGTAATTCTTTCACTTTGCGAATTCACCGCCTTGGGTCGGACTGAACCCTTTGGAGGACCGGTTTTGGCCCGCGGGCCGTATATTTGACACCCCTGTCGTAGACTCATCCTCCCTCCGTGCTTCATCTAGTTTGGCTTCCTTACTTGATCTCCTTATTGATGGCCTCCAGCTGTTCCTGCAGCATGATGGCCAGGGTCTGCACGTCCGTCTGTCCACTGGGGGACAGCAGCTCGGAGCCGAACAGAGTCTCCCTGTCCTCCTCATCATCAGAGCAGCCCACGTCCACACCCGCTTCAAATCCAGTCCCCAGCAGACCTCCACTCTCCCAGTCTGGGTACTGCACAGAAACAACAGGAGAGGAGGATTACTCAAACTCACATCTGCCTCTACGGTTCATGAGGACATTTTAGGAAACTGATGTATCCAACTTTATGACATGTAACAAAAACAAAAGTAGTAACACTGTTAGAGGCCGGTTGATAGGTTTATCATTTTAGATTTTTCTTCTTTTTTTTAAAAATTTATTTCTGGTTTCTGTTGGATTTTCTTCTCATTTTGTTTTACTGTGGCCACACCCCCTTTTGGGATATAACGGGGCTGATTGGCTCACACCTGTTTTGCCACACAATGTTCACTGTGGTCAGTTTCAGATGCTGCAGCTCTTTCATAATTCATAGTTTCAGTTCTTGTTTGTTCAGTATTAATTGTCCTCCTTGTAAATCCCAGCTGGACTGACTGGACAGATCCTGACCAAGGGAAATCACATTCTCCCTTTGTGCTGTAATCTACACCTGGATTTACTGCCTCTGTCCACAATAATATACATTATATAGACTAAATGTCCTCTAAACTTAACATTTATTTGCAACATAGTATAGCAAACTATGACATGATCCAAAAAACAAAACAAAAAAAATTTAGCAAAAAAAAAAAAAAAAAAGTCTCAGTTGGGGCCGCTAGAAATTTGTGAAAATTTGTTAAAATGGGATCACGAGCCAAAAAAGGTTGGGAACCACTGAATTAGGAAATATCTGAACCAAAATGCATTTATTAACAACTTATGACCATTTCAAACTCCAATAAGGATGGATGAGTTAAGTGGAAGAACCTTCAACATTTATACTAACTGGAGTTTATTTATTTTAATTTTTTTTAAATGCTATAAATGCAAAAAATATGCTGATAAAATGTTAACTGCTTTTCTTCCCAGATGAAAGTGTATTTGTTTGAACAGTCTATTAGTTTAACTTCCAAAGGCATTAAAGAATTAGATATAAGTTGAAGACTAACGAATAAGAATAAAGACTAAGTTCCGCACCTTGGGTGACAGGGCTTTTGCCATTGCTGCCCCCCCCCCCTGGAATTCTCTACCCATTCACATCCGGAACTCCGACACACTCACCTCATTCAAAAGCCAACTTAAATCCCACCTCTTCAGATCATCATTCAGAAACTGACCGCCCGTTCAACCTCCTCCACTCTCACCTACCTTCTTTTGTGTGTTTTTCTTTTGTCAGTATTTGTCTCTGTATTTGTTCTTCGATTACCATTTAGTATTAACCTCGTATCTGTTTACTCGTTGGATGTATGTTTGTCCCTTGGTTGTTTACTGTAAAGCGTCTTTGAGTACTTAGAAAAGCGCGATATAAAACTGATGTATTATTATTATTATTATAATTATTATTATTATTATTATTATTATTATAAAGGTAACAGTTACACCAGCTAAACAGATACAAAGGTTGTCTATCGAGTCCTCTGAAATTAAGGTTTATTTGTAACATAGTATAGCAAACTATTATATGATCAAAAACAAATCAATTAAAAAAAAACAAAAAAACAAAAAAAAAAAGTCTTCTGTTTTGAATGTCTGGGGTCGCCAGAAATTTGTGATGTTGAAATGGGGTCACGAGCCAAAAAAGGTTGGAAACCACTGATCTATGGTGATAAGTGTGGGGATCATGTGACTGTGTGGTTCCAGACTCAGGTATTTTCGTGGTTACCTTGGTAGAGTCCTCTCGGGCGGAGCTCCAGCGGGCCCGGTGACTTCGCCTGACCACGCCCCCAGTGGAGGCATTGCCAAAGGGATCCAGATGAGCGGTGGAACCTACCGGGAGGGACCCGCCCCCATGGGAATACCTCAACTCCAGGGCGCTACCTGGCAGAGAGCGACTGAAGAGATGGAGGGGCGGATAAGATGATTGAACGCAAGATGAAACGACTGTTATTGCTGCAGGGGAAATCAGGTTGTGACAGTAATTACAGTATAAAACCACACAGAAAAACAAACACGTAAATAGCACAACACACCCACAAAGAGTGAAACTAAAGTGAGTACAGTGGGAGTAAGGGATCACTGTTGTTGGTTAGAAGATTAAGAAAAAAAAAATTTGCATACTAAAATGGAGAAGAACAAAACATACAACACAAAAAAAAAAATCTATGCATGTATGAAATGAAAGGTTTTCTTTCATGTTATGTAGAAAGGTGCATCATCTTCCTATTAACAGCTCTGCAGCAAGGTTATTATTAGCGTTAACGAAAACTAACGAAATGACGAAAACTAGAATTGTAAAAACATTTTCGTTAACGGAAATAAATAAAAACTATGATTAAAAGAAAAAATGATAACTAACTGAAACTGTATTGTGTGCTCACAAAACTAACTAAAACGAATAAAATGTATGGATAAAATTCGCTTCGTTTCATCTTTGCCAATGTCGGATTGATATAAAATCGATTTATTTCCCTCAAGCAATTTTAGCTGCTGGCACCATATGATATTTAACGGTCCGTCACTTCTCATTACTTGTGGTTTGGAGTCATCTTTTCATCCCCACTCTACCTGGAAAAATGGAGACTAAAGTTGGGAGAAAGCAGCAGAGTCCTGTCTGGGATTTATTTGGATACGACGACAGAGAAGAAGAGAAAAGATATTAAAAAAACTATAACTAAACTAAAACTAAGCATTTAAAAAATAACAAAAACTAATAAAAACTAGCAGACCTGCTCTAAAAACTAATTCAAACGAACTGAATTAGAGACAAAAAAGTCCAAACGAAATAAAACTAAACTATAATGACAAATCCAAAACTATTCGAACCTTGCTCTGCAGAAGTCTGTAAGTGTGATGATGATAAAGTGCAAATGAGAAAAATGTGTTTTCAGTCAGTCAATGAGTGTGTATACATATCAACGCTGTTTCAGCCTGCGATTGCTGACAGTGTTAAACGCCTCCAACACTGACTGATTTATCTACAATGTCTGACAAGATAACAGACACACAGTGCATGCAGGAGACTCAAAATAATGGTGCGAGTTTCACTCTTCCTGTGGCGTTGATGTTTAAATGGAACCAACCTGGAATAAGAACCCCCGGGTCTCGCTCTCAGCTGATCTAACTCCAGCTGAATCCTTTCCAGCTCAGCTATCAGCTGGTCCTGGACATGGAAAAAAGACCGAGTTGTTGAAAAAAAAAAACCAGAGAATATGTCGACTGACTTCAACTAAAAATGAATCCCTGAGGCATAGTCACCTTGTTTGCCAAGAGATCGTCCTGGAGTTTCTTCATGTTGGAAAGCTCTTCAGACAGGGCATTCTGGAGCACAAACAATGAATTTACTCTTATTTTAATTAAGCTTCTTCATACTGGAAAGCACGGTTAGCAAGAAAAATATGCAATTATTTAAAGCTGCACAGGAGAATTTTGTGAATGAAATGATGACCACGGTTAGAGAAAGTAATTTCCAGCACCTGGAAATCTTGTAAGGGGAAAATTAGAGGCAGCATCGAAATGTTACAAATTTTTTACTGAAATGTGAAAAATAACCAGAAAATGGAAGTCGGGTTTTTTCACTAAAACAAGGTCTGAATCCACAAAGAATGGCTTACATCCACTAATTGTTCATGGAATTGCACAGAATTTGTGCACAGAGTCTGCTCTGTTTTATGCACCTATTCACAAAAGACATGGGATAATTCCATGCTGGCTCAAACACACCCATGATGTTTTGCACCTGAGCTCAATTTGCCCTTTGTTTCTCTGCGCACCGATCAGTTCATAATGAAAACAGTAACCCTCCAAATACATGCCTTTGATGAAATATTACAAATAGGCTCCAGCAATTAATGAAATGTGTCTGATTAATGTGTGACACTTAAAGTAATGTTAAAAAAACAAATAAGTTAAAAAAATAAGTCCTTACTGAGATAAAAGAGAAAGTATTTTTCAGATAAAACACATTTTATATTATTTTGCATGATATTTAATACACAAATTCACATGTAACATGGTCAAAAGGACATGAAAATTACACGCTACTGTTTTTATTTTTATAATTATGCAAGACAGAGTGTTTCACAAAAATGGCCACTATTGCAAAATCATTTGTGATTAATATGCGTTTAACTGGGCTGGTTCTGCATGTAACTCAAGTGGACATGATGGATTACACACGAAACCTGGAATGAGACTGAGATTCATGAAAAACCCACATGTCTGGATTAGAAAAACCACTAGGATCATCAAATTTAACACAGTGTCTCTATTTATGGTCTATATAAGACCATTTACAGCCATGTTTTCAAAATAAAATGCACTGACACCTAGGTAGTTTTTCATGTCCCAATTTGGATCCGATCTTTAGCCCCAAAATTTTATTAAAAAAATCAGTAATTTTGGGATGGCTCAGAGTAAGAGTATATATTTTTTTGCATTTATCTGAGGTCATTATTAGGTCTATCCTGGGGGGAAATATGTCTACATTTGTCTTTTATTATTGGGTCTAAAAAGATGGAAAAGTGCCAGGAACCAAAATGAACCCAGTTTCATAGAAGCGTCCATCTGTGTATTTGCTGAAACAATAGTACCGATTTTCTGTTTGGTGTCACATCTGGATGTGTGTCACGACCTCTTTGAACCCCAGAGGAGGTTGTGTGTGTTTATGCACATGACGCAGCAGCTGTAACGGCGAATGAAAGTGATTGATGTTGTGTGTTCTGCAACTGTTAGACTGGACTGTGGGCTAATAAGGAGCAGCCTGATCGTTAGTACTTTTTATAATCACTTACAAAAAACTCAAAGTCTTAAGAGTTTACAAAAAGTGAACTCAATGAAATCAAGCTTAAAAAATTCAAAGATTTGGAGAGAGAGAGACAAATACAGAAAGAAGTAGTGACTCAGAGGTGGGTTTGCATGCTTTAACACCAGCTTGCTGCAGGCGGTATTTGCAGCAGTCCAATTGCACCTGTGCTCATCTTCTGTGAACTAAGCAGTTTTTGTATATGCTTGTTTACTTGCATAGAATGGGGCTGATTTTGCATCAAATATACGAATATTCCTTAAATTACAGCGGCGCTATCTGTTTTGCCATGCAGTTTGCAGTGACTTCTACCCTTTGCGGGTACTTTGTGCATAAAAGACAATATTTTTGTCCTGGTTGTACTGGTTTTGTATTGTGCAATCCTTTTCTCTATCTGGTTTCCAATAAGCATTTTTTAATTACAAATCACTGGTATTTCCTTTAATTTAAATATGGATGCATCTATGAAACTGGGTTCATTTTGGTACCTGGCACTTTTCCAGCTTTTTAGACCCAATAATAAAAGAGAAATGTTGCCCCAGGATGTACCTAATGATGACCTCAGATAAATGCAAAAAAATATATATACTCTTGCTCTGAGCCATCCCAAAATTAATGAATTTTTAATAAAATATTGGGGCCAAAAATAGGACCCAAATTGGGACATGAAAAACTACCTTAGAGACCTTATACATTAGAGACCTTCTAGTCCAGTATGAACCATCCAGACCACTCAGGTCATCTGGTGCAGGTCTGCTCTGTGTTCCCAAAGTCAGAACTAAACATGGAGAGTCAGCGTTCAGTTTCTATGCTCCATATATCTGGAACAAACTACCAGAAAATATCAGGTCTGCTGAGAGTCTGAGTTCTTTTAAGTCCAGGTTAAAGACTCACCTGTTCACTGCTGCCTTTGACTAAAAGGCTTTTGACTTTTTAAATTTTATATTCTCTTTGAAACTCTGCACTGCAACTTTTACTTTAATATGTGTGTGTTTTTATTTTTATTTTATTTTATTTTGATTTTATGTGTTGTTTTCTTACTCGCTGTTTTTAATCACCTTTTATATGTTTCTTTTATAATGTTTTAAATGTGTTTGTTTTTGTTTCTTTTATTTCAATGTCCTGTGTGAAGCACCTTGAATTGCCTTGTTGCTGAAATGTGCTATACAAATAAACTTGCCTTGCCTTGCCTTGCCTTACCTAGGTGTGAGTCCATTTTATCTGGACCACATGGCTGTAAATGGTCTTATACAGACTATAAATACATTGTGTTTAATTTGATGATCCTAGTGGTTTTTCGAATCCAGACATGTGGGTTTTTCATGAATCTCAGTCTCATTCCAGGTTTGGTGCGTAACCCATCGTGTCCACTGACGTTACATGCGGAACCTGCCCAGTTAAACGCATATAAATTGTGAATGATTTTGCAACAGTGGTCATTTTTGTGAAACACTCTGCCTTGCATAATTAGTTTGATTCCCAAATGGACCTGTAAGAGAATAAAAAGATATTTAAAAAAATAGTAGCGTGTAATTTTCGTGTCCTTTTGACCATGTTACATGCAGATTTTTGGATTAAATATAATATAAAATAATATAAAAATGTGTTTTATCTGAAAAATAGTTTCTCTTTCATCTCAGTAAGTATTTATTTTTAAAATAGACCCACAGTGCTTCCAAACTTGCTTCATAACGTTCGTCTACATCTGGTTTGAATTTTTAGCCACTCTGTCCTGTTTTTAGGACCAGTTTCATGGAAGCACCCATATTCATGTGTTAAGTAATCTTCATGTGGCACAGAGGTGTCAAACTCATTTTCTTCCAGGGGCCACATTCAATCCAATTTAATCAAAAGGGGGCCGGACTAGTAAAATAATAGTATGATAACCAATAATGACAACTCCAAATTGTTTTAGTGCAAAAAATAACATTCAGTTATGCCAATATTTATGTTTACAAACTATCCAAACAAAAAGGATGTGAATAACCTGAAAAAAATTACATTTGTTAAGATACATAAGTACAATTATATCAATATTCTGCCTCGATTTATCATTTCTACATATGCGTTACAGATCAGATCTACAAAGGCACAAATCATTTAATAACAGGCAGAATATTGTTCAAATTGCACTGAATTTTCTTTAGACATTTCAGATTGTTCATAATTGTTCAGGTTATTCACTTTTTATTGTTACAGGATAGTTTGTTAATGTAAACATTTTCATAATTTAATGTTTTTTGCACTAAATCAAAGAGAAAAAATTGGTGTTGTCATTATTTATAGGTTATTATGATATTATTTTTGAGTTTGATGCCCTAACTTGCACTTTGCAAATTCATCCCACGGGCCGGATTGGAACCTTTGGCTTTGGTTCTGGTTTTGGCCCCCGGGCCGCATGTTTGACACCTGTGATGTGGCACAACAGCAAAACTCACTCAAGTTCCGTCCTGGAGGGCAGACAATTTGGATCATAAACTGAAATCAGGACGTTCATTGAAAGAAGGAATCGATCTTCTGGTTTTAGTGCAGGTGTGAGATGTGCACTGTGTTGACGCTTGCTTTAGTTTTTGGACGTCACCTTTTCTTCCAGTGCAGCCATTCTCTCCTTCAGATGAAGCTGCAGCCTTTCGTTGGACTCAGACAGTAGCTTGTCCACTGTGTCGGAGAGACGCTTGTTGTGTTCATCATTCATCCTCTCCCTCTGCCTCGCCTAAGGGGGAGAGAGCAAGACGGGCGAGTGCGAGAAAAGAAAAAAAATGAGTGTGAGGAGGGAGAAAAGAGAGGGTGGGAGGAGAGTTAATAACAAGCATTCTGCTTGACTGAGAGACAAAGATTTCTATCTGAATGTGCACGGTCAAATAGAAGGTTTAGAAAATTACTGCGCCTTTGTGCCGCGTAAAGCTCGACAAAGAAATGGTATGAAAGAGGAGGAGGATGAAAACAGACTAAGAGAATGAGAGAAAAACAAGCATGACTCACTCTCTGTAACTCCTGGTTCTTCTCCTCCAGTTGCGCCTCCATCTGTCGCAGTCGCTCCTCAAAGTTGCCATGACGCTCCTCCGCCTGAATGATTGGAGAGGAAGGAAGCAGGGTTGGAGCGTGAACTATGGTGCGACACTAATACAAATTAACACAAAGGAAACAGCTTGTTGACTCAGTCTACCAATTAGTTACATGCCTGTACAGATCACAGCGCAACAGAAAATTTTGTTTGCTTGTGTCTTACAGGGCATTAATCTTATCCTTCCACAGGAGCCATCTTGCCCGAACATGTGAAAAGTTAAGGCCAGGACCCTAAAGTTTGGCTAATGCCGGTTATTTGCCATGTATGAAGGAGTGTTTACAAGAATGCTAGAGGTTAACATATTAGCAATTAAATCAGTCAGTCATAGAGAATTTACGCAGTGTACAGCTCTTGACGTGTTAAACGCCCCAGGATCAAATAGCTGCGCTGACTGTGCCCTGAACTGCCTTTCATCTTCAATTGTTTTCTTAGGAATTACTGGAACTGCCTGATGAAAATATTTGGTATAAATCTGTCATTTGAGATCTTATGTTTCATGTCATTCATGCACGAATGCACACAAAACACACACACACACGTATTCTTGGCTGCGCAGACCCACATGCCCACACATGCCCCAAAAATACACACTCATGCGATCAGGCCTTTGCACAGAAACATATTCCCAACTGCACACATCTGTCCACATATGCATGCACCTGTGAAAATGTTTTGGTTTTTTTAAATCCTTTTTAACCTCATAAAAAGAGGATGGTTAAGGTGTGACAGAGCTATTATTAGTAGGGCTGTGTATCAGCAAGAATCTGGCGATACGATACAAATCACAATACTAGGATCACGGTATCACAATATATTACGATATATCACAATACTGTTTAAAAGGCAGTTTTTAAATTGGTTTTCTTTCTATTTTTCTAAATGATTATTTCCTGGAAGAATTGAATTACACCAGAAATCTGCACAAATACTAAACACATTTTTATTTGATCACAACAGGATCTGATGCTGTATCACAAAATTTTCCTCTATTAAAACTGAAATTCTGTTTTACAGACATTACAGTTTCAGATCCTGTTCAAATGTTCAGATTCTATTAGTTCACAACTAACATCAGAACAGTATTTGAGTGCAATACCAACAAAAGAACTAACATTATTTAACAAAAGAGTGTTAAATAATCATAAATAAAATATAAACAACAAAGAAAAACAAAAAAAACAAAAATGAACCTCCACCATATCTGCATTTGAATAAATACCTAAAAATATTGATAGAGTACTTTTTAATATCGATACAGTATTGCGAAATGAAATATTGGATATATTGCAGAACCGATATTTTACACCCCTAATTATTAGATTATATTTAGTCTTTATGTTTTTAATATCAGTTTAGCTTTATTTAAATTTATACGTGCATAAATATTTTTGATTTATGTTGCAGATTAACCAGTTTTAATTCATTTTGTATTCATTTTTCATGTTTTTTCAGGTAAGCCTTGACATAAAAAATGATTTGCAAACCTGTTTCTTGAAAAAAACTGAATTATTCCACTGCTACATCCTTAATTCATTCAGAAAATTAGCAAATTATTTGGGCAAAGTGGTGTTTTTAGTTTTATTTCACTCATTCTTTTGCTGTTTATTTGACTTTACTCGTAGTTTTTCTAATGAACACACACATGCACACACACCTTGTTGAGCGCCGCCACTCTCTGGGCGAGCTGGGCCTCGATTTCAGGCAGCGTCTCAGCCCTCTGCAAGGTCTGCTGCAGCTTCTGCTTGGCATCATCCAGACGCTCCTGAAGCTGTCGATTCTTCTCCTCACTCTGCAAGTAGACAGCATGAGAGGGAGCGGAGGTGAACCAGGGTGCACAGGTGAACATTGCCAAGGGCAGCAAGCATGATTAAAGCAGTCAGGGGGAAGAGAAAATGCATTAAAAGGCGCAATCTATGTGCCAACGTGAAACGTAGCCAAGCTGCCAATCAACAGCAGAAACATGGATACACAGAGGGATGAAAGACTACACCTGTCTGTAGAGGGACTCTTTGCTAGCCAACTCGTTCTCTAGTTTATCTTTTATGTCGTGGAGAGACGTCGCCTCCCTCTGGGCGCTCAGGTACCTACAAACCAGGACAAACAGCAGGCAGATGGGAGGAGTGAGGAAGGAACCGCTGGGAAAAAGGCTAAATATGAGAGTTTATAGACCAGGGAAAAACACAAACCTCCGTTCTAATGTTGTAATCCTCTCCTCCATGTCCTCTCTTTGACAGAGTGCCTGGGAGATAGAAAAGAAAAAAAAAAAAAGTTGTAAACATTGCAGTAAAAGCAAACAAGTACATTTAAGTGTTTTAATGCACAGGTGTCAAACATGCGGCCCGGGGGCCAAATCCGGGTCCATTCCGGCTCTTGGGATGAATTTGTGAAAGGCAAAAATTAACTAAAAATTAACACTAAGATATTATCAACCCTTTTATTTCAGGTTCCACATTCAGATCAATTCAATCTCAAGTGGGTCAGAACCAGTCAAATACTATCATAATAACACAGAAATAAAGACAACTCCAAATTTTTCTCTTTGTAAACGTACATATTTTCATGTATTTACACTAAAACAAAGTGTAATTTTGCAAAAAATGTGAATAACCTGAACAAATATGAACAACCTGAAATGTCTTTAGAGACGTAAGTACAATTTTAACAATATTCTGCGTGTTATTAAATGTTTCGTGTGTTTGTAGATCCACTGTGATCTGTACGTTATAATGTACATGTGTAAATGATAAACTGAGGCAGAATAGTGTTAAAATTACACTTATTTTTTCAGTTTGTTCATGTTATTCACATCTTTTGAAAGGATAGTTTATAGATATAAACCTGTTCATAATGTAAATTTACTTTTTTCGCTCTAAAACATGGAGGAAAGTTTGGAGTTGACATTATTTCTATATTATTATGGTATTATTTTACTGGTTCAGCCCACTGCAGATCAAATTTAGCTGAATGTGGAACTGAACTAAAATGAGTTTGACACCCCTGTTTAATTGGATCTTATACTTTATTTGAATAGGGTACTTCCATTTCACGCTATTGTGTACTTTATTACAAACTTGTACAAAATATTGTATGTCAGCTTTATTTACTTCTGCGATGATTATTTTACATCATGGGTAAAGTTTTTTTCAATGCAACACATAGTCCTACAAAAAAAAGCATGTAGTCAGCTCATATTCCACGTATCTATGAGCTGTTAAAACCTCCATCTAATAATGCTGATCCATGCAGGGGTGCCACTACCAGTTCTGGGCCTCATGAAAGCTAAATGTTGTGAGCCCCTTCATAAAATTCAGTATTTTGTCTATCTGTCGGAGTGTGTGTTGGGGGGGAGGGTAACATCAATGTGCTAGTGTGAAAACGAAACTGAAACTTGCTTTGAACATCCGATTCCCGACTTCTATGCCTCTATTATACAGCGGATCTTACAGGACATTTTCACAACTTCTAGCCTGTATCCACTGGACCCCCTCTTCTGCTCTATGGCACCCCCACAAATGCTGGGCCCCATGAATTTGCCATGTTTACCCCCCCTTATTGGTGCCCCAGGTTCCATGTATACTTTCACATCGTTCCATGTCAAAAAAACGTCTAAATTCTCTGATATCTGATCAAAAAAACAAAACAAAAGAAAATCAGGGTTTCCATTAGCTTCTGCAATGAGCTAACTTCAACTTTATTATTATAATTGTTAGCATCCAAGTATCCAAATAAATAACTCTAAATAACTGAACATCAATTGTAACCAAGTAAATCAATCAGTGAATCTATAGCTAAATATCCAACTGTCAAAACTTTTGGTGTTCTAGGTAGGATTTTTATGTTTTAACTAATATTTTCTCCAAAGTCAGTCCTTCCTAATATCAGTCATTGGGACCAAACCACTACTTATACAACAATACTCTAATTACATTTTGCTACTAAAGATGTACTTTTTTCAAGCGGAGCGTTTACTTATATAGG
The DNA here is from genome assembly GCF_902148855.1 of Sphaeramia orbicularis. Classification (NCBI taxonomy): domain Eukaryota; kingdom Metazoa; phylum Chordata; class Actinopteri; order Kurtiformes; family Apogonidae; genus Sphaeramia; species Sphaeramia orbicularis. The sequence continues at coordinate 2,912,294 of NC_043964.1, forward strand.
AGCGTTTTTACTGTATTCACTGCATTCATGGTTAATTTGATGAGAACAGAGGGTGTACATGTAGATAAACTCTAAGTATAATATTTGTACCAGTATTCTCCAGAGGGGTTTTAGTAAGACTATAAGAAATAAAATGTGACGAAAGAACAAAATAAACAACAAAATACCATAAAGGTAAACTCAGCGCAGCACAAGACGAAAATCTGCACATTCAGAAACATTACATAGATAAAAACTCGACAAAAATACTGATTTGTTAGCGAAGTGACCAGGATTTGGTAGCTATCTGAGGGGTGAAATCTGTAACAACTTTCAAGGGATGAGGTCCAGAGGTTTACTCTTTTCAGACCGTTGTATTACTACTACTAGTACTGTATTAGTATTACTACCTAAACTACTACAACTTAAATTAAGCATCTGAAAATGGAACACTGCCACTGAACAACTAACACAGCAACAGAAAACAAAGCCAAACACAGAGGAGGTCAGAAGTCATGTTTACAAGTACATCAAAGGGAACTCACTGGAATTGGTCATTATCATTGTTTTTATTTAATTAACAATGATGAGTGATTAATAGTAGTGAATAGTTGGTGTTGACAGATTTCAGAGACATCCAGTTATGCAGCTGCATAAGCCCGAGAAACAAATAGAAACAAGGTGGAGGCAAACGGTGGGAAGATGAAGGAGATGAAACAAATCAAACAGGGAGTAAACTGGCTCGACCGCCTCCCAGCACAAAATGCTGCACACACCTTTCAATCAGCTACCAGTGCACTGACTGATTAACAGGGCTGCATCCATGCAAACATGCCTGCAGCTCAACTCATGGCACTGTCACCATGGCTACAGGGTAGAGGCTCTTGTGCGTACAGTAGCAGCCGCTGCTGCCAAGTAGGCAAATGGTTTTGTTACCATAGCAAACTGTTACATATTTCTGAATATGAGCAAAATAGAGTGCTCTGTGCCACTGTGAGAGACACACATAGTGGCAGTTTATTGTCTGTCAACAGCTCAGCCAGTCTCACCTCTTTCACATCTCTCTGTAGTTTCTGGTTGGCCTCCTCTGATCTGGCCAGCTCCCTCCTGGCGGACGTCAGCTGCTCCTCGATCTCACCGACCTGACGGGGAGTTACATTGTGAGATATAAGGTCGAGCAAGCACGCATCGTTTTCCGTCCATTACCATCTTCAGCTCGCACTATTGTGTTTGTTTTGGCGAAAGCATTAGAGCAGAAGAGCGTCCCTGAATCAAATACCTGTCTGCACATGAGGGCCAGTCTCTCTTTCAGCTGGCCCAGCTCTGACCTCTGCCGCTCGATCTCGCCCTCTCTCTGCCTGTCGATGTCTCCGTCATCCAAGATGGAAGAAGGTCCGTTGGGAAGTCGCTGAATGCAGGAGAAAAATTCAATCAGCTGTACAGCAGTTTCATACATGTTATGTAAGAACATTGTAATAACGTGAAGAAATGTACGACATTTTCACTTCATAATATAATAATGCTGCATTCCAGGCCATTTTTTGAGCCTGTAAGTCACAACTTCAAACCACGACTCACGACTTTGTAACGTTCCAGGCAAGTCACACCAAACTGCCCGAGCGCAAGGAATTGTGGGAGCTAGATGTAAACAAACCAGCATGGTGGACCGTACATTATGCTCATTTACAATCATTTTGTATCGCCAAAGGTGTTTGTTCTTTGCTTATTTGAGGAAAACAGAGGATGAAAAACAGCGCATAAAGGCGGCCATACACTGTGCAATTATTTCGCTCATTGCACGCAGGTCCATCTCAAACTGTGCGAATCAATGGTAAAGTCAGGCTCACGATTCATGTTCTTACACTGTACGGACCGATGCTCGTATGCGACCCGACTGCTCACACTGTAGGACCATACACCAGAGGACGCACCACACTGTAGGACCATACACCAGAGGACGCACCACACTGTAGGACCATACACCAGAGGACGCACCACACTGTAGGACCATACACCAGAGGACGCACCACACTGTCGGACCAAACACCAGAGGACGCACCACACTGTAGGACCATACACCAGAGGACGCACCACACTGTCGGACCAAACACCAGAGGACGCACCACACTGTAGGACCATACACCAGAGGACGCACCACACTGTCGGACCAAACACCAGAGGATGCACCACACTGTAGGACCATACACCAGAGGACGCACCACACTGTCGGACCAAACACCAGAGGATGCACCACACTGTAGGACCATACACCAGAGGACGCACCACACTGTCGGACCAAACACCAGAGGACGCACCACACTGTAGGACCATACACCAGAGGACGCACCACACTGTAGGACCATACACCAGAGGACGCACCACACTGTAGGACCAAACACCAGAGGACGCACCATACGTTCCAGTGTTGTATCCGGAAATACAGCGTTAAAATACCAAGGAATCCGGAAGTGCATAGACGATTGTGTATTGGCGTGAGTCACGAAATGGTCATGCTAAACAAACACCAACGAGCTGCTTTGGTAATATGTGCCATTATCTGTGAGGAATCAAAAAAGAAGAAAAGACGACCACGTGTTTGGTGCAGGAATCGTTTGTCCAGACGTGGACAGTATGGGCTGTCAGTCCTACAGCAAAGGGAACTAGAGGGAAGATGAAAAAGATAAACTGCACTAGGACAATAGCCAGTTACTGTTAGCTTAGCATTAGCTTACAGTAGCTGGCTGTTATTGTATTGGCACATGCACAGTGTGAGAATCTGAGGCCCATGGGCTCGTGGCACTGCTTTGACAGTACCATACCCTCACGAGGAGCGAGCAGGATTTCAAACAGCTCCGTTTTCCTTGCGAACACACGATTGCTGGTGGTGAGGTGGTGGTGAGGAGGCACGACACACCATTAGAAGCACATCTGGACCCATCCCAGAAATAGTCGCACGAGTGAGAAATCGTCTCTAAAATCGCACAGTGTATGGACGCCTTTAGGCAAGAGAAGCTGTTCCACCTTTTATGTTATTTGTATGTTTGGATTCATATTTGGTATTAATTTATTGTTGCACTCATTGGACTGAAAACTAGCTAACACTAGAGCAGCTGATTAGGCAGAACATTTGCAGATAAATAATATCAGAGCAATACTTTGTTTTAATAAACAATCTGCATAAACATCGCATCCATGAGGGGACACCATTGCTATGTGACGTCAGAACTCGGAACTGGGAGAACATGGATCTAGTACCAGTTCACGGGTGGAAGTCACAGGTTTGACTGAACATTCCAGTGCATTTTCACTGGTAGAAGGATGGAAAAACACCAGTTACAGGTGGACTGGAACGCAACGTAACTCTATATTTTGCAATAATAAACAACCTGAATGTAATATGCAAATAAATATTCCTGGAATTTTAGAGTACATGATTACACATTGCAGTGATTATTGCTAAACACCTGAGTCACACTTTGAGCAACTTGTGATGCAAGTTGTAACTTTTTGATGAAGTCCGACTGTGGGATAAATACACTGCAAAAATCAAAATCTTACTGAGAGTATTTCTCTCATTTCTAGTCAAAATATCTCATCACACATAAAATAAGGCATAATCACCTAAAGAGTAACTTTTCAGTGAGATATAAGAACTGATTTTTAGACAAGATCTCGAAAATCTTATTTCAAGAAATCTTACTTAGATAATTTTCACTTGTTCCACTGGCAGATTTTTTTAAGCAAAAAAATTTTAAATTAAGCAAAAAATCTGCCAGTGGAACAAGTGAAAATTATCTTGGAAAGATTTCTTGAAATAAGATTTTCAAGATCTATTGTCTAAAAATAAGTTCTTATATCTCACTGAAAAGTTCCTCTTTAGGTGATTAGGTCTTATTTTAAGTGTGATGAGATATTTTGACTAGAAATGAGGAAAAATACACTTGGTAAGATTTCTATTTTTGCAGCGTATGATAAGTTGCCTTTTATGAATAACTTCTGAGTCAACCACAACACTGGACTTACAGCGTTATTTAGCAGGATTGTTATAACTTACATAAATTTAACTTAACAGGTAAAGACATCCATTTTAGTTGGTTATTAAATAATACTTCCAATACTCATCACAAAAGGGTAACGCTTACATTTTTTAATAACCCTCACCATATGCAATACTTTTTACCAACAGTGCAAAATTTATAACACAATCTATTTTAAGTGTGTATCACAAAATGCAGGGTATTATAGAAAATACTTTCAGCCGAGAGAGTGACAGTAACACACATAATTTTGTACTGAGTATGACGCTGCATTTTTGGATAACTTTAAGACGTTCACTGTGGTTTCAATAAAAAAAACTAGTTTTATTTGTAAACACAATTATCCTGAAGTTTCATTTCAGTAAAATGGAAGGTGCAGAAACAGGGATCATTTTGAAAGTGTCACATTAAATGCATTTCTTACCTCTTTGCCGTTGTCTAGTCCTTGCTGCCTTCGTTTGATTTGGTCTCTTAAAGTCACAACCTGAAATAAGACATGACAAAAGTCAGAGACTCCGTCCACTACCACCTGCAGAAACACTATCACACATGTGGACTCACCTCTTTTTTCTTTTTTTTTTTTTTGATAATTTTTAAATTTATTTTCATTGTGCATATTCAAAAGTACAACACAGAAAAAGAAAGAAATTCACATTTTATGATACATGATTTTGTGACACCTAAATTTTAAACCAAGGTTCTAATAGTTTTGGATTTTTCATTATAGTTTAGTTTTATTTAGTTTGGACTGTTTTTTTTCTCTAATTCAGTTCATTTTAATTTGTTTTTAGAGCAGGTTTGATAGTTTTTATTAGTTTTTGTTATTTTCTAAATGCTTAGTTTTAGTTTCTTTATATCTTTTCTCTTCTTCTCTGTCGTCATATTCAAATAAATCGCAGACAGGACTCTGCTGCTTTCTCCCAACTTCAGTCTCCATGTTTCCAGGTAGAGTGGGGACCAGAAGACGACTGGAAACCACAAGTGACGGACCCTTAAATATCATATGGTGCCAGTAGCTAAAATTGCTAGAGTGAAATAAATCGATTTCATATCAATCCGACATTGATGAAGACGAAAATGAAGGGAATTTTATCCATAATTTTTATCCATTTTAGTTAGTTTTGTAAACACACAATACAGTTTCAGTTAGTTATCGTTTTTTCCTTTTAATTATAGCTTTTATTTATTTCAGTAAACAAAAAGGGTTTTTTTTCAATTCTTGTTTTTATCATTTCGTTAACAATAATAACCTTGGTATAAACCACCCCACCCCACCCAGAACCAATGGCGACCCCCATACTAACTCAACCTGGATCTCAAAATTCTCTAATAAAAACAAATACACGTATATAGATGGAAAATGAATATAATTTACAGATATAAACAGATAGGTGATCAGGATAGTCATAGATAATTCTGTCTCACTCTTTCTTTAACCATAATGTAAACACCATCCCACATACTAAGGGTTTTTTCAATGGGCTGCATGCATCAGGGTCACTGACTACAGGGCTGTGTATCGGCAAGAATCTGGCGATATGATACAAATCACAATACTAGGATCACGATACAATATATCACGATATATCATTATACTGTTAAAAAGACAATTTTTTGTTTGTTTCTTTTTCTAAATGATTATTTCCTTCAAGAATGGAATTACACCAGAAATATGCACCAATACTAAACACATTTTTATTTAATCACAACAGGATCTAATGCTATATCACAAAATGTTCCTGTGTTCAAACTGAAATGATGTTTTACAGACATTACAGTTTAAATGTTCATATTCTATTAGTTCCGAACAACCATCAGAACAATATTTTAGTTCAATCCCAACATAGGAACGAACAGTATTTAATAAAAGAGTGTTAAATAACAATAAATAAAATATAAACAAAACAGAAAAACAAAAAACCAACAATAAACCTCCACAATATCTGCATTTGAATAAATACCTATAAATATCAGCACAGTACTTTTTAATATCGATACAGTATTATGAAATGAAATGAAATATTGTGATATATTGCAGAACTGATATTTCCTTACAGCCCTACCACTGACCTCTCACGTGGACTCACCTCTTGAGAGGAGGACTGCAGCTCTTCCTCTAGGACTCCTACGCGCTCTAAAGCCACCCGTAGCCTCTCCCGCACCTTTTCATCCAATGCTTTGTGATGCTCGAACAGGGATTTGAGGGCCTTCAGGACCTCCACCTCGCTGGAGACGCCGGCTGGGGACTGAGCCTGCCTCTTCACCACAGTCATCCTCAGGCTACGCTCATGACGAGACACCAGGCACTCCAGATGTTCCAGCAGCAACTGGAAGAACATGTGGTTTAAGTTAAATAAAACACACGGCATTTAACTGAAAAACTGTCTGAAATCAAATCAACATCGTACACACTGGAGCTCTGCAGGTCTCCTGATGCACATTGCATGTTTTCTCCTGTGTGTCCGGATAATCTGCACCACTGCCCCTCCCTAACAAGAGCTGCTTGGAACCAGGTGAACTGTTCATGTTTATATTCATCTTCATTGGAATCAAGTTTTCTTTGTTTTGTGCTGCAGGACCACCTGCCCATGCGCCAGAGTCTCTTCAGGTGCTAATACTTAAAGGTGAACTGTGCATAAAAGGGGTGTCAAACATGCGTCCCAGGGGCCAAATGCGGCCCATCAAAGGTTCCAATCCGGCCCCTGGGATGAATTTGCAAAGTGTAAAAATTCCAGTCAAGGCTGTGGAACTCATTTTAGTTGCAGTTCCAAAAACAGACCAATCTGATCAACAGTCAAATAATAACAGCAGAAGAACCGACAAAAAAGAATGACTGCAGATTTACTACTGGGTTTGATGTGACAAAAAAAAAAAAAAATTACATTATGTCTACAAATAATGACAGCTTCAAATTTTTGTCTTTGTTTTAGTGCAAAAAATAACATTAAATTATGGAAGTATTTACGTTTACAAACAATCCTGTAACAATAAAATGTGAATGACCTGAACAAATATGAACAACCTGAAATGTCTAAAGAAAATTCAGCACAATTTGAACTCTTTTCTTCCTGTTCCTCAGTGTTTAGTGTCTTTGTAGATCTGATCCAGAATGCACATGGACTAATGAGAAGTGGAGGCAGAAGATTGTTAACATTGCGCTGATTTTTCTGAAGAAATTTCAGTTTTTTCAGGTTATTCACATCTCTTTCGTTTGGATAGTTTATAAAAAGAAGTATTTTCATAATTTAATGGGGTTTTTTTTTACACTAAAACAAAGACATAAATTGTCAGCGGTCATTATTTATAGGTTATTCTGTTATTATTTTACTGGTTCGACCCATTGCAGATCAAATCAGGCTGAATGTGGAACCTGAAAGAACATGAGTTTTAGAACCCTAATGTATACTGTGTATGTGAACTAATTCTATGTAATGTATGTGTGAACTTATGCCATGGAAAGTGTGGGTGTAGCCATAATTTTTAAAGTGTTTCTAATTTTATGAATGCTGGTATTTTACATCTTACCCAGGGACAACAGTTGAAAAATAGCTTTTTTGCTAATACTGGCACATTTACAGAAATGTTCATTAATGTGTACTGTCCCCGCTAAATAAACAAATAAATAAATCTGTCATCTGTAGTGCTTCAGATGATTACTGATAACCTCACAGGGTGCATGTTAAAGTCTTTTAGAGCAGGAAAAACAAAAAGACTACAATTAGAATAAAAATAATAATATGACATAAACATTCAGCCCCTGCATATATAACACATAAACATTCGGCCCCTGTATATATAACATATAAACATTCGGCCCCTTATATATAACATATAAACATTCGGCCCCTGTATATATAAAATATAAACATTCAGCCGCTGTATATATAACATATAAACATTCAGCTCCTGTGTATATAACATATAAACATTCAGCCCCTGTATATATAACACATAAATATTCGGCCCCTGTATATATAACATATAAACATCCCTGTATACAGTATATCACATATAAACATTCGGCCCCTGTATATATCACACATAAACATCCCTGTATATATCACACATAAACATCCCTGTATATATCACACATAAACATCCCTGTATATATCACATATAAACATCCCTGTATATATCACACATAAACATTCGGCCCCTGTATATATAACATATAAACATCCCTGTATATATAACATATAATCATTCGGTCCCCTGTATATATACCACATATAAACATCCCTGTTTATATCACATATAAACATTTGGCCCCTGTATATATAACATATAAACATCCCTGTATATATCACACATAAACATCCCTGTATATATCACACATAAACATCCCTGTATATATAACATATAAACATCCCTGTATATATCACACATAAACATCCCTGTATATATCACACATAAACATCCCTGTATATATAACATATAAACATCCCTGTATATATAACATATAAACATCCCTGTATATATCACACATAAACATCCCTGTATATATCACACATAAACATCCCTGTATATATCACACATAAACATCCCTGTATATATCACACATAAACATCCCTGTATATATCACACATAAACATCCCTGTATATATCACACATAAACATCCCTGTACATATCACACATAAACATCCCTGTATATATCACACATAAACATCCCTGTATATATAACATATAAACATCCCTGTATATATCACACATAAACATCCCTGTATATATCACACATAAACATCCCTGTATATATCACACATAAACATCCCTGTATATATCACACATAAACATCCCTGTATATATCACATAAACACTGGTCCCCAGAATACTGACTCGTGTGTTGTTCCGTTCGGCCTTCAGCTCTCCTATCTCCTCCTCTCTCTCCAGCAGCTGCTCCCGGCACAGGTTGAGCTCTTTGGTCAGCACTGCAAACTCCTGCAGGATCACAAGAGGGCGCTGTTATCGACTCACTGCTGCATGAGGTCATGAGTGCATTTTAACCACAGTGATCACGCTCATGACATTTTAAGCTTAAAAGAATACAAAGATTGATATCCAAGATCATTAATGTTCCCATTAAGCCCGAACCCCTCCTTATCACATCGGGTGTGTCCGATATATTTGAGAATCTAAATGTGACTCAGCACCACTTCCTCTCCTACTGTGTTGTGACAGTTTGAGTTTGAAGCTTCAATTTATTTATTTTGTATTATTTATTTCTTTTTTTAAGGGGTGCCAGCCAGGTCTCTCTCCTGGCATTTAAGATGTAAAGTCAGTTTGTCGGTTTTATTCAGTCTTTTGTATGTGCTTAAGTCTTTGTTTTTGGTTATTTAGTTTTTGTCTGTTTGTTATACCTCAAACTACACAAAGGATGCAAGTCTTAATTAAACAGACACCCTACACATTAAATGACAGAAAAAGAAATCACACATTTAAACCAATTAAAATTCAAAATCATGTATTGAACATTTAATGCACAAAAACACACAAATTCAAATCATAAATCCCCCCCCCCGCCCCACAAAGTTCAAACTCAAAAAAATCCACCAACCAAGCAAAATCAAACACAAAATTTCCACTTTAGTTTTATATCAATCTTTTAGAAGAAAAGGGGAAAAAAACCAGTTCAGTTCGTTTGAACTAAAAATTCCACTCCGGGTTTTCCACAGTTTCTCAGAAAAAAAAAAAAAAAAAAAAGATTCAGTTCATCCACGAAATGTATAAAAAAAACAAGTGCACAGTTCCATGTCAGGGCTTTGAAGAAAACAAAAAAAAAAAAAAAGGATTTTACTCACGCCTTGTCTTCACTGCTCTGTCAGTTAGTCAGTCTGTCGGTCAGTCAGTCCAGTCCAGTCAGTGTGAAGTAACAGCAAAGACACTAATCCTTATGGTCTGCAGAAATGCAACTGTCCCTACACTGAAGAGGTGGCTAGAAGAGGTAACCAACACACTTCACCTAGAACGGATAAGATATAGTCTGAAACATACATTTTCACTATTTAATAAGACCTGGAACCCCTTCATATCATATGCTGCAGTTATAAGTCAGATATAATAATACATACCAAAAACACAAAATACAAGTCAAAGATCAAGAGGTCCTCACTGGTCAAGAGTTTCGATTTGTATTAGTTTATTGTTGTTCTACCTATGTTGTATTTTTTTTTTATTTCTCCAAAAAATGTAATTTGTGTGCTCAAAACTATATTCAAACTTAAATGTCTCCAACACTGTATACACAATTATGTAATTTTGTGCTTCTATGAAGCTGGTCCTAAAAACAGGACAGAGGGGCTAAAAATTCAAACCAGATATAGACTAATGTTACGAAGCATGTTTGGAAGCATTTTGGGTCTATTTTAAAAATAAATACTTACTGAGAAAAAAGAGGAACTATTTTTCAGATAAAATGCATTTTTATATTATTTTATATTATATTTAAAACAAAAATCTGTATGTAACACGGTCAAAAGGACATGAAAATGACGTGCTACTATTTTTTTTTAATATCTCTTTATTCTCTCACAGGTGCATTTTGGGAATAGAACTAATTATGCAAGGCAGAGTGTTTCACAAAAATGACCGCTGTTGCAAAATCATTCACAAATTATATACGTTTAACTGGGCAGGTTCTGCATGTAACATAAGTGGACACGATGGGTTACACATGAAACCTGGACTGAGACTGAGATTCATAAAAAACCCACGTGTAGATTAGAAAAACCACTAGGATCATCAAATTTAACACAATGTCTTTATTTATAGTCTGTATAAGACCATTTACAGCCATGTGGTCCAAATAAAATGCACTACTATTTCATATCCCAATTTTGGTCCTATTTTTGGCCCCAGTATTTCATTAAAAATTCATTAATTTAGGGATGGCTCAGAGCAAGAGTATAAGTTTTTTGCATTTATCTGAGGTCATCATTAGGTACATTCTGGGGCCAAATATGTCTACATTTCTCTTTTATTATTGGGTCTAAAAAGCTGGAAAAGTCCCAGGTACCAAAATGAACCCAGTTTCATAGAAGCACCTAACTATGAAAATGAGCCCTGAATGTTTCACTCATTCTGTATGTAAAATTGTTGCTCAATAAAAAAAAAAATTTGAAAAAAGAATATAGAGATATTCGTCAAGAAGGTTGGATTCCCAAACTTCAGGACAAAACAGCTGTTTGAAGAGATTTTTCTACATGAACAGAAACTTATGAGAGAAGCAGCTCAGTCCCCTGAACGAACGCCCATTCTGTAAAAACTGTGGTGATGTTTAACATTTTCTTCATAATTATGATACCAGATATACTGATATACTCCAAAATGTAAAAATGTGCGATAAGTGACAGTTGGAGGTGTTGCGACAGATGGGAGTCATTTCCAGCAGCTCTACTCTCTGTCATGTAGCCTACCACGTCTTCGGCGTAGCCTAATAAACATAAACATTTACATGAGAATGCATTAGGTGAACTGCTCTGCTGTAACGACTGTCGTAAACGTCAGGACAAGGTTGGGTGTTGTTTGAGAACTGACACATGTGCATCAAACTACTTAGTCTTTACATTTTCAAGATCATATATACATATCTAAAACACATACACATGACGTTGTAAAGAGGCTCTGTGGTTCCCAGCCTTTTGCTTGACCTCATTTTAACATCACAAATTTCTAGCAACCGCAGACATTCAAAACGAAGACTTTTTTTTTTTTTTTTTTGCTAAAATTAATTTGTTTTTGATCATGTAATAGTTTGCTATACTATGTTGCAAACAACTGTTAATTTTAGAGGACATTTAGTCTATATTAGGGAAGTAACAATTACTGGTATAATGATAAACCGCGGTAAAATTCCCGATGGTTAGTATTACCGTTTAAATTCTAGTTATCATGATAACCGTGTTTGATTACCGCACTTTGAAAACTCACAGTACTGCACATTTCCTGGAGAAGCAACATCTATCTATCTATCTATCTATCTATCTATCTATCTATCTATCTATCTATCTATCTATCTATCTATCTATCTATCTATCTATCTATCTATCTATCTATCTATCTATCTATCTATCTATCTATCTATCTATCTATCCATCCATCCATCCATCCATCCATCCATCCATCCATCCATCCATCCATCCATCCCTGAAAAAGAAACAAAAACAACTCAAACTTAATATGGAAAATGGTCAAACTCTGGCCATAAGGTTCCATCTTTAATGCACATTTGTATGTTTGATGTTTACATGTTAATATTTGAATGTTTCTGCCAACAAAAAAGTACATTGTGCCTGTTATTTTATTTGTTTTTTTGTTTGTTTTTTTCAAAATACAACTTGGTTACATTATTTCATTGTGTGTATAAGTATAAATACCGCAATAATAATGATAACCGTGATAATTTTGGTCAAAATAGCCGTGATATGAAATTTTCAAATCGTTACATCCCTAGTCTATATAATGTCTGTTATTGTGGACAGAGGCAGTAAATCCAGGTGTAGATTACTGCACAAAGGGAGAATTTGATTTCCCTTGGTCAGGATCTGTCCAGTCAGTCCAGCTGTGATTTACAAGGAGGACAATTAATACTGAACAAACAAGAACTGAAACTATGAATTATGAAAGAGCTGCAGCATCTGAAACTGACCACAGTGAACATTTGACACAGAAACAGAACCACAGCGCTGCAGTTTCACAACCACAGTTTGTCATGTCTGTTATGTTATTGTGATTGTCTCTGTCAACTCAACATATATTTTTTATTAGTAAGTTTTTTTTATCTTTATTTTTATCAATTACTAGAAATTTCAAGCGACCCTACATGGGGTCCCGACCAAGGTTATTATCATTAGGGATGTAACGATTACCAGTATAACGATAAACCGCGGTAAAATTGCCAACGGTTAGTATTACCGTTTAAATTCCAATTATCATGATAACCGTGTTTGATTACCGCACTTTTCCAGAGAAAACACCTACGTAAAGTTCTGCTTTTATGTCAAATATTTAGTTAGTTTTAATTTATTACAATTTTAATTTTCTATACCTAATATTTGGAACCAATATTCACTTTTAAAGTCTTTGAAAAGGTTCGTTAAGCATCTGTGTGTTATTTATGTAATAAATTATATACATTTTTCAAATCAGATTTTATTTTTTGTTGTGTGTTTTCTGTCCTTTTATGTTTTTATAGTAGGTTAAAGTGAAAAAATAATGGACAGATGATATTGATGAAGTTGTGCTGAAAAAAAAAGATACCAAACATGGGTATAGTAAACATTTGTTTCTATAGTATATAAAGGCAAAATCAAAAGGACTGAAAAACGGACAAAAAAGACTCAGACCGCTAAGGGTTAATATTTGAATGTTTCTGCAACAGAGAGTACATTGTGCCAATTATTTTATTTGTTTTTTTGTTGTGTTTTTTTCAAAATACAGCTTGGTTAAATTATTTCAGTGTGTGTATTAGTACTTTTTGAACATTTTGAGCACAATTTCAACAATACTGCGATAATAATGATAACCATGATAATTTTGGTCACAATAACCGTGATATGAAATTTTCATATGATTACATCCCTAATTATCACGAACAAAAACTAACGAAATGATGAAAACTAGAATTGTAAAAACATTTTCGTTAACTGAAATAAATAAAAACTGTAAGTAAAAGAAAAAAATGATAACTAACTGAAACTGTATTGTGTGTTTACAAAACTAAAACAGATAAAAATTATGGATCAAATTCCCTTCGTTTTCGTCTTTGTCAATGTCAGATTGATATGAAATCGTTTTATTTCCCTCAAGCAATTTTAGCTAGCGGCACCATATGATATTTAAGGGTCCGTCACTTGTGTTCACGTGTGCTTTCCAGTCGTCTTCTGGTCCCCACTCTACCTGGAAACATGGAGACTAAAGTTGGGAGAAAGCAGCAGAGTCCTGTCTGGGATTTATTTGAATACGACCACAGAGAAGAAGAGAAAAGAGACGACTAAACTACAATTAATACTAAAACTAAGCATTTAGAAAATAACAAAAACTAATAAAAACTAGCAAACCTGCTCTAAAAATGAATTAAAACGAACTGAACTAGAGAAAAAAAGTCAAAACTAAATAAAACTAAACTAAAATGAAAAATCCCAAACTATTAGACCCTTGGTCCTGACCCCACAGTTGAAAAACACTGACTTACAGAGTTTCTCTAAACATGTCCTGCCTGTTTCTGATTAAAAGTGGTAAAGTGTTAACCTCCTTTACCTCTCAGAATGCAACCCTCAAAGACTTGGTAAAAACCAGTTGGTTATACAGGCAACTGGTAGCAATCTTGTGGGATAGTTGGATGGAAAAACGCAAGAATGAAACAATGTCTTAAGTCTTATGACTGTGTTACATCGACGTTTGTTGCCAGAGACACTTTTTTATGTCTGCTTATTCTTTGTTTCTCTTACACTGTTAAATGTTGTTGCAAATACGGCCCCTCAAGAAAGAATAAGCTGCTTTTTGACTCTTAAGAGGTCGACCACAAACATGATGTCACGATTACAGACAAATTTAACCCTTTCATGCACGAATTATGAGAACCTTAATCCAATTTTTTTTTCCTGAGTGTTTTTATTCCTCTTTAGGCATGGAAAAAAAACAATGTGATTGATTTTATTTTATTTTATTTTTTTTTAACCTACTTTCATGGAGTTACAAAAATGTCCACTCAGCTGGACACCATGCGTTTAATTTTTGAAGCAAAGAAACATGCATTTACTGACATACTGTGTGAAAACTATTAAATAAATGTTTTTTTTAATGTTGCTAATCTGATGTTTTCTCACATTTTAACATACTATAATAGTGGTTATTACTCACTCAAATAATATGCAAAAAACAACAAAACACAACAACTTAAAAAAAAAAAACAAAAACCAACAACAACAAACTGTTAATTACAGTCTAATAACAACTAACAAGTGATTTACACTCAAATATGTTTCTGCGGATCAGGTTTATCAAGAACAGGAATGTTACAGTAACGGTATGAATTGCAGTGTATTATGGGATGGTGCATAAGTGTCCACTGTGTTGGTTGATATGCAAGTAAAACAACAAAATCCATGAATATACAAGAGAACAGCTGTAGACTAACTGTCCACTGGAGTGACCACTGTGCATGAAAGGGTTAAGACCAAACTCCGTTGTGAAATTATCTCTGCATGATGTTACCTCTTTAAACTTTGCCCAGTTATTGTACAGAATAAGAACCATCACACCAGTAAGTGAGGAAAATGTCTGTTTGGTTTACTGCCAACCCCCGCCCCCCCCTTAATCCCCACAGCACAGTTAACTACAATGAATAATTTGACATGTCTTGATTTAATTAGCCAACTAACACATTCAAGCAAACACACAGAGAATTTCATTGAATTGAGCGCATGCATGCTTGCGGCTCGGCCTAACAGCACGTATAATCTTTGCCATATCCACCACAGCGTTCACATTTCATAGCCACCAGGAGTCTTAAACCAGACCCTGATATAAAATCTAACAACCAGGTTTATTGCACGTGCTGCACCTGAAATTGGTTTAATTGCACAATAATCGTGAGTGGCTGTGCGTATGCCTGTCGTTAAAACAAATGCCTGGAGGTTAAATAAGCATGAGAGCTACAGGAATTATGGTCCATACAGTCTAACGTCTTCTATTTCCAACTGACAGCGGTCCAGTCGAATTGTTGTGATTTGGTGTAATTTACTCCAATTACGTATAATTGTGAGGTTAGCTACGTGATAGTTATGATTATCTTTTTTTTTGTGCAATGAAACGGTATCTATAGCGACAAGTCAACAAAGTGAAGGTGAGTGACATTATCAAGTAGACGACATTGGAACTGAAGTTAACTTTCAGTGACTGTGAACCAAGGTTCTAAGAGTTTGGGTTTTTCATTATAGTTTAGTTTATTTAGTTTTGACTTTTTTTTCTCTAATTCAGTTAGTTTGAATTAGTTTTTAGAGCAGGTTTGATAGTTTTTATTAGTTTAGATTTTTTTTTCTAAAGGCTTAGTTTTAGTTTAGTTTTAGTATTAGTTTTAATTTTTTTATATATTTTATCTTCCTCGCTGTCGTATTCAAAGAAATCCCATACCGGACTCTGCTGCTTTCTCACAACTCTAATCTTTACGTTGTCAGGTAGAGTGGGGACGAGAGGCCGACTCTAAACAACAAGTGACGAGAAGTGAGGGATGGTGACGTGTCGTATGGTACCACCAGCTAAAACTGCTCGAGCGAAATAAATCGATTTCATATCAATCTGACGTTGACAAAGACGAAAACAAAGGGAATTTTATTCATAATTTCTATATGTTTTAGTTAGTTTTGTAAGTGCACAATACAGTTTCAGTTAGTTATTGTTTTTTTTCTTTTAATTAATGTTTTTATTTATTTCAGTTAACGAAAATGTTTTTTCAGTTCTTGTAGCTGCATTGGTTTAATGAACGGCCACGTTTCATACTGATGTTTTTACGAAGATTTATTTTAACTCGTCATCAGACAAACTCCAACGAAAAATCCTATAAACACTGTGACAACGTTAGCGCCATAAACCGAATGCAGAGTCCCGTTTTTTCTTCAGAGTCAGTCACTGCTCTGCATCTCTTCACGCACTCTTCCCAGAATCCTCGTCTCATGACCCTTTTATGACCTTTACGAAACAAACTCTTACATAAAATGGATATTCTTTTTTAAACGGTACATGAGACAATATCTCATTTTTAAAGTAAAAACTAGAAGTCATTTTTAAACAAAATAAAATCATGAATGTAACATTTAATACTCTGTTAACACACAACACTGTACTCTAATGACCACACTGTCTCTCAGGCTGTGGTGTTTTCTCTCAGACTGCAGTGGAAGCTCATCTTCCCCTAAAATTATGAAAATTAAATGGTTAAATCTGTTTGGTTGTGTTGACATTTCATTGACTACAAATGTGTTAGAACACGTTCATCTCACAGACGAGTTTGTTCAGAATCAGTTTGATCCCAGATCAGTGGACTGGATGTTGTTCACTTCTCCTCCATTCCCGTGTCTGTGTTTTCTCCTCCATCTCTGCTCAGTGCATTTGTCCGTAGACGCTCAGCGTCCATGCACTTCAATGGGACTGAGTGGAACTGGTTTTGTCATTGACTCTAAACTGAATGGTAATTGGATAAATGACACCATGTTGTCCCGCCCCCAGACGCCCGGCATCTCTGGGGGTGAATGGAGCTGTGGGCGGAGCTCAGCCGGGCTGGATGCCAGGCTTCCACGTGCTGATTGGAGGATCAGTTGAAAGGCGGAATCCCGTTTGATTGACAGCTGTTTTCAGATCTGCTCCTTCACTGACACAGTTCAGTTTAATACCGTCACACATTCTGCTGTGAAATCAGAGAAACCACTACCAAATGACTTGTTCATTTCTTGGACTGTAAATAAAACACAACCATTGCACTTCCTTGTTTCAATTTAACATAATTTCAATGTTTTCTTGTTTAGTTGGTACGATAAGGTCACTGAGCATTTTCTTAAAAATGAACGGAAGGACGAATTTATGTTTAAATAACTTGACTTTTTTTTTTTTTTTTTATATAAGCCGACAACGAGCTTCCCCTCTGAAAGACGAGCAGCCGCCACTGCTCTGAGACAGTTACAATTCTAGTTTTCATCATTTCGTTAGTTTTCGTTAATGATAATAACCTTGCTGTGAACACCCCCCCGGCAAAGAAAGCACAACTAGACTGTGCATCTGACTATGAAAACATACTGTACCATAACCGCCTGACCACACTCAGATTGACTCACCACTCATGCATGATTGTGGCACGATACACATGATACACACCGAGCACATGACCATCCTCAAACACGTGTGCGCTGAATCATGTGTGTTTTTCAAAAATGCTTATGCAAACGAGCCATTAAAGTGCACCGATGCGTGTGCGGCGCGACTGTTATCTTCTCCTGTGTGTGTTAACAGTGATCAGTTTACCCACACGGCAGCAGATAGGCACCTCACCTCACACCCTCTTCCTGCTAAAAATCCATTTAAAATGAGTTTATAGAGTACAGCATGTACAGTATATAACAAGCTCCAGAGCAGATGTGTTCACTGGGGTGAGGATGGGGAGAAAGAAGTGAAAGAAAGATGCTTATTTGAAAAGATGAAAAGGATGGATCAGGGAGAAAATTGCTGTGTACAGATGGCATGTTCAGGGCCCAAAGGAGATCATAATTCTGGGATTAATTCATGTAAAAGACGGTGCAAGATGGACCACTGATACCAAACTGTAGATTCCTCTCTGCTCCCTCCTGTCTCCACACTGTAAAAAAGGGTTTTGGGGGGTTGGTAAATACAAACTATGGAAATCAGTTCTATTTTAATCAACAGTAATATTTAGCCAGTGAAATCTGTTCTGACTGGTTAAAGTTGACCTATTTGTTAACAGTAACAATTACTACTTAAAATGATATAATAAAATCTACTAGGGATGCACCGATACTGATATGAGTATCAGGCATCGGCTCCGATACTCAGTGTGTGTACTCGTACTTATACTCGTAAAAGACATCCGATACAACTGCACCGATACCACTTCCTTCCGTGTGACATTCCCAGTTCAGTGCAGCAGGTACGAGGAGGAGGAATAATGTGTGTGGAGTGTGAAGAGTGTGGAGATGGAACCAAATAAATGACGCTGATAAAAGTAACGCCGACTGACAGTAACGTTAAAGACACAGACAGATACAGACGCAGCGTTCTGTCCGTCCTCTGCGTACATTCCATTCATTTTCCAGGTGATGGAGGATGTGTACCCAGACAGAGTCAGAAACCGGGAGTACGGAGCGGTGCGGACCGCCGCCAGCGGAAGTGAAAACCAAACTTGTGTCTCATTTGTCTTTTCTCTTCCTGCTGAAGCTAAACTTTTAAACCTTACCAGAGAAAACGCTGCAACATTAGTATCACAGTAGTGTTACCAGTATGTCCAGTATGGTTAATTCAGAGCAGCGCCCCCAGTGGAATAATTGACAAACGCTCATTCCAACACATTAAATGTCAGTAGCAGCACTTTGTTCCAGTCAGACTAATGACAACGACAATAAAGCACATTTACAAAAGGAACTAACAACTGGAATGGGATTATTAAGGACTAGGATCGGTACTCAAATGTAAGTACTCGTACTCGTACTCAGTCTGGAAAAAAGTGGTACCGGTGTATCCCTAAAATCTACTCCATAATATTGTGATGTGTTGGAGGAGCAGCTGGGGGGATTTTCCCAGCATGCATTGGGACAAATTACTTGGGACAGTTTTGATGTGTTTTACAGTGTTCTGAGTTGATCAGAAGTGCCGAGGTTTTTTTATATAGCACAGTCATGGTGTGTTTGACTGTTTTTATTAGGTTTTTTTTTGTTGAATGAATATTTCTGTTGCGTTGCATGTTCTTGCACCATGAGCTAAAGTTGATTCTTTGTTTCATTATTTTCTGTAATGGCCTTCCAGACAACAGTGGATTAAAAGAAAATACGAGAGAGAGAGAGAGAGAGAGAGAGAGAGAGAGAGAGAGAGAGAGAGAGAGAGAGAGAGAGAGGAGAGAGAGAGAGGAGAGAGGAGAGAGAGAGAGAGAGAGAGAGAGAGAGGAGAGAGAGAGAATATTTGAGTGATTTGGTGAACGTATAGAAGAGGATCTGCAACAAAAGTATCGATCTCATCACGCTAGTAATGATCCAATACCAATACGCACACACACACCTTAGTATCGATAATATTAATATTTAGAATGATACTCCCTGCCCTACATTAACATATTCCTATGAAGAATTGACAGTTAATATTACTCACTTTTTAGGAGTCATTTGTTGTGTAATCTATTGGGATATGAAAGGTGGATTTGACCTCATTTCTGTTAAATTTAGTCACATTTTACTCCAAATATGGGGTCAAATCTACTCAACCAAAATGAGCACAAATGGTTACCTCACTATTATCGAATAGATTATAAAGGTTTGTTTTTACAGTGCATCCTGCCTTTTCCACCCTTCACCTATTCCGATCTTTCTCCTGTCATGATACACAACATCTAAAACAGACTCCAGAAGCCACCTTATTCATATGCAGCGATATGCAAATAAAGTTGATTTGTTCGTCTGTGTGTTTCATATCACCAGTTTCTTCCCCTGTACCATGCTGTTGCTCTCTCCATTCCTCTCTCTCCTGTTTTTCTCTCTTGGCAACGTCTCCATACACAGACAAACTCAGTGAACTCATCTACAGTGGAGAGTATCACAGCTCCATGTGTTCCTCTATCTGTGTATGGGTGTTTCTGCAGATGTGTGTGCAATATTGATCCCCCTCTCCATGAGGTAATATGGCCCTTTAATGTCCAGTCACTGCCTTTGAGAATGTGCAGCATTGCTACATCTGTTATTTCATTTTGATATTTCAGGCGTAGCGACAGAGAAAAATAGGTACTAACAATGAGGGAGGCTTCGTTACTGCCTGAGGCATCCAACAATGACTCCTGCCTGAAAATAGAGATGGAGCCCTTATATGTTGAGTGGAATTACAAAATGATTAGCTCTCAGGCACTGGGATGAGGGATAATATTGGCTTCTATACTGCAGGAGCAAAGGCAACATTTTGCCATCATCCTGAGGTTTACAGCAGCTTTTGGCAGTAAAATACTGTACAGTACACGTCAACAACTAAACCCATTCACATGACTGCTAATTGGTCCGGTCTGCTAGTCTAATATATTCTACAAAGCAACTGTTAACTGTTCAGTATGAGGGGTGTAAGAAAATATCAGTTCTGCAATGTATCGCAACATTTCCTTTCACATTACTGTTTTGATATTTTTATTATTATCATTATTATTTTTTTATTTAATTTTTTTTTTTAAATAACCTTTATTTAACCAGGAAAAAAGCTCATTGAGATTAAAAATCTCTTTTTCAAGTACGTCCTGGCCAAGACAGAAGCGGCAGCAGAAGTTACACAAAATGGAAATCACAGCCATACATCCACACTCATATACATAAACACAATGAAAGTCAGTACTAAAAACAAACTTAAAACTGATAAGAACATAGATATAGAACATCACCATAATTTTAAAAGGTACTAAAAGTATAACAACAATGTTCAATGATATTAAAAAGTACTGTATCAATATTTTTAGGTATTTATTCAAATGCAGATATTGTAGAGGTTCATTTTTGTTTTTTGTTTTGTTTTTTATATTTGATTTATTATTATTTAACACTCTTTTATTAAATAATGTAAGTTCCTTTGTTGGGATTGCACACAAATAATGTTCTGATGTTAGTTGTGAGCTAATAGAATACGAACATTTGAACAGGATCTGAAACTGTAATGTCTGTAAAACAGAAGTTAAGTTTTGACACAGGAAAGTTTTGTGACATAGCATTAGAGCTTGTTGTGATCAAATAAAAATATGTTTATGATTTGTGCATATTTCTGGTGTCATTCAATTCTTCAAGGAAATAATCATAAAAAAAAAGAAACAAACAAAAAAATTGCCTTTTTAACAGTATCATGATATATCATGATATATTATATTGTGATCCTAGTATTGTGATTTGTATCGTATCACCAGATTCTTGCCGATACACAGCCCTGTTCAGTATTTCCATACTCAACCCAGTCATCAGACCAAAATGGGAAACGGACTGAACTTATATTTTATACACTGTCATGGTGCAGAAACTGCTTTAAAAGGTCTCACATTCACCCATTCACACACACTCATACACCAGCAGATGGCTCCCAGACCCTACTGGGAGCAATTTAGGGTTCAATGCCCAAGGACACTTTGACATGTGGACAGTCAGAGCCAGGATTCAAACCGTCAACCCTTTGGTCATGGGATGACCTGCTCTACCAACTGAGCCCCAGCCACTCTGCAATGTTAAAGTTAAAAATGTTAAAGACCATAGTTCAGGGATGTCAAACTCATTCCACTTCAGTTCCACATTCAGCTAAATTTGATCTGAAGTAAAAGAATAACATAATAATATATAAATAATGTCAACTCCAAACTTTTCTCTATGTTTTAGAGTGTAATAAGTGTAATTTTAACAATATCATGCTTCAGTTTATTGTTTCCACATGTACATTAGAATTTACAGATCACAGTGGATCTACAAATACACAAAACATTTAATAACAGGTTGAATATTGTTAAAATTGTACTTACTTCTCTTGAGACATTTCAGGTTGTTCACATTTTTGGTGAAATTATACTTTGTTTTAGTGTAAATACATGAAAATATTTACATTTACAAAGAGAAAAATCTGGAGTTATGAGTATTTCTAGGTTATTGGATAGTATTTTACTGGACTGACCCATTTGAGATTGAATTGGTCTGAATGTGGAACCTGAACTAAAATGATTGTTAATATCTTAGTGGAATTTTAGCATTTCACAAATTCATCCCAAGGGCCGGACTGGACCCTTTGGTGGGCTGGATTTGGCCCCCGGGCCGCATGTTTGACACCTGTGCCATAGTTGGTTTACGTTATGAAGAATAACTAATTTTTAACTAAATAACCTAAGTTTTTCTGTATTAAACTAAGCCCTGTCTGTCACTAAATGTAACCACAAATACTTCAAAAACTTTACAAATTGCTTCTGAAAGAAATAGTTGCTACTTTAGCCTCATTTTATTCCCTATAAAGAGCTAACATCCCGCCTCTTCTGCAATGCCTCATGGGACCTAACTCCAGAAAAAATATGAATGAAGTCAATGAAGAGAGGCAAATAATTCTTCGATCTGCGCAGTGTCACCATTCACACATATGTTTGTCAGTTTAAAAGATAATTTATGAGACAAGAAAGTGGCACAGTTTGCGGTAAAGATAGTAAATAAACATCTATTTCTCAATTAAACAGCTCTGTGAACTTGTCAGACTAACTTGGAGCTTTTTTTTTTTACTATAATCTTCAAAAGCAAGGACAAAAAGTATTACAATAGGTGAAAATCTGTCCAGTCTGTTCATGTTGAAGCTGCAGAGAGATCTTCAGACAATGAACAGACCATGTAGAGAGACGATGATGTCACCTCCATGACTTTCAGGTGTGTAGTCTGTATAATACTGCATTTTCACAGCACGACAGTTCATCAGTTTTACTACAAACTCTGACTTTCTTGACTGTAAAAATATCTTTTTAATTGACAAATATCATACATATAAATGATGCATAACACTGGGTTACAAAAAAATGTTTTTTGCAAGTTGTCTAGGTTTTTTCAACTGAATTCGGACCATTTTGCACCGCTAAATCCAAAAATGACATCTGTTTTTCTCAATCAGGTCAGGTTTTTTTGCTAATTTGATTATGAAAAATTTGATCTTCTCACAAAATTGACTACATTTTTTTTACTTTATCAGTTGATTTTTTTATGTAGTTCTCACCCAAAATAGGTTTTAAGAGAAAAAAAATCATTTTCTAACAGGATGTATTTATTAAGTATTACAAACTGTAGCAGAATACGTCAGGCTTATTTTTGCAAGATCTTCTAGTCGAAGCCATTTCATTCACCTGTAATATTAAAAAAAAACATTAATCATAAATTGGCAAAAGTAAAATCTTCAGAACTCGTTTATTGCAAGAAATATGAAAGAATTTGGTATCATATGATGTGAAAATGCCCATAAATGTAAGCACAAATGTTCAAAAGCCAATATGTAGCATAGTTCAGAAAGTTGACCTGATTGAGCAAAATGAATGTGATTTTTGGATTCAGCACCAAAATGATCCTAAATCAGCTCAAAAAACTGAAACAATAAATTTGTTGTTGACCAGTGTTATTTAACTGCCACTGACTGTAACTGGAGGGGACAGGACTTCAACACTCCATGTCCATGAGTAATTAAATCATTATAACACCAATACAGGTATGTGTAAAAATGTTGATATGATGCATATTTTTGGTTCTGAAATTGTGAGACTTCATGTAATCAAAGTTTGCAAAAACATACAATAACAAAACTTTATTCTAGTGAATTAGTTACCATTTTAAAAGGCTCCATGTTTAAGTTGTACATCTGTTTTATGTTTGTTTACAGAAGTGACTTTTAAGTTCAAGATTAGGGCTGTGTATCGGCAAGAATCTGGCGATACGATACAAATCATAATACTGGGATCACGATACAATATACCACGATATATCATGCTACTGTTAAAAAGGCCATTTTTTGTTCGTTTCTTTTTTTTTTTAAATATTTTTTTTCCTGGAAGAATTGAATTACACCTGAAATCTGCACAAATACTAAACACATTTTTATTTGATCCCAACAGGATCTAATGTTATATCATTAAATGTTCCTGTGTTGAAACTGAAATTGTGTTTTACAGACATTACAGTTTCAGATCCTGTTCAAATGTTCAGATTCTATTAGATCAGAACGAAACAAAGGAACTAATATTATTTAATAAAAGAGTGTTAAATAAGAATAAAGAAAATATAAACAAAAAAAACAAATATGAACCTCCACAATATCTGCATTTGAATCAATACCTATAAATATCGATATAGTACTTTTTAATATCGATACAGTATTGTGAAAGGAAATATCGCGATATATTGCAGAACTGACATTTTCTTACACCCCTATTCAAGATGGTTTGAGCTCATGAAATACCGCCATTAAACAAAACAGTTCAGCATCAGTCAGCATTAACTGAACATGCACACAGCTGATTTCACTTGTATAAAGATGGAGGACTTAGAAGATACACTTTATATAAATATGTTCATGTGTATGCAAAGCTGCAGAGACTGAAATATCCTGACTTTTATCCACGACTAAAGCCTTGTTCAGACTCTCATTTTTTTGACATATCCAGACATCAAGTGTGATTTTGTCAAACTGGATCCAAACTACATTTTGAGGGGGTTAGAAATGCAATCAAAACCACATTCCTACATGTGCATCTCAGTCTGGATTAGCTGAGCGTTAAAATACGATTCCAACTGTATTTTATCTGATTCACAGTGTGACACACTCAATGCACAACATCCAGAAAAACTGAAGTGTCGAGGACAATCCATGCGGTTACTGGCAGAGCGCTATGGAGGACAACATACAGAGCAAAAGTCGTTGGACAGACCCCAGAATAAACTGTCTGCTGGTACTTACAAACCATTTCTATACAGGCCAAGTGGAAAACATGCTTTACTAGTTGAGCTACATGGTCAGTGCTACATCCACACTGTTACCCATAAAATTGGAATAAAACATTTTTACTTATTTTTATGAAGTAATAGTGACAATGTAATTTATTACCTCCACCAAATGAAACGGCAGAGGTAATGTTTTCATTGGGGTTTGTCTGTCTGTCTGTCTGTCTGTCTGTCTGTCTGTTAGCAAGATAACTCTAAAAGTTATGGATGGATTTAGATGAAATTTTCAGGAAATGTTGATACCGGCACAAGGAACAAATGGTTAAATTTTGGTGGTGACTGGGTGGGGGGGTGGGGGGTGTTTGTTTGTCTGTTGTTTGTAACAATATTGAAAAATGGGCAACAAACAAGAAAAAATGACTGTAAATGAAGACTTAGTGCACTGTAAAAAAAAAAAAAAAAAAACGTAAAAAAACGGTATTATTCTGGCAGCAGGGGGTGCTGAAAAAATACTGTTAAATAACGTAAAATAACCATCTCATAAAAATATGGTAATTTTCCATAATTAAAATACAGTTTTTTTGCACTAACTTTACATGAGATTTTGTATTTTTTTTTTATAACTTTTTAATGTTTAATAAAGAATATTTTCATGTATTAAAACAATCAAATTATAAATTATAAATAATTTTCAGTGAGACTCAGTTGTCCAATCCACTGATAAAAACTATATTTGGACAGTTTATCAGTGCTTATACATGTTATACATTCACAAAAATACATTTATTCAACATTTTTGTTGTGAAACCTCCTGTAATTACACAAGATATTTGTCAATTAACAAACAAGTCTGGTTAAACTGACAGAACAAATACTTCTGTTACAGTTAATTGTCAGTAATTTTATCTGGTTTTAATTTTTAAATTTTTTTTTTTTTACAGTATTAAACTTGAAATGAACAGTTTAATCTCATAAATAGAAAAGAAATATTTGTGAAATTACAATACATTTTAACTGTATCTTTCTGTGAAAAAAGAAAAAAAATTCTTTTAAAAACCTGAAATTTTATGCTTATTCACAGTGACAGTTTTTTCATGTTATTTTACATTTGACATGTAAAATCACAGTCTGTTTTTGTCATTTCATTGATATTTTCCTGTATCTTAAAAATACAGAAAAAAATCTGTCAAATAAACAGTGAAAATTCTGTTAAATTACAGATTTTTTTTACAGTGTGCCAAAAAGAAAAGCAATGTCAGTTATCTGGAATTATTTTGGCCACAAGAAGGATGATACTGAAGCATGTTGTGTCGACAGTGTCTTCCACCTGTTGCCACAACAGGAGGAAACACATCTAATTTGTTTGATCATTTATGTCGGCGCCACACAGCTCTTACATCCTCCTAAGTATTTTTTCATATCGCAATATATATCGCAGGGTTAAAAAAAATCGCAATGTTAGTTTTTTCCAATATCGTGCAGCCCTTGCACACACGTACATCACGATGTTGATGCTTTAATGATATATTGTGCAGTTCGAATTGTACCTGGACAAAGGTGATTACTGATCAAGGTTCTAATAGTTTTGGATTTTTCATTCTAGTTTAGTTTTATTTAGTTTGGACGTTTTTTCTCTAATTCAGTTAGTTTTAATTCGTTTTTAGAGCAGATTTGCTACTTTTTATTCGTTTTAGTTATTTTCTAAATGCTTAGTTTTAGTTTAGTTTTATTTTTTTCATATCTTTGCCGTCATATTCAAATAAATCCCAGACAGGACTCTGCTGCTTTCTCCCAACTTTAGTTTCCATGTTTCCAGGTAGAGTGGGGACCAGAAGACGACTGGAAACCACCAGTGACGGACTGTTAAATATCATATCGATGGCCAGAATACAAAACCTCCTATCAGAAAAAATGACTTTTTTCAGGAAACAAACAAAAAAAAAAAAACGTTTAGTTTTATTATAGTATGGTCTTTGTTACAGATATCCAAGCATATTCTACTGTTCTCAGACTCTCTTTCTATATTATGTGTTAACAATATCCTCCTTGTTCTCACCATTTAATGTGAAAACTTAAAATCTAAAAATTTGCAGATAGGAGGTTTTGTTTTTTGGCCATCGATATGGTGCTGCTAGTTAAAATTGCTTGAGGGAAATAAATCGATTTCATATCAATCTGACGTTGACAAAGACGAAAACAAAGGGAATTTTACCCATAATTTCTATCCGTTTTAGTTAGTTTTGTAAACACACAATACAGTTTCATTTAGTTATCGTTTTTTTCTTTTAATTATAGTTTTTATTTATTTCAGTTAACGAAAATGTTTTTGCAATTCTAGTTTTCATCACTTCGTTAGTTTTCGTTAACGATAATAACCTCGTTACTGATGTGTATGAACAGGAATAAAAAGAAGAATGTGTCTGAAAACTATTATTCCAACTTTATGGGGAACAGTGTACACCGTTACCGCAGAAACCTGTGCAGATAGAATGGACACGAACCCATCCGAAAAGATGTGATTTAACAAACATATCTGATTTTCTCACTGTATGAACAGAAGTCACACCTGAAAAACGTTAAATCCTTCACATCCTATGAAGCAACTCGATAGCATCTTTTAATAGACCTTCTCAGTTTGATAAATGACGAATCTTTAAAACTCAACACTCTCAGTTTGTCACAAAGACTTTCTGTTATTTATTTTTTTGTCCCTAATCTACACTGAGATAACCCCAGTGACATCATCAGGGTTTCTTTTCTCAAACAATAGACAGATCCCTTCAGAGGCAAAGAAAACATTATACAACTGTTTTTACTGCTTGATTAGCACTGACCTCATGACAATTATCTGAACTTTACGTGTAAGATTTGACTGCCTGCCCTTTTAATGATGACATAACCTAATTCAAGCTTCAATGTGTCACATTTCAAAATTATCTCCAAACTTTGGAGACAGAAATAGTCAGGTATTCAGTCGGTGTAGTACTGTGTGGTACGATTAAAGCACCAAAACCCACAAAATGCAACATATGAGGTTTTGATCCGTGTTATTATAGTTTAACCCTTTCATGCACAAATTATGAGAACCTTAATCAAATTTTTTTTCCTGAGTGTTTTTATTCCTCTTTAGGCATGAAAAAAACAATGCGATTTAAAAATTTTCTTCTGAAAAATAAGTTAAAAAATAAAATAAATAAAATAAAAATAATAAAAAATAATAATAATAATAATGAAAAAAAAAAAAATCTTATGAGCATATTTTTCACGAAGTTGCAAAAATGTCCACCACAGGTTTAATTTTTGACGCACAGAAACATGTATTTACTGATAAATTATGTAAAAACTATGGGGAGAGATTGTGATTCCGGGGGTTTATGCTCAGGAGAGATCTACATAATGTTACCAATTCATGCCAGAAAAGATATGTAGTGTCTTAAAACTTTAATAAAGATATGTGTAAAAAAAAAAAAAAAAAAAAAAAAAAAAAAAAAGAACAGCAAAATCCATGAATATATACGAGAGAACAGCTGTAGAATAGCTGTCCACTGGAGTGACCACTATGCATGAAGGGGTTAAAGTAGAAACTGAACAAGAAAGACTCAGACTCAGCTATGACAGATACAATATTAAAAACACTAGAAATGATTCAAGACTAAGAGTACTGATGACTTTCATACAAAAATACAATCAGCTCATCCTTGTAGAGTCAGATTGTAAACATACTGTAATTTATCCTAATTTAGCAGCAATAACGTTACATGAGTACAGGAATTAAATACTTCTACCAACCCTGCTTTCAAGGTTTAATGTTTTAACAAAGTCCGGTGGAAAGGTAGGGCCTGGGCTACGATTAAAACCCATGAAAGTTTGAAGCAGTTCCACTAGAACAGGGCTGTCAAACTCATTTCAGTTCAGTTCCACATTCAGCCCAATATGATCTCAAGTGGGCCGGAGCAGTCAAATTATAACAGTGAAAAAAGTAAAATTACATTATGATCGTGTTTACATCTACAAAAATTGGAATAACATGAACAACTGGAAACGTCTTAAGAAAAACAACTGCAATTTTAACAATATTATGCTTCAGTTTATCAGTTTATCATTTACACACATGCATTAGATCTTACATTACAAATACAAATGCATGAAACATTTAATAACAAGTGGAATATTGGTAAAATTGTATTCACTTCTCTTAAGATATTTCAGGTTATTCACATATTTTGTAAAATAACAGTTTTTTAATATAAACATATTCATGTAATTTTACTTTGTTTTTTTTTTACACTAAAACAAAGAGAAAATTTGCTGTTTTCATTGTTTATAGGTTTAATATGATGGTATTTTACTGGTCTGACCTACTTGATATCTAATTGGTCTGTATGTGAAATCTGAATTAAAATGATTATACATCTGTGATTGTTAATATCTTCAGTGTAATTTTTGTATTTCACAAATCCATCCCAGGAAATGTAGTGTAAATACAATAAAATGGCATAAAAATGTTTATATGTACAAAGGGGAAAATTTGGGGTTGTGAGTATTTATAGGTCATTTTGATCGTATTTTACTGATTAGACCCACTGGAGATTAAATTGGTCTGTATGTGGAACCTGAACTAAAATGATTAATGTCTTCAGTGTAATTTTTGCATTTCACAAATCCATCCCACGGGCCAGACTGGATCCTTTGGCGGACCGGATTTGGCCCCCGGGACGCATGTTTGACACCTGTGCACTAGAAGGAAGGTGGAATTTTTTATCAATTTCTTTAATATTTAACAGTGATTCAACCTCAGTCTAACTTAGAACTACGGCAGTTTATAGCATGATCAAATAGGTGACTAATTTGAGGTTTGATTTTGTTTTAATGATATTGTTCAAGAAGAGTGGGGTGTGTGCTCTCTTCTAGCTTGTGTTATACAGTTGTGGAAAAAACTATTAGACCACCAAAAGTCACCAAAAAACAATGGTTATGCAATCAAGTCCTAACTCCTGTGTGTATCATGTGACTAAAACAGACAGAAAAGAAAACCAGGAATGCCTAAAAGCACTGTGTTTGTCAGTACAATGCCATAGATATTGATGTAAGAACTGAGGTGATTTTGTTTTTTATCAAGAAAACATGTTAAATGGATAGATATCAGCTCTGAAATTAAACTACTATGAGCTATTTTTGTTGTTCTCATTATATTTGTCCAAACAGATGGACCTTTAGTTGGACCAGGCATTAAAATGAACAAGAAATTGAAGAAAAGGGGTGGTCTAATAATTTTTTCCGCAACTGTATTTTCTACATGTGTTTTTTTACAATATTATCCTTAATAATTTTTGTAATGTGTGCATTCATTTCCATATTGTTTTAGTGGAAAAGAAAACATTGCAGAAAAGTCTGTGACAAGCGTATGTTGGGAGAAAGGCCTGGATGAATCTGATTTACAAGTATTTACTGCATTACTTCAGTCTAATTATTGCTGTAACTTCAGTTTAACCCTTTGATGCATGAATTATGAGGACCTTAGTCAAGATTTTTTTCCCCCCCGAGTATTTTTTATTCCTCTTTAGGCATGAAAAAACTAATGTGATTGACATTTTTTCAATGAACCTATTTTTCATGGAGTTACAAAAATGTCCACTCCGCTGGACACCATGCGCTTAATTTTAGAAGCACAGAAACATGTATTCACTGATATACTGTGTGAAAACTATGACGTAAAAACATTTTTAATGCTCCTAATCTGATGTTTTCTCAGATTTTAACATACTATAATACTAGGTATTACTCACTTCATGGAGATAATATGCAAAAAAACCCCAAAAAAACTATTTAAAAAAAAATCCCAATTACAATTAATTCATTTTTACACTCAAACATGTTAGTGCAGATCAGGTTTATCGAGAACATTATCTTCAAATCTATCTTTCTCATAATGTACTGTGATGTTTTTGGTCCAATTCCATCATTTGTCTAATGTCACCTCTCATGTCATGGATTTATTCCACACATTTGAACTAACTTTTCTTTTTTATGGTAAGATAATATTTACTGCCGCACCAATTAAACACCTTTAACCCTTTCACGCATGAATTATGAGAACCTTAATCAAAATTTTATTCTAGACATTTAGGCATGAAAAAAACAAAACAAAAAACTATGCGATTGCTTTTTTTATGATCCTATTTTTCGTGGAGTTACCAAAATGTCCACTCAGCTGAACACCATGCGTTTAATGTTAGAAGTAAAGAAAACATATTTACTGATATACTGTGAGAAAACTATGAAACAAATGCTGATAATCTGATGTTTTCTCACATTTTAACATACCTGCATGGATATAATATGCAAAAAAAAAAAAAAAAAAATTGTCTAACAATTCACATTTTTTTACACTCAAACATGTTAGTGCAGATCGGGTTTATTAAGAACAGAAAGGTTACAATAATTGTATGAATGTCAGTGTTTGGGATGATGCATAAGATCCACTGTGTTGGCTGATCTGGAACTAAAACAACAAAACCATGAATAAACAATAGAACAGCTGCAGAAGAACTGACCACTGGAGTGACCACTGTGCATGAAAGGGTTAAAATGGAATGTCAATCATCACATGTAGCCTATTTAGTCATTAACCCTTTCATGCACAGTGGTCACTCTAGTGGTCAGTTCTTCTGCAGCTGTTCTATTGTTTATTCATGGGTTTTGTTGTTTTAGTTCCAGATCAGCCAACACCGTGGATCTTATGCATCATCCCAAACACTGACATTCATACAATTATTGTAACCTTTCTGTTCTTAATAAACCTGATCTGCACTAACATGTTTTAGTGTAAATCAGTTGCTAATTGTTATTAGACTATAATTAACAATTTTCTGAAATAAAAAGTGTTCTTTTACACACACACACACATATAATATATATATATAATATATATATATATTATATATATATATATATATATACATGTGTATCCTACTGAGACCTAACAATATATTTTGTCCTCCATAGGGGACAAAGTTTGACAGTTTAACTTAAATGCTGTCCATTGCAAAGGACATTCCATTAAAAAAACAATCAATAAAAATTATTTTAAAAATATATCTGAAAAAACTGTTGCATTATGCAGTTTCCAATAAAGACAATTTTTTAATGTAAAAAAGCCTGAACTGTGAAATTCCTGGGTCTCAGGAGGATATTATCTCCATGAAATGAGTAATAACTGATATTAGAATATGAGAAAATGTGAGAAAACAGTAGCGATGTCGCAATTAGCGGCATTAAAAATGTTTATATTTCATAGTTTTCACACAGTTTATCACTTTCTGATGAGTTTTAAATACGTTTCTTCACTTCAAAAATTAAACCCATGGTGTCCAGCTGAGTGGACATTTTTGTAACTCCACAAAAAATAGGTTCATAAAAAAAAAATAAAAAATCATTTGCATTGTTTTTTTCATACCTAAAGAGGAATAAAAACACTCAAGAAAAAAATATTGACTAAGGTTCTCATAATTCATGCATGAAAGGGTTAAAATATCAGTGTTTCTAAATAATGCCAAAAACATAAAAGAGCCACTCTGTTGAACGACTCTTTTCAGCGAACCGCTCCTGATCGAACGACTCCCTTCAAAGAACCCCCGGTCCCGTCACTACGTACCTGTGGCAGTGCGATGGACAGCTGCCTCTGGAGGGACTCCTTCTCGTGGCCCAGTTCTCGCAGGCGGAGGTGGGCCGTCCCCAGACTCTCCTGGGTCTCCCTCAGGCTCTCCAGCAGCCTCTCTCTCTCCGTCAGCATGTTCACCATCAGTGACTCCAGGTTGCCCGTGCTGCCCCCCTCGTCGCCGCCTCCGCCGCGGGATCCCTGCCGCTGTAGCCCCCGATGCCTCCCATGCCTCCGCCCATCCCTCCTCCGCCACTGGCCGGGGAAGAAGAGCCACCTCCTCCTCCGCGCCCGTCCTCCGAGATGGTGGGCATCACCTCGCACATCATCTTGAGGCCTGGGTGTGGGAGGTGTTAACTGAGAAGCTGCTTAGGACACTTGAGCGCAGTGTCTTGTGAACTTCCAATCACGTCTTGTCATGAAACTTTCAATAATTACTTCAGTTATAGGGCTCTTTCCTCTCAGGGGGTGGGGGGGGGGGGGGGGTGGTGGGTGATGATGGATGGGGCAGTTCTGTGAGGGTGTATGTGTGTGAAAACGGGGAAAGGGAGTGGTTGGGGTGCAACGGTGCAAACAGGGCGAGGGTGAGGGGGGGCTGAGGTTTGGTGGAGGGATGGAGTGGGGTGCAGGGGTGAAGAGGGAGAAGTGTGGGTTTGGTAGATGACCTCTGACCCCTGGTCCAGGCTTCACAGAGATGCAACCTGGAAACGAGACAAAAAAAAAAACAACAGAGTTTAGGTGAAATAGGCAAATATATGAGAGGATGTGACACAAGAGGAGGGAAAAGGATGAAAAAAGAGACCATGTTAGAAGCATATATTCCAAACAGGAAACATGATGTAAACCTGTATTTCCCACCTGTATTCTGTCATTTTTCTCATACACAGTAAAATTGCCAGTGTTTATTTAACACTTGAAGAGTTAATTTTAACACTACCTCAGTGAACATATGGTCCGTATCTACAAAGTGTAAAATTTACACTGAACATAGAGTTACATTTTCAGAGTCAACTTTACTCTAGTAAGAGTTAATATTTTACACTACACTACACTTATTAGTGTCAATCAAGTTTTACACTATGTGAAAAGTAACACCCATAGTGTTATTCACATTCAACACTGAAGAGTTAAGTGTTAAGAAATAACTTTTCCAGTGTTAAACCTACTTAACACTACATGTTGATAAATAAATTACTCTAAAGAGTGTTGATTTTTAACTACCTCCTACCGGTGTTACATATGATGTACTATAGTCCCAGTGTCTGCAGGGGCCAAAAAAAGTTACAATTATTTCTGTACCCAATTTATTCCAAGTAAAAATGAAATATTGCGATTAAAAGTAAACATAAAATGACATGTAAAATGGAAGCCGCCAACCCGATATCGCATTATCCATTTGAAATTCGGTATTTGAAAATGCGTACCCAACACTGACAACGACGACGTAACTATATTCTTGCACAGATTCTGCTTGGATGAAATAACAAAAGCTATAGTTTATTCACACAAACTTACAAACGCAATTTTTCGATGCGAGGAAGATGGCGATGCCAGAGTCCAACTTGTCACTCAGTTTGAATGCGGAGGTTGGTGGGCGGGGCTTTTCAGAGTCATTATTTTTTAACACTGAAAGGTATCTTGCTCTTATTGGTGTTGAATTAACCCTTTCATGCACTAATCATAAGAACCTTAGTTTAGATTTTTCTCTCCTCCATAGGCATGAAAACAACAGTGTGATCAAGTTGTTGTTTTTTTTTCATGGAGTTACAAAAATGTCCATGCATTTAATTTTTGAAGTAAAGAAACGTGTTTAAAACCCAATATCAGAAATCGATATTAAAACAATGAAATAAAATCTTACATCTCACATTTTAATCTCACATTTTAACATATTCAAATGCTAATTATTCCTCTTTTCATGGAGATAATATGCAAAAAAAAAAAAAAAAAAAGGAAAAAAAAGCTTTTTTTCCCTAACAAATAACAGTTGATTTACACTGAAACATGTCAGTGCAGATCAGGTTTATCAAGAACAGCAAAGTTACAGTAATGGTCTGAA
Organism: Sphaeramia orbicularis; assembly: GCF_902148855.1. Lineage (NCBI taxonomy): Eukaryota > Metazoa > Chordata > Actinopteri > Kurtiformes > Apogonidae > Sphaeramia > Sphaeramia orbicularis. Next base: position 2,947,194 of record NC_043964.1, read on the forward strand.
TGTCAGTGTATGGGATGATGCATAAGTGTCAGCTGTGTTGGCTGAGATGGAACTAAAATAACAAAACCCACGAATATACAAGAGAACAGCTGGAGAAGAACTGTCCACTGGAGTGACCATTATGCATGAAAGGGTTAAATTTGAGTCAACTTATTTTAACACTGAATATATGACACTGACAGTGTAAAACCTCTTTTAACTCCAATTATTTTCACCAACACTGGAAGTTATCTTGTCAAATTTGACTCTGTCCATTGTTGGAATAACTCCGAAAGAATCAAATACTTTGACACTGCATTTTTTTACACTGGCAAATTTACTGTGTATCTGCTCTTACTGGTGTTGAATTAAATTTGAGAGAGTCAACTTATTTTAACACTGAATATGTGACACTGACAGTGTAAAACCTCTTTAACTCCAATTATTTTCACCAACACTGGAAGTTATCTTGTCAAATTTGACTCTGTCCATTGTTGGAATAACTCCGAAAGAATCAAAATACTTTGACACTGCATTTTTTTACACTGGCAAATTTACTGTGTATCTTGCTCTTATTGGTGTTGAATAAATTTGAGAGTCAACTTATTTTAACACTGAATATATGACGGTGACAGTGTAAAACCTCTTTTAACTCCAATTATTTTCACCAACACTGGAAGTTATCTTGTCAAATTTGACTCTGTTGGAATAACTCCGAAAGAATTAAAATACTTTGACACTGCATTTTTTACACTGGCAAATTTACTGTGTATCTTGCTCTTATTGGTGTTGAATTAAATTTGAGAGAGTCAACTTATTTTAACACTGAATATATGACACTGACAGTGTAAAACCTCTTTTAACTCCAATTATTTTCACCAACACTGGAAGTTATCTTGTCAGATTTTACTCTGTTGGAATAACTTCGAAAGAATTAAAATACTTTGACACTGCATTTTTTTACACTGGCAAATTTACTGTGTATCTTGCTCTTATTGGTGTTGAATTAAATTTGAGAGAGTCAACTTATTTTAACACTGAATATATGACACTGACAGTGTAAAACCTCTTTTAACTCCAATTATTTTCACCAACACTGGAAGTTATCTTGTCAAATTTGACTCTGTCCATTGTTGGAATAACTCCGAAAGAATCAAAATACTTTGACACTGCATTTTTTTACACTGGCAAATTTACTGTGTATCTTGCTCTTATTGGTGTTGAATTAAATTTGAGAGAGTCAACTTATTTTAACACTGAATATATGACGCTGACAGTGTAAAACCTCTTTAACTCCAATTATTTTCACCAACACTGGAAATTATCTTGTCAAATTTGACTCTGTTGGAATAACTCTGAAAGAATTAAAATACTTTGACACTGCATTTTTTACACTGGTAAATTTACTGTGTATCTTGCTCTTATTGGTGTTGAATTAAATTTGAGAGAGTCAACTTATTTTAACACTGAATATATGACGCTGACAGTGTAAAACCTCTTTTAACTCCAATTATTTTCACCAACACTGGAAGTTATCTGTGTCAAATTTGACTCTGTTGGATAACTCTGAAAGAATTAAAATACTTTGACACTGCATTTTTTTACACTGGCAAATTTACTGTGTATCTTGCTCTTATTGGTGTTGAATTAAATTTGAGAGAGTCAACTTATTTTAACACTGAATATATGACGCTGACAGTGTAAAACCTCTTTTAACTCCATTATTTCACCAACACTGGAAGTTATCTTGTCAAATTTGACTCTGTTGGAATAACTCTGAAAGAAATTAAAATACTTTGACACTGCATTTTTTACACTGGCAAATTTACTGTGTATCTTGCTCTTATTGGTGTTGAATTAAATTTGAGAGAGTCAACTTATTTTAACACTGAATATATGACGCTGACAGTGTAAAACCTCTTTTAACTCCAATTATTTTCACCAACACTGGAAGTTATCTTGTCAAATTTGACTCTGTTGGAATAACTCTGAAAGAATTAAAATACTTTGACACTGCATTTTTTACACTGGCAAATTTACTGTGTATCTTGCTCTTATTGGTGTTGAATTAAATTTGAGAGAGTCAACTTATTTTAACACTGAATATATGACGCTGACAGTGTAAAAACCTCTTTTAACTCCAATTATTTTCACCAACACTGGAAGTTATCTTGTCAAATTTGACTCTGTCCATTGTTGGAATAACTCCGAAAGAATCAAAATACTTTTGACACTGCATTTTTTTACACTGGCAAATTTACTGTGTATCTTGCTCTTATTGGTGTTGAATTAAATTTGAGAGAGTCAACTTATGTTTAACACTGAACTATATGACGCTGACAGTGTAAAACCTCTTTTAACTCCAATTATTTTCACCAACACTGGAAAGATTATCTTGTCAAATTTGACTCTGTTGGATAACTCTGAAAGAATTAAAATACTTTGACACTGCATTTTTTACACTGGCAAATTTACTGTGTATCTTGCTCTTATTGGTGTTGAATTAAATTGAGAGTCAACTTATTGTAACACTGAATATATGACAGCTGACAGTGTAAACCTCTTTTACTCCAATTTATTTTCACCAACACTGGAAGGTTATCTTGTCAAATTTGACTCTGTTGGAATACATCCGAAAGAATTAAAATACTTTGACACTGCATTTTTTACACTGGCAAATTTACTGTGTATCGCTACAAATATCTGACACACAGACAGGACATCACCTTCTCCTAGGCGTGTTTTTTTTTTTTTTTTTTTGGTAAAGAAGCATTTGCTATTGCAGCAGGGTTGTCTCTTCCACTGACTGGGATCGCGATACTCAACGTCCAGAGTAATTCATCCATCAGTGCATGTGTCGGCTTATGTATCTGAGTGCCCCTAGTCATAATGGTAATAATGAATGCGCATGATGTACGGAAATGAGTCGGGGAATGGCAGCTTACCTCTAGCAGCTTCCAAACAACCGAATATGGACAGTTAGCAGGCCTATAGGTTGGATAAAACTTGCGGCGCTGTTCATACATTGATGTGGAAAAAAAAGGGTGTCATCATGAATTGTAATTACGGGCTGTATCCAGGAGGAAATAGGCTCCCTTTTTTTTTTTTTTTTTTTTACAGCTCCGGAACCTCTGTAAAAAAAAAAAAAAAAATACTCTGGGTCAGTCTCCAACGCTTATTCCTCTCCAGTGTCGTTAAAACGAAAAATAGAATCATGATCCAAAAAGGAGGGGATGTGGGGGGAAACAGGCGATTTAATGCTGTTCAGATAGCCTCACACCGCCTATCACATCATGGTGGGAGGTGCCAATCATCCTGCAAATTATGTAGGCCCAATTAACAGATTAATAAGGAGATGTTACGCAATTGGTGTTTTTTTTGTGCTGTGATGAACCTAAATGGTCGGATAACAAGGAGACGTTTTTGGGCTTTATTCCTATTGCACGGCGTCTATTTCCTATCAACACCCCTCTCTCCCCCCTCCCTCCCCCTCCATCCCCTCCCACACAACACACCACCCTGCCCCCCCCCCATTAAAAACAGCTGGACGGTCTAACGCACGGCTGGATCTACGAACATCACCGTGGATTTTCGCCAGCCACCGGAAGATTCGTGTGTCTTACCATTTCCATGATCGACAGAGTAGGAAAATAAACGCGCATCGTCCCCCGATTCACTCCATCAGAACATCTGAGAGACGGAGGCTGCAGGTTATCCCCGTTCCAGCCCGGTTACCAGCCTGCACCATCCCCTCCCCTCTCTCTGCTGTGGGGCGACGGCACGGTCCGGGCGTGGCGTCAGGCTGTGCGTAATGAACAGCGGCGCCATCCGGAGGAGACTTTCACAGGAGAACACCAGGCCTGGCACATGCAGGAAACCTAGTCTGACTATATTTGTTTTTAATAGCTGTTAACTTTAAAGTACATTACTTGATGGTTATTCTTATATTCATGTCCATTTTTTTTTAATTAGGTAAAGGCCAAATGACAACTATGAAGTTTCCACTAGAGAAACAGGATGACCCGAGGAGCAGCAACCTACTGACATGTCAGCAACAACTGCAAAACATGAAACATATGTTTATATTTTATGTATGGTACTTTTATTATTATTATTATTATTATTAGTAGTAGTAGTAGTAGTAGTAAGTAGTAGCAGTAGTACCATTTTATTTATGGTACTTTTATTATTATTATTATTTATTATTCTTATTATTATTTATTATTATTAGTAGTAGTAGTAGTAGTAGTTAGTAGTATAGCAGTAAGTACCATTTATTTATTGGTACTTTTATTATTATTATTATTATTATATTATATTAGTAGTAGTAGTAGTAGTAGTAGTAGTAGTAGTAGTAATAGTAATAGTATAGTAGTAGTAGTAGTACCATTTTATTTATGGTACTTTATTCTTATTATTATTATTATTATTATTATTATTAGTATTATTATTATTATTATTATTGTAATTAGTTAGTAGTAGTAGTAGTAGTAGTACCATTTTATCTATGGTACTTTTATTAGTAGTAGTAGTAGTGGTAGTAGTGGTAGTAGTAGTAGTACCATTTTATTTATGGTACTTTATTATTATTTATATTATTATTATTAGAGTATTAGTAGTAGTCGTAGTAGTACCATTTTATTTATGGTACTTTATATTATTTATTATTATTAGTAGTAGTAGTAGTAGTTAGTAGTATAGTAGTACCAGCAGTCATCATAGTCGTTCTTGTTCATTATGTATTATTTTAACCTTGTCATTTTAAATAACATAGTTTCTCTCTACCTGCACTACACTGTATGTGCAGTAAAATGACACCACACACTGGTTTGGTTTGGTTTAGTGGTAATACCATAGAAAGCTTGTTATCTGGATCTCAGTTTTGCAGGGTATGGTGAATGTGTTGTAATATGGATGAGTGACTAAATGTACATGTTTCAAAATCACTGATGAATTTGGGACAGTGTTGTTTTCAGTATGTATGTACAGGTTTGAAGGGGTAGGATTACATAAGTTTATCCTTCTCTTTCTGCTCCTTTTTGCTCATGTCACTTTTGAGGTTTAAGACGTTGCAGTTTTAAGTTACTGTCTTGTTTTGTTCTCATTCTCTTGATTACCATTTATTTGCATTTCTGTTTTAAATTGTCATTTACATGATCGAAATGACATGATCCATCAAAAAGCCCTTGTGTTTGTTATATGTATTATCTTGCTGACTGTATTGTACAGCTACGTGCATGAATGAATGAATGAATTTATTTGACATGTAAACACTGAAAAAAAAAAAAAACAACCAGCAAAATATAAGTACTGGTACATAAAATAATAGTAATATATAATAATAATAATAATAATATAATAATAATAATAATAATAATAATAATAATAATAATATAATACACAATGAAATAGAATTAGACATGCTCGAAAAGGAGTAGAAGAAGTAAAAGTTCTGTACTTATAAAAGCAATTTCTTCCTGAATATATTAAAGCAGCTTTCATGTTTCTTGGCAGATAATCTCCTCTTATGATGTGAAATATGGAAAGTTTGTGTCCTGTCACAAAGAACATCAGAACAGTGTCAGGAGAGGTGGCCTGCTTTCCAGGACAGATGGTGAAACATCATAGACGCACTCTAGACGGTGCCACCAAGACCACACAAATGGAGACTTTATTTTGAAAAGCCGCAGTAGCACTTCCGTCCACTGTCTGGTGTGTTTTGCACAACTTGACCATCCGCCTTTCATCCTCCCTCATCTCTTCTTCACCGAAAGATGCAGGGTCTTAAAGAAATAGGATTCTTTGAGCAGAAAACCCTTCAGCTCTTCCCTCTCACCTCCCACTGCACAGTGTTGGTGTTCCTCCTTTCTGCACAGAATCACTGCCCATTATCCCAGACCTAAAGCGGAAGAATCATCTCCTTAATTTATTCTGACTGTGAGATCTGAAACTTGCCAAAAATAATTAAACAATTGCACCCTCTGGCGCCTGAACACATTAAATGCAATCAACTCCTCTCCAATTTCTAAACCTCTTTTAAAGACAGCCATCACAGACATTTTAAAGAATGTTTGGGCTGAGAACAGCTTCCAAAAGGCACAGTTTTACTATGACCACACCTCTGGCTTATCCATGAACTGTCCATGACGCACAGAGCAGGAAGATTATTTTTGACAAATGCTGATGTCTTCCTTGTCAAACATCCCGCTGTTTGTGCTGCAGACCTGACAGAGAAGTCAGTGAAAATGCACACTAAACCACTTATGAAAAGCTCAGTCTGTCAGCCATCAGAGTAGAAGGAAGGCGGGGCTAAAGCTCTTTTGGTAAGGTGGGAAGGGGTGGGGACGTGGGGGTGCTGAGGGTGAAGTAATGTGAGAGAGCCCCACTAGTGCATCAAATGACTGAGAAAAGGTATTAACAACACCTAGACTGCCAAAATTAAATCGGGTGTGTAGATTTTTTGAATAACAAATGTAATAATACATTTATTAGAGAAACACCTTGTTGACCTCCATATACCCAAGAAAAACTAGGAGCACCACTCTTCCTCCAAAGTTTCCAGCAAATCTGATAGATCAGGGCTGTCAAACTCATTTTAGTTCAGTTCCACATTCAGCCCAAGTTGATCTCAGGGGGGCCGGACCACTAAAATAATAGCATAATAACCTGTAAATAATGACGACTCCAAATTTTCTCTTGTTTTGGTGCAATCAAAATTAAATTATAAAAATATGTACATTTGCAAACTATCCAAACAAAAATGATGTGAACAACCTGAAAAAATACTGAAATTTCTTGAGAAAATAAGTGCAATTTTAACTATATTACATGTCAACTTACCATTTATACATGCATATTACAGATTGGATCTACAAAGGCACAAAATATTTAATAACAGGAAGAAAAATGAATAATTAAAATTTCACCTTAAAAATTTGGGGGTTTTCGCATTTTATTGTTAAAGGATAGTTTGTAAATGTTAATTTTCATCATTTACTGTAAGTTTTTACACTAAAACAAAGAGAAAAAGTTGGAGTTGTCCTTACTTATTTATAGATATAATGTAATATTATGTTTTCACATTAAACTAAGAAAATTTGGAGTCATATTTATCGGTTATTATGCTATTATTTTACTTGAGATCACATTGGTCTGTATATGTAACCTGAACAAAACGACTATGACATCCTTGATTGTTAATATCTTAAGTGTAATTTTTGCTGATTCATCCGCGGGCCGGATTGGACCCTTTGGCGGGCCGCATTTGACCCCCCGGGCCGCATGTTTGACACCCCTGGGATAGATCAATGACAAGAACAACATTTTTTAAAATTTCCACTTCCTCCAAAATATAAGGAGATACATTTCAAAACTATTAATAACATATATCCATCAAATGAATTCATTAAAAAAGATTCAGATTTGAAGTAGAAAATTGTCAGATGTGTGATAAAAATGTGGAAACGACAGAACATCTATTTTATGCTTGTGAAATTGTCCAAAATGTATGGAGATGTGTTCATGATTGGCTGTCCTCTAGTTCTATGGAAATGGACTTCCGCTCTTATAATGACATTCAGATGGGTGTAATCCTCAAAAATAAAAAAGATGAGTTTTTGATGAATAACATAATTATAGTAACACAATATTCCATACATAAATGCAGATGTGCTCAAACTTCCCCCTCATGGTCTGCACTTCAAAACCAACTCCTTTTGTTTCAAAAACGTTTGAAAAATTGATAATGCCCAAGCTGAGAAACTGTACACACTCATAGAAAAATCTTCAACTGTGCTGAACCCCTTGTACCTTTTTTTTTTTTTTTTAATCTATTTATCTTTTATTTGTATAGTCTTAGTTATTTTATTTTACCTTATGCTTTCAGATATTTTCTGATTCATGTAACATGTTGGAGGTGTGATTCTCTTTGCTATATTTGCACATATGGACGGAAATGAGTGTCACTTTTTTTTTTTTTTTTTTTTTTGTTTTGTATTTGTATTTGTACTTGTTGCAATAAAAAATTAAAAAAAAAAAAAAAAGACTTGAGAAAAGGTATGGTTATTACCGAGGAAGTTATTTATTTCAAATAAAGTGAGAGAGGTATCTTTAAAACTGTTCCGTAGGTGTTATCCAACTAATTCAGCTCTGATTAAGTATAAGATCAATGTCGACCCTTTTTATTCATTTTGTCATAATTCGGATGAAACATTAACTCATTTGTTTTGGGAATGTGCTTTTTGTCAAATATTTTGGTGTGATATCAATCTTTTTTTTTTAAATAGAAAGCTGGATATTTCTCTTAACTTCAAAACTGAAGATATTTTATTTGGTTTCTTTCTTACTGATTTGCCTGACTCACCTGTTCACTGCTGCCGCTGACTAAAAGGATTTGGACTTTTTACATTTTAGATTCTCCTTCCAAACTCTGCATACAACTCTAACTTTAATGTGTGTTTATATTTTTGGGGTTTTATGTGTTGTTTTCTTACTTGCTGTTTTTAACCCTTTCATGCATGAATTATGAGAACCTTAATCAAGATTTTTTTTCCTGAGTGTTTTTATTCCTCTTTAAGCATGAAAAAAACCCATTCATTCATTCATTCATTCATTCATTTTCTGAACCTGCTTTATCCTCACTAGGGTCACTTGGAGCCTATCCCAGCTACATAGGGGCGAAGGCGGGTTACACCCTGGACAAGTCGCCAGTTCATCGCAGGGCTGAACACATTGGAAAAAAAAAAATGTGATTGAATTTTTTTTTTAAATCAGCCTGTTTTTCATGGAGTTACAAAGATGTCCATTCATCTTCACCATGCATTTTATTCTTGAAGCAAAGACACATGTATTTAAAACCCAATATCATCAAGTGATATAAAAACAGTGAAATGAAACCATGTTTAATGCAGCTAATCTGATGTTTTCTCACATTTTAACATTTTTATACTAGTTATTACTCACTTCATGGAGATAATAGGCAAAAAATAAATATTAACAATTGATTTCCACTCAAGAACCAATCAAGAACAGCAAAGCTACAATAATGGTATGAACTGCAGTTTATGAGATGATGCATAAGTGTCCACTGTGTTGGTTGATATGGAACTAAAACAACAAAACTCATGAATATACAAGAGTAAAGCTGTAGAGTAACTGTCCACTGTAGAGACCACTATGCATGAAAGGGTTAATCACCTTTTACATGTTTCTTTTCTAATGTTTTAAATGTGTTTTTTTTCCCCTGTCGTATTTCAATGTCCTGTGTGAAGCACCTTGAATTGCGTTGTTGCTGAAATGTGCAACACAAATAAACCTGCCTCGCCTCTGTGGACACTGAAGTTGTAAAAGTAAAATGCACAGGCCAGACGAGGAGCATGCACTCACCCACACTGTGTTTTGCTAAATTCCTTTCCTGTCTTTTACTCTAAAGTCTATTACTGATCAAAGCAGCCAGAGAGATGAGTCAGCAAATAGGGAAGCTCTGAATCACAGATTACCTCACTAATAAACATGCAGTATTTAGTGAGTATATGCTAACGTCTAAGTCACTCTCAAAAAATTAACAAATTCAACATGCTTTCAACATGATGACAAGTATACACTGCCAACAAAAAGTTAAGGATATTTTTAATTTTGGGGTTTTTTTTTTTTTTTTTCAGCTGGGATTCTTGCACAGCGCTTTTTACTTTTTTGTGTGAATTGAATTGAAACACATTTTTTTAATGACCAGACATAGTTTTATTTACAAATGGCAAAAATGATAAAAAAAAAAAAAAAAAATTAAAAAAAAGACAAAAAAAAAAAAAAAAAAGAAATATCCTTAATTTTTTGTTTGTAGTGTGTAAAATATCATGAAACAGTACCTAAAAGTAAAAACTTGCATTTTAAATCTCTTAGGTCCCAAATATAGTTAAATGTTGAATAGCAAACATAAAGTAACATTTGTTCTTTTCATCTGTTTTATTTCCTTTCTTACTCACATGGGAATATAAGACTGTACTCCACTGTCTGTTAAAACTCTGGGACTTGAAATCACACAAATATATATCCTTTATTTAACCAGGTAAAAAAAAAAAAGACTCACTGAGATTGCAAATCTCTTTTCAATAGTAACCTGGGCAAGAAAAGAGGCATAACACACAGCTTCAAGACAAGACAAGACATAATCATATACCGTATATACCATATAAAGTGTCATGAGATAATTTTTGTTGTGATCTGGTGCTATATAAATAAAATTTGATTGACTGAGTGATTTGATTGGTTTTCCCTGTAAGTCGCTTTGGAAAAAAGCGTCTGCCAAATGCATAAACATAAACATAAACATAATCAACACATACCTAATACAAAAACTTACAATCATTTGTGCAAATTTAAAAACTGTTACATTGACCGAGCTCACACACTGCAATACTTTAAACGTTTATAGAGTAGCAGAGGAGCACAGCTGTGGTGATCGCTAATATAAGGAAACGTATAAGCATAAAAAGATATACAAATAAACCTTATGCTTTGGCTTCTTCCTTTTCCAGTTAGTGACTGTTAGAAAAAACTACATGAAATAAACTTTGTTCTACATATGTAACCAAAATAAAATCATCCATCCATCCATCCATCCACACATAGTAAAATGATCTATTTTAGAAGCAAAGACAAAATGTATTAAAATGAAAATATTGTGGTAGTTTAGTTCAGTAGTGTAACCATATACAGCAGGGGTGTCAAACTCATGTTCTTTCAGGGGTCATATTCAGCTAAATTTGATCTGTAGTGAGCCGGACCAGAAAAATAAAAACATAATAACCTATAAACAATGACAACTCCAAATTTTTGTCTTTGTTTTAGTGCAAAACAAAAACAAAAACATTAAATTATGAAAATACTTACTTTTATGCACTATCCAAAAAAAAAAAAAACTGAAAAAACTGAAATGTAAATTAAAAAACATAAGTAAATTTAATGCAGTTTTAACAATATTATTCCTCTACTTCTCATTTGTCCATGTGCATTATGGATCAGACCTAGAAAGACACTAAACACTGAGGAACTGAGGAACTGTCTAAGTCTAAGTCTAAGTCTAAGTCTAATTTTCTTTAGACGTTTCCGGTTGTTCATATTTGTTTAAGTTATTCACAGTTGATTTTTACAGGATAGTTTGTAAATGTAAATATTTTCATAATTTAATGTTATTTTTTGCACTAAAACAAAGAAAAAAAATAAGTTGTTAATTCTAGAATTTTTTTGGGCTTAATTGAAGAATTTTTTACTTAATTGAAGATTTTTTTTTTTTTTTTTTTTTGCTTAATTCAAGATTTTTTTTTGCTAAATTTTAGATTTTTTTTTTTTGCTTAATTGAAGATTTTTTTTACTTAACTGAAGATTTTTTTTTGGCTTAATTCAAGATTTTTTTCCTTAATTCAAGCTACTTTTTTTTTTGGCTTAATTCAATTCAAGACTGTGGAACTTTTGCACTTGGCAAAAATGTCCCAGGGGCCAAACTGGACCCTTTGGCGGGCCACATTTGGCCCCTGGGCTGCATGTTTGACACCCCTGATATAGAGTGTTATTAATGGAAGGGAACTTGTATTTGGGTGCTTCTATGAAACTGGTCCTAAAACCAGGACATGAGGGCTAAAAATTCAAACCAGATGTAGACTAAAGTTACGAAGCAAGTTTGGAAGCACTTTGGGTCTTTTTAAAAATAAATGCTTACTGTGATAAAAGAGAAAGTATTTTTTCAGGTAAAACATATTTTTATATTATTTTACATTATATTTAATACAAAAATCTGCATGTAACACGGTCAAAAGGACACGAAAATTACACACTACTATTTTTTTTAAAATATCTCTTTATTCTCTCACAGGTACATTTTGGGAATTAAACTAATTATGCAAGGCAGAGTGTTTCACAAAAATGACCGCTGATGTGAATCATTTGTGATTTATATGCATTTAAATGGGCAGGTTCTGTATGTAACGCAAGTGGACAATGGGTTACATGCAAAACCCAGAATGAGACTGAGATTCATGACAAACCCACATGTTTGGATTAGAAAAAAACAGTAGGATCAACAAATTTAACACAGTGTCTTTATTTGTAGTCTATATAGGATCATTTACAGCCATGTTTTCAGATCAAATGCACTGACACTTGGGTAGTTTTTCCTGTCCTAATTTTGGTCCTATTTTTGGCCCAAATATTTGATCAAAAATTCATTAATTTAGGGATGGCTCAGAGCAAGAGTATTCTTTTTTTTTTTTTTTTTTGCATTTATCTGAGGTCATCATTAGGTATATCCTGAGGAGAAATATGTCTAAATATGTCTAAATTTCTCTTTATTATTGGGTCTAAAAAGTTGGTACCAGTGCTGGGTACCAAAATGAACCCAGTTTCATAGAAGCACCCATTTCTAAATAAAGATGCATTTTTTACACACAAAATCAAAGTGCATACCATGAGTTTATAGACACACTGGTATGTTGAACAAAAAACAAACAAAAACACAAACTATGAATGCAAAGTGGAATCAGAATAACAACATGTACCACTGAACTGGAACTGAACCTCAGTGCCAGTGTGTCATTCCAGTCAGGTACCCATTCATTCACTCACAGGAAACACAGACTTACATTATCCGGTTTAAAAAGTTAAATAATGGATGTGAATGTAGATGTATATTGTAATAGCATTAGTGTCATTGTGGTTGTAATTCATCAGTCTGATTATGATCATTAGGTTATTTTGGTGACCCCTCCAGCACTTTCTGCACAGTGCATGCAGCACTGAGGATACATTATCAGAACCATCTGCAGTTAAGGAGCTCTGAGTGTGGATGATGCCCTCTGAAGACCAGCAGACCCAGTACATAACAGACCAGACAGAGTTCAGGTCCATGCTCCAGGGTCATCTTCCCTCTCGATAAAATAAGCCGTTCAGTACAAGGTTATTATCGAAAAACTAACGAAATGACAAAAACTAGAATTGTAAAAACATTTTCATTAACTGAAATAAATAAAAAACTATAATTAAAAGAAAAAAAAATGATGACTAACTGAAACTGTATTGTGTGCTAATAAATCTAACTAAAACGTATAAAAATTATGGGTAAAATTCCCTTCGTTTTTGTCTTTGTCAATGTCGGATTGATACAAAATTGATTTATTTCCCTCAAGCAATTTTAGCTGCTGTCACCATATGATATTTAAAGGTCCGTCACTTGTGGTTTCCAGTCGTCTTCTGGTCCCCACTCTACCTGGAAACATGGAGACTAAAGTTGGGAGACAGCAGCAGAGTCCTGTCTGGGATTTATTTGAATACGACGACAGAAGAAGAGAAAAGAGACGACTAAACTAAAATTAATACTAAAACTAAACTAAAACTAAGCATTAAGAAAATAATGAAAACTAATAAAAACTAGCAAACCTGCTCTAAAACTAATTAAAATGCACTGAATTAGAGAAAAAAAGTCAAAACTAAATAAAACTAAACTAGAATGAAAAATCCAAAATTATTAGAACCTTGGTTCAGTACAGGATTCATTCTACTTTAATTTTCGTAGTTTGCTACTGGTCAAACAAACAAACAACACAACACAATACAACAGAGTCAGCTCAGGATTCTGTTTTCACAAAGTCTCATTGGATTGTTATTTCACGTTCCAAAAATGATGTAATATTTAGTGTTGCTATTGTGCTCTTCTGCATTTGGGACCTGAGGATCCAGAGCAGGAAATGGGTGTGTTAGGAGGTGGTTCTTATGTAACAAAAGCTCGTGCATCAGGTGCAGAAACCCTCTTTGTCATCCCTAACCAGAGGCGGATTCATCTACCATTAGTGAACCACAGTTTGAGGTAAAGTGATCCCTTAAAATGTTCTTTGGCACATGGTGCAGTATATTAAACACTAGTGTTTAATGGGGAATTCAAGAAAAACACTAAATGGCTAACATGGCTGCTATTGTACGATTAGCCTTCTTCTGGGGTGTCAACCTCATTTTAGTTCAGGGGCCATGATCAGCTAAATTTGATCTGAACTAGGCCGAACCAGTAAAATAATATGTCATATATAACAATATAACATAATAATATAATAATAATAATAATAATAATAATAAGAAGAAGAAGAATAACGACTCTGGTCAACAACAAATTTATTGTTTAAGTTTTTTGAGCTGATTTAGGATTTGGGTGCTGAATCCAAAAATCACATTAATTTTGCTCAATCAGGTCAACTTTCTGAACTCTGCTACATATTGGCTTTTGAACATTTTTGCTTACATTTATGGGCATTTTCACATCATATGATACAAAATTCTTTCATTTCTTGCAATAACGAGTTCTGAAGATTTTACTTTTGCCAATTTATGATTAATGTTTTTTTTAATATTACAGGTGAATGAAATGGCTTCAACTAGAAGATCTTGCAAAAATAAGCCTGACGTATTCTGCTACATCTGCGGTGAATACACCATTGTACCTAACAGGAATCCTGTTAGAAAATGATTTTTTTTCTCTTCAAACCTATTTTGGGTGAGAACTATATAAAAAATCAACTGATAAAGTCACAACCTGGACAACTTGCAAAAAACATTTTTTTGTAACCCAGTGTTATCATGTATAACAATATAACATAATAATATTAATAATAATAATATAATAATAATATAATGGATTGGATTTTATATAGCACTTTTCTAGACACCCAAAGCGCTTTATATTGTTGATCCATTCTTCATTCACTCTCACATTCTCCCTCTGGTGGTGGTAAACTACATCTGTATCCACAGCTGTCCTGGGGCAGACTGACTGAAGCGTGGCTGCCAGTTTGCACCTACGGCCCCTCCCACCACCACCACCAAACATTCATACGCATTCATACACCAGTGTGAGTGGCACTGGAGGCAAGGAGGGTGAAGTGTCTCGCCCAAGGACACAACGGACTGACTAGGATAGAGTGGGATTCGAACCGCCAACCCTTCGGTTATTGGACAACCCACTCTCCCACCAACTCCAAACTTTTCTCTGTGTTTCAGAGTGAAAAAAGTAAATTTACATTATGAAAAGGTTTACATCTACAAACTATCCTTTCAAACAATGTGAATAACATGAACAAACTGAAAAAATCAGTGTAATTTTAACAATATTCTGTCTCAGTTTATCATTTCCACATGTACATTAGAACTTACAGATCACAGTGGATCAACAAATATGCAAAACATTTAATAACAGACAGAATCTTGTTAAAATTGTACTTACTTCTCTTAAGACATTTCGGGTTGTTCATATTTGTTCAGGTTATTCACATTTTTTTGCAAAATTATATTTTGTTTTAGTGTAAATACATGAAAATATTTACATTGACTAAGAGAAGAATTTGGAGTTGTCATTATTTCTATGTTCTTATGATAGTATTTGACTGGTCTGACCCACTTCAGATTGAATTGTTCTGAATGTGGAACCTGAACTAAAAGGATTGTTCATATCTTAGTGTAATTTTTGCATTTCACAAATTCATCCCAAGGCTCGGACTGGACCCTTTGGCGGGCCGGATTTGGCCCCCGGGCCGCATGTTTGACACCTGTGGCCTACGTATTTATTTTTATTTATTTCTTCTTCTTTTTTTTGTCCTCTCTCTTCTTCTTCCTTTTTTAAAATATTATTCTTATTCTAGGAAATGTTGTTGTACTTTTAGAATGCCCTTTTTTTATGTATTTGGCTGTAACCTTTTAGCTGAAGCAAACTTTCCTATCTCTGTCATGTTTAACGGTTTCTTTCCAGTGTATTAGTACTTCGTACTCTTGCGATGTTTTGTTATGTTGGTCATTCGTCCAGGACACAGATGGAAATTAGCTTCTCTGCTAAATCTGGTGCATGCATCTTGTTCTTTGCAACTAATGCCAATACACACTGTCCTGCAACTAAATAAATAAATACAAATACAAAATCTCAGGCTGGATATTTAGGATAAAATTAATATTTGGGATACATTTTTACATACAGAGTGAATCTGTATGTTTTCTTAAATAATATTAAGTCATTTTATGTTTAACAAATATGCATCATATTACCTTTATAGTTTATGTCAAAAAAATCTGTGATGCAAATGGATTAAAAATGAATATGCATAAGAAAAAGTGCATGGTTACATCCACCTGACCAGACTTGCCAATGTTTATCAGCATCAGCTAAAGCTATGTTAAAGTATTGACCATCATCCAGTATTATTTTCTGATGATAGTCATGAGATTAGAGGATTATTTCCATCAGGTTTTTTTTATTGAATGAAAAATCTGAAATAAGAAACTGTGCATACTGAATCTGCTGCAGTCTAATCTTTATCATGTGCAGGAACAGCTGTATTTATCTCTAAGTTTAGGAAAATATGTGCTACTCCTGGAGACCGCATCATAATAAACAGTGACTTCATGATCCGTGCAGCTTCCTGCCCACAGCTTTATTTGGCCGATATGACCGCGGTGAGTGACAGGAGGCAGCTGCGTGGACACCAGGACAGGAGGGGCAGCGTGGGGTCACTGGAGGTCATCGGGTTAGAGGAATGCTGATAGGAAAGCTCTGAGCGGCAGCAAGAGGAGCATCTCATCAGCAGGACAACAACAAGAATCAGCAGGTCCCAGGGGGGCCGTGACAGTGGACAACGGGCCCCTAAATGCACACAGGGATCCAGGGAAGAGGAGGAGGAGGAGGAGGAGGAAGAGGAGGAAGAGGAGGAGGAGAGGAGGAGGAGGAGAAGGAGGAGGAGGAGGAGAGGAGAGGAGAAGAGGAGGAGGAGGAAGAGGAGGAGGAAGAGGAGGAAGAGGAGGAGGAAGAGGAAGAAGAGGAGGAGGAGGAGGAGAGGAGGAGAGGAGGAGGAGGAGGAGGAAGAGGAGAAGAGGAGGAGGAGGAGAGGAGGAGGAGAGGAGAGGAAGAGGAGGGGAAGAGGAGGAGGAAGAGGAGGAGGAGGAGAGGAGGAGGAGGAGGAGGAAGAGGAGGAGGAGGAGGAGGAGGAGGAAGAGGAAGAGGAGGGGAGGAGGAGGAAGAGGAGGAAGAGGAAGAGGAGGGGAAGAGGAAGAGGAGGAGGAGGAAGAGGAGGGAAGGAGGAGGACTCGCAACACAAAAATACCAAAAAACTGTGAGGAAATACACACTACAAGGAAGAGGAAATGAGCAAAGAGAATGGTTTATGCCAGGGCCGTCAGACTCATTTTTACTCTCTTGTATCCCGTCCACCAAGGCCCTTACTAACACACGTGTGGAATAATGTAAAAAAAAAAAAAAAATTCATACAGTTTGTTTTTAATTCTTTTACACTTTTTTCCTATTTCATCAACTTGAGCTGTAAATAAAAATACCAAATACTCAATAATTGTCACATTTTTTAACCCTTTAAATGCCGTGTTTGTAATGTAAACAAACCATTTTTTAATGCAAAAAACACCAAAAAATAATTTTTTTCAATATACTACATAAAAAGTGGATCACATATTTGATTTTCTCATCCTGGCATGTCAGTGATTAACCCAACATTGGCTAATTTGCATAATATTTTTTGGCGCTAGGTCAAATGTTCAAAAATACTAGCATCTGTCACCAAGTGTGCGTAAAATGCACACCTATAAATCAAACTATTAAATATTATATATTGATTTATTTTTCTGCTCTAATTTGATTTTATTTTTGTAAATCCAGCTCAGTCCTAATCATACAGATCAAATGGAAGAAATAGTGCGTTTTATGCACACTTGGTAGACAGATGCTAGTGGTCATTTTCTTTTGTTTACAATGTGCACATTTGAGTTGGTGGACAGAATTTTAAAGATCATGTAAAAATGAACAACTTTGAATTCTAACCTTATTTAAATTGTGAAAAATAATATGAAGTTTTTTAACAGGAAGTGCATAGTGTGCCTAAAAGGCACACCTGGATACCAGAGGGTTAATTCAGGGGCCACATTCTGCTAAATTTGATCTCCAGTGGGCCGGACCAGTAAAAAAATAACATAATATATATAAATAATGAAAACTCCAAATTTTTGTCTTTGTTTTAGAGCAGTGGTTCTTAACCTTGTTGGAGGTACTGAACCCCACCAGTTTCATATGTGCATTCACATTTTAACACACCATAACCTAATTTCCATCAGGCTACAATAGTAATGAATATTTACTGCAAATCAGTGTGACTTCTGCTGTAGTCGAGTGTGTGTCTTGACCTCGCCGAACTCCTGAGACTGACTCACCGAACCCTAGGGTTCGATCAAACCCAGGTTAAGAACCACTGTTTTAGAGTAAAGAAAAAAAAACATTAAATTATGAAAATACTTACTTTCATAAACTATCCAAACAAAAAGATGTGAATAACCTGAAAAAACTGAAATTTCTTGAGAAAAAATTAGTGTAATTTTAACAGTATTCTTCCTCCACTTCTCATTAGTCCATGTGCATTCTGGATCAGATCTACAAAGACACAAACACTGAGGAACAGGAAGAAAAGAGTTCAAACTGCACTTAATTTTCTTTAGACATTTCAGGTTCTTCATATTTGTTCAGGTTATCCACATTTTATTGTTACAGGATAGTTTGTAAATGGAAATATTTTCATAATTTAATGTTATTTTTTGCACTAAAACAAAGAAAGAAATTTGAAGTTGTTAATTCAAGATTTTTTGCTTAATTCAAGATTTTTTGCTAAATTTAAGACTTTGGGTTTTTTTTACTTAATTGAAGATTTTTTTTGCTTAATTCAAGATTTTTTCTTTAATTCAAGCTAATCTTTTTTTTTTTTTTGCTTGATTCAATTCAAGACTGTGGAATTTTTGACTTTGCAAAAACATCCCAAGGGCCGGACTGGACCCTTTGCCGGGTCGCATTTGGCTCCCGGGCCGCATGTTTGACACCCCTGGTTTATGCACTATTTGGTATACAGCAAATTGGATATTTATCTCTATGTATTTTTCATTTAATTACATAAATGGTACAAATTATTATAATGAGGTGCTCAGAGCAGCAATAATTAATTTTTAGTTTTTTTTTTTTTGTTTTGTTTTCAAGGAAAATCCCAAAACTTTAACTAATTCTTTCTCAGATGTGCATGTGTGGTGCTATTCTCTCACATCTGAAATGAATATATTTAGAACTGACATCATTCATTTATTTTCTGAATCACTGCTGTTTTCACCACTGGACACAGCTGTAAATGCAAAGAATGGAGTTTGATGCTGAAATGACAGCATTTCTTCTACGTGGAAGAGTTTGATTGTGAGGCTTATGAAGGCATGAAGTTATTATGGGATGTTATTTTCTTTGCTAAGGTGCCATTTGTTGATCCACGGTTCAGACTAAACTGTTTGTTGGAATCCAAACAGATCTATTAGTTCAGCTACTGACAACACGAACTGTACAGAAAACAGGTGATTTGTGGTTGAATGTGGCTGTTTTCAGTCTAAAACAGAGCTAAGCTAGCAGAGCTATAATGTAAACTATCAGCTGATGCAGCACACAAAGATTATAAAGCAGTGTTATTTTGAGTGACTGTTAAAATAAGCATCTATGAGTTTTAGTTTGAAGAAGAGATCTTGATGATACCATAATTCAGGTGTGTAAATAATGAGTCTTATACTTTAATTAGTAATACAGTCTGTGGAAACAGTGTTGATTTGTTGGTGGTTTTGATCCGAAGTGTGTTCTGGTAGGTGATTTCCCCTTTTATTGAAAGTTTAAAATATCAATACTACATAGAACCCCATTAGTATTTGATTAAGTTTTATTTTTCCTTAGGCATGTGTGTATATTGACATGAATGTAAGAATGACAACAATACTGCTGATAAAAATAGAACCTCTCATACATGCTTTTCATTTGAGAGATTTCCAAAGAAATGCAAAAGGTGGCACAAGAATGAAAACTTCTTTTAAAATAAAGATTTTTGAGGACATAAATACAGATATCACATATTTTATTTCAACACCTTGAATGTCAACTACAGCAATGAACACAATACAATATGTCATGATAAAACGATAAAAGCCAGTCTGTCTGAATTTATATACAATTCACATAATTCAGTTAGCAGAACCCATCTGGATGTCTGTGACAGTGCAATCAAAGTTTAAGTGTGTGTGTGTGTGTGTGTGTGTGTGTGTGTGTGTGTGTGTGTGTGTGTGTGTGTGTTTTAAGGCTGTCAGAGTGTGCTGTATTAGGTGTGTATTGGCAGGTTCTGTGGAGGCTCTGCAGGCAGATTATTCTGGACCTCAGCTTCATGTTCAGCTGGTGCTTTAGCCTCTGAGAAACAAGAGGAATAACAGAAATAAAACACAAATCCATGACACACAACATACTGTATACTGATATCCTGTATGACACCTCAGGTGTTTACCTTTATCCTCCTGTTTCTGTGACTCTGGTTGGAACTGTAATTCTCCATTAGGACCAGCAGGAGGCTGACCGTCCACTACCGGCTGCTCCTTCTGTCTCTGAGACATCTCTAATACTGCCTGAAAACGTGCAAAGACTAAAGGCTTAGATCTCACAGATATCACCTGTAGTTAATGCAGACTGAAAACTGTTTATTTCATAAGTCTCAGCATTAGGGATGGGAATCGAGAACCGGTTCTTTTTGAGAACCGGATCCCAGTAGCTCGATTCCTTGGAATCGTTTGCCTGCCTGCTTAATGATTCTGCTTATCGATTCCGCCTTTGTTGCGCATGCGCGATGACATCATGCATACGTTGCATTGTTTTGGTCAGAATGTAGCCAACATGGTGTTGAGGCAGAAACGGTCCAAACAGACCACACCGGGTCCAAACAGACCACCAGGTCTAAACAGACCACACCAGGTCCAAACAGACCACACCGGGTCCAAATAGACCACACCGGGTCCAAACAGACCACACCGGGTCCAAACAGACCACAAGGTCCAAACAGACCACACCAGGTCTAAACAGACCACACCAGGTCCAAACAGACCACACCAGGTCTACACATACCACACCAGGTCCAAACAGACCACACCAGGTCCAAACAGACCAGACCAGGTCTAAACAGACCACACCAGGTCCAAACAGATCACACCAGGTCCAACCAGGTCCAACCAGACCACACCAGGTCCAAACAGACCAACCAGGTCTAAACAGACCAGACCAGGTCAAACAGACCACACCAGGTCCACTGGAACACTGTTAGAGCTTCCATTTGTTCTAAACTGTGGAATCCCTCCAATCTGCTCAAACATTTGTCCACATGTGATTCATTTGACTCTCTACTTAGTGGAGCTTGTGAATCTAGTAGCAGAGGCCAGGCCAGGCCGTCATCTGGGCCCAGTTCTGGTTCGGGCAACAAACATTATACCCCCTCCATGTAGTGGGAATGCAGCAATACAGGAATCAGTAAAGCGTCTTTAGTTTCACTTTCACTGTACTGTACCCCCCCACCAGGCCCGGCATCATCTGTTCTTATTATTTGTACATACTGTATATGTTCTATTTTCTGTGCAGATGGAAATATAAAAGACAGTTAATGCCAACACACCTGTCTGTACTCTTTTATTCCGTCACTCAATGAGAATCGAAAAGAGAATCGATAAGGAATCGGATCAATAAGCAAAATCGATAATGGAATCGGAATAGTTAAAGTCTTATCGATTCCCATCCCTCCTCAGCATGTTTCCAAACATCCGTATTAGACATTTCGGTTAAGTCTGAGGTGATGTAGAGTGATAGACGGAGGGTGTTACCTGCTGATACTCCCTCCTCTGAGCCTCCAGGGCTTTTCTCTCCTTCAGCAGCTCCTGCTCCTGACGCAGAGTCTCGGCTCTCCTCTTCAGCTCCTCTTTATCCCGGAGCTCGGCCTCAAATCGCTGGAGCTCTTCTTCTGTGTACGCCGGCTTAGTGTCCAGAGTCTGGAGGGACAGTTTTTTATCAGGGCTGATACTGACACTAATGATCAGGGAAACAACTAACTGATTTTTGAAACCAACATTCATTCATTTTACAAATCTTTTCATCATGTGGAGGGTCCTGGAGCCTATCAAAGCTCTGGTGAAGGTGGGTACACATCTGGAAGTATCACCAGTTCATTGCTGACTATAGTGACTAATAACCGTTCACTCTCACATTCACACCTACAGGCAATTTATATTAACCAATAAACCTATGAGGTGTATGTCTGGACAGTGGGGGGAAGCTGGAGAACCCAGAGAGAACACACACCGACATGGGGAGGACATGCAAACTCCACACAGACAGACCCACACCAGCTGATGCTAGATTTAAACCTTGTTGCTGTGAGGAGATAATGTAGCACTGTGTAAGCCAATTATTTTCCTTGTCAATACAGGTGCCACTGTTTTACTTGCATTTCATGTCTCCTGGTTTTCATTGAGTTCTGTGCATCTGTTTAATCATTCCCTCACAGTAGTTGATCTTAGAAGTCTTCTGTGTTTTCTTAAAGTTCACTGCTAAATTAGCCTATAGCAAAGCCACTCGCTAATGCTAACTACCTAATTATATAGCACTTGCTACAACTGCACTTACATTAAAAATTTAAATCTTTGTGTCCAATCAAGGTTATAATAGTTTTGGATTTTTCATTATAGTTTAGTTTTATTTAGTTTTGACTTTTTTCTCTAATTCAGTTAGTTTTAATTAGTTTTTGGAGCAAGTTGCTAGTTTTTATTAGTTTTTTTTTTTTTTTTTAATGCTTAGTTTTAGATTAGTTCAAGTATTGGTTTTAGCTTCTTTTTTTTTCCATATCTTTTCTGTTCTTCACCGTCGTATTCATGTAAATCCCAGACAGGACTCTGGTGCTTTAGTCTCCATGTTTCCAACTCTAAACCAAGTGTCGGACCATGAAGTGTCATACGGTGCCGCTAGCTAAAACTGATGGAGTGAAATAAATCAATTTCATATCAATCCGACATTGACAAAAATGAAAATGAAGGGAATTTTATCCATAATTTTTTCCATTTTTGCTAGTTTTGTAAACACAATACAGTTTCAGTTAGTTACCGTTTTTTTTTCTTTTAATTATAGTTTTTATTTATTTCAGTTAACAAAAATGTTTTTACAATTATAGCTTTCGTCATTACATTAGTTTTCGTTAACGATAATAACCTTGTATCCAATTTATGCAAAACTTGCGAAACGTCTTTTGAGTACAATTCTGTAATACTTCTGTGATATTTAGAATTAATTTTTACCATTAACGGGAGCACAAATATTAAATATTAGTGAAGAAATAACACTTAATTTCTCATTTGAGTATTGATGAGCTCACCACTCATGACATGTTAATTCTGCTACATTCTTGAGGTGACAAAAACGATAAAGTTCATCCTGGCCAGGAGACTTCATACTTCATGAGAAACTCAAGTGCTGATGTAATGGGCGGCCTCCTGCTTTTCCACATTAACCACGCCCACTTTGAATTTCTGACCAGTCACATAATAGCTCTCGGACACCGCACGAGAAGGAGAACTCCAAAACTGGAGGTTATTTTGTTCTCACAGCCCTAGGAGCAAGTGAAATGTGTCTGTTCTTATGGAGTATTCAGGCTTTAGTCATCAGATAGACCTCTGAGCAGACGGAGAGAGGAGGCTTTATCAAAGACAAAGTAACACCTTCATAAATTAATTTATTTTACTGAATTTAATAAATAAAACCAATTGTAAGAATGCAGAATATCAGGTCTGATTTGATCCACCCCAAGTAATTCAAATACAATGTCAGACATGTCACATACTGCAAACAACACCTCCTCTCCTTTTAGATATGACACTGAGCAACAATATAACTGAACAGTTTTGCTTTTGCTCTAATTTTTAATGACTGGTTAAATTCAAGTATGTGAAACTGTGTCTATTTTCACATCAGACCTATTCCTCTCAAACTGTCACAAATGTGTTTAAATTTGTGTTACCAAGAAAATCTACTGTGCTGAGATATTGTGTCCACCTGCGTCCTATCAGGATGCCGACTGGACACCAGGGATGCAACGATATGAAAATTTCATATCACGGTTAATGTGACCAAAATTATCACGTTATCATTATTATCACGGTATTGTTGAAATTGTGCTCAAAATGTTCAAAAAGTACTGATACACACACTGAAATAATTTAACAAAGTTGTATTTTGAAGAAAAAAAACAACAAGAAAAAACAACTAAAATAACTGGCACCATGTACCTTCTGTTGCAGAAACATTCATGTATTAACTCTTAGTGATCTGAGCCTATTTTGTCTGTTTTTCAATACTTTTGATTTTTCCTTTACATACTATACACAGAAATGTTTACTATACCCATGTTTGGTATCTTTTTTTTTTTCAGAACAACCTAATTTATATCATCTGTCTATCATTTTTTTCACTTTAACCTACTACATCAACATAAAAGGCCAGAAAACACAAAAAAATATATAAAATCCGATTTGAAAATGTATATACTTTATTGCATAAATAACACACAGATGCTTAATGAACCTTTTCAAAGACTTTAAAAGTGAATATTGGTTCCAAATATTAGGTATAGGAAATTAAAATTGTAATAAATTAAAACTATATTCAAATATTTAACATAAGAACAGATCTCTACATTGGCGTTTTCTCTGGAAAAGTGCGGTAATCAAACACGGTTATCATGATAATTAGAATTTAAATGGTAGTACTAACTGTTGGCAATTTTACCGTGCTTTATCGTTATACCGGTAATCGTTACATCCCTACTGGACACCGTCATTATTGTACAGGTGTGTCTTAGATGTAGATGAAGCTTTTTCATCACAACACTTTCCTTTCCGCTGTTGGTGTTATCCAAACTGATCGCTGACTTAGTTAACAGTCTATTCATTGTTGTTCTGCTTTAATTCCACTTGTACCATGTCATAATTCATTCTAAACACCTCTTCATACCCAGACACATCTTCCAGCCCACTGAACTTGCAAAAACAGGCTCGTTTTAGAGGAATGGAGCAGTTTGTGAAGCTGATATGCATATGACCTGTGTGCTTCTTCTACTGTGTAATGACATCAAAACTTTTGATTTACGTCAATAATTTCCTCACTGACAAACTGAGACATGGTCGTTGTAAAACTGTTACACAATGACATTACTCAGACTCTGCAGAATCTTGTGAAGAACCAGATCTGATTCATCAGTGTAATAAACATGGCCACACTATTGCCCGTCTCTTTTGGATCAATGCGACAATATTAACCATTCAACTTCCTCTCCACATTTTCCCATCTCATCCTAAGATCTGAACCGCAGACCGTCTGGCCGTCTCTGAGCTCCTTACCTCCCACTCTTTGGGGTTATTGAACTCCTTCTTCTCTGTGGATTTGAGGAACTCATCCAGGCTGACGAGCCGGTCTTTATTTGTATCCACCTTAAAACATGACACAAACAATAAGCAGTATCAGTTTATAAGTACTGAACTAGGCTGAATGATGGAATGTGATAAAAGCACAGTCTTACTCACATTCTTCATGACATGTTCTCTCATCCTCAACCGTTCTTCCTCCATCTCCATCATATCATCCTCCTCATTTTTCGGGTCATAGACTTTCTCCAGCTGAAGGCAAAAGAATAGATGTTGATTGCCAACACTGAGGCTGAGAATATGACTACTATTAAGGTAAAACTTTAGAGGGTCTCCAGAAGCTAATAGTGAACACATAAAACAACTGCAGTTTCAAACTGATAATCAACCACTTTTATACATCGTCTTCTTTAGTAATCTTTTAGTTAGTTAGCTGAAAAATTACCTCCTTAGTGAAGAGAGCTTCTAATTCCTGTTCATCTAAAACTCCATCTTCATTTGTGTCTGAAAAGAACAGAGAAGAAATTTTATTAAGTGCAGTTTAAATAAAAAAAATAAAAAAAGAGGAGGTAAATAGGAAATAAGTGTCACTCACCATGAAGTTTGAAGAAGGTTTTAGGGTTAAACTCCTGTGGATCCAGTCCATCTGTCTCCTCCCACACCTCCCGCAGCTGGGCTACACTACCCTGAGTGTTTCCAAGTGCAGAAATAAAAAATAAGTAAGATTTAATTCTTCCCTCAGTTTCACACCACCGACATGGGCCTGTTTGTGCGTACCGGAGCGTTGACTTTAGGATGTTGGCGGTGTTTCTCCTTCAGCTCCTGCATTCTCTTCTCCTCCTTTTCCCTCTTCTCCTGGTCCAGGCCCTTCAGGTACTCCCGTCTCTCATGCTCTTTCAGCATCTCGTAACGCTTGAACTCCTCGTGCCTCTCAGCATCATAGTTCTCCAGATCTTTGGTGGCCTACGCAGAGATTCAGAGAAATGGAAGAGAAATTCTTTGAAGGGTTTCATCAAATGAAGACATAGACACAACGCAGAGGAAATTAACCACAGAGGACAACAGGACACTGGTATTTGTTTATCACTGCAAGGCGTTACCGTGGAGATTAGCAGCTCAAGGTCTTTGGCCTCAAAGGTGTTCTGATTGTGTGGATCCAGATGTTCAAACTGCTTCAGCAGAGAGGCATGGTCCATCTGCAGACCTGCACAGCACATTGAGTACACCAATTACGACCTACATGGTAATTCATCTGTGGGTCTGAGATGTGAACGGATCAGAGAGAACTCTGATCTGCACTGATGTATTCCACAAATATATATTTTATTATGCTTGCACATGTACATATTATTAAATGCGTAGATGCTACATTCACTGCTTGATGCTAACCCTGCTAATCTGCACAAGAATCATGTCCGTGCTTCATATGCTCCTTCCATCTGCTCTGCTTAGATTAATTATATGGATCCATGAACATGACCTGAATATGCACTTCTGTATGTTTTCACTCTGCGAATATACTGAGTACATATTTGTAGTGAACCACTGCAATTCCACACTGTATATGTCAAAGAAACTGTGGACTGTTTAACCCTTTCATGCATAGTGGTCTCTACAGTGGACAGTTACTCTACAGCTTTACTCTTGTATATTCATGGGTTTTGTTGTTTTAGTTCCATATCAACCAACACAGTGGACACTTATGCATCATCTCATAAACTGCAATTCATACCACTATTGTAACTTTGCTGTTCTTGATTGATTCTTGAGTGGAAATCAATTGTTAATATTTATTTTTTGCATATTATCTCCATGAAGTGAGTAATAACTAGTATAAGAATATGTTAAAATGTGAGAAAACATCAGATTAGCAGCAAACATGGTTTCATTTCACTGTTTTCATATCACTTTATGATATTGGGTTTTAAATACATGTTTCTTTGCTTCAAGAATAAAATTCATGGTGTAGCCAAGTGGACATTTTTGTAACTCCATGAAAAACAGGTTGATTTAAAACAAAATTCAATCACATTGTTTTTTTTTTCATGCCTAAAGAGGAATAAAAACACTCAGGAAAAAAAATCTTGATTAAGGTTCTCATAATTCATGCATAAAAGGGTTAAAATGTAACTTTGCATGATTTCATGAATGGCAAAATGTAGTTTTGTTTTCTATTCGGATGGATCAACCAAAATTAGTACAGATTGATCTGTTTCCACAAATTATAGATTGTTCTATTTTTTTTTTAAAACCTGGATGAAATTTCAGGTTTACTGTTTATTAATAAGACTGTACCTTTTGCATCAGTAATTTTAGTTTGGATGTGACTATGTCAGTATTTATTATTTTATATAGCAAACAATACATAATGAAAAAAATCAAGTGAAAAGGCCTTTAACAGAGTTTGTCTTAAAAGTTTGCAATAAGACTTTAGTTTTATCAGCCACCATTCAGTTTATCTTCTTTATGTCCGGATTAATCATTAACAACAGGAACTTCCTGTTGAAATGAGGCAGAAGTGGCCCCTTCCTGTTCATGTGAACCACTTATACTATTACTTACTGAACAAAACTTCCACAAAACCAGGGAACATTTTAAAGCTACTGTGATGCAGATTCCTCTACAGAGAGCAACATTTGTCTTTGAATTGGCAGAAAAACCTTAAAAGCCTCTTTTCAACACAATTACCTAATATTTCTGTTTTGTAAAAACAATTATAACACCATGAACACCAAAATCCAGTGACAGGAGTCTGCAGATCAATCATCACATACACAGTTATCTATAGATCATTTGTTGAAGACACTTTTTCAGCCGTTCATGCATGAATAATTTTTTTCATATTCTTTTTATCTTAAAAAAAAAAAAAAATCAATGTTACAGATATCATCTGTAGGTGGACATAAGTGTTACCTCCTTTGTTTCTTAGTGAAACAGTTAAGCTATCTTGACTGTATACACAGTATATCAATGAAAACATTCCCTCTGCTCTGTGATGTACAGGAGGTTACACCACTCACTCTGTGTGTTGGTGCTGTCCAGTTTGGCCTTTAGCAGCATCCTCAGACGAGACACCTCCTGCCGCTTCAGCTCATCCAGGCGCGTTCTGACATGATGGCTGACCAGATCCAGCTCCTTACTGAGACGACCATTCTGATGGAAAAGCAAAAAATTCAATTATGAGAAAATACAAAATGTCAGATGTTTACATCATCTCAAAAAAGTAAACAAGAAAGCTGTGAAAATAAGACAGAGAGACAAGAGCAGCTGCTTGGATGCTAACCTTGATATCCTCTGTGTTCGCTGTCTGTAGCTTTTCTCTGAAGTGAGGGTCTGTCTCTAAAACCTCGATCACCTCCCTGAGGTATCTGTCGTAGTACAGGCCTGTGTCCTGTAATTTACAACAGCTTTAATCTATGATGCAACTCTAACCTTTAAAGTATACATTAGATGATTTAATAAAAAAATGTATTAAACATCACTGAGACTTCTTCTTTTCCTTTACCATGTTCTCCTCTGGAACTTCTTCTTTTGGTTCTTGGTTGGCTCCATTGCGGTCAACAGGCACAGACCAGGCCACGGCACAGAGAGAAAGCAGCAGCAGCAGCAGCCAGGTAGGTGTCCCGTTCATCCTCCTTCAGTGTAGAAGAGAATGTTTACTGAGTGTTGATGTGGTATGGCTGTGTTTGTGGAGCGGTGATCACATTTTGTATTCTGAATTTCCCCTAGGGGATTAATAAAGTAAATCTATCTATCTATCTATCTATCTATCTATCTATCTATCTATCTATCTAGTCTTGATAAAACCTCAGCTGAATGATTAGCGGATTGTCAAGACTATTCCCAACCCATACACTTATTCACCAGAGGTTTTATGTTCTTATTGTTATTTTTCTCTACACCATTCTTCACAAAACCAACCACATTTGATTTTAACATTTCATCAGTAAAGACAGAAACCTGTGAGTAGCAATCCACACACGATCATTGAAAACAGGTTACAAATTAAAAGGGGATCAGTGTCTTCGAGCTTTAACCCTACTCAAGACCTTAATATCCTCCTTTCTACATCAGAAATGTAATATATCTATTCTGTAAAAAAAAAAAAAAAAAAAAAATATATATATATAATATATAATTATATATATATATATATATATATATATATAAATATATAATTACAGCATCACCATGTCAGCATCATCCAGTGATAAAAGTTCAGTGAGGCAATGCTTAAGAAAACAGTGTTTTGTGTGTCAACCCCATCAGACTTTTGTCAAGAGCTTAAGGTGGAGACAGCAGCGGCCACTTCCAAATTCTAAATGCAGGAATAATCCTACTTAAGGTTTTGCTCCAGAACAGCCACGTACAACACAGTGTTTCCTGATTTTCTTGACATTAGCTTAGCTTATTCTTGATGAACACATGTACTCTTCAGTTTACACATGATCATAATATTATCATGTTTCTGTTAAGTTACCACTTTTGTCACCTCGACCAAAAACATACCCAGGCAGATAGCAAACATATGCTTTCAATTAATATAAATGTGTCATTTTACATTTAGTTAACTATGACCAGGTGTTCGTCAAGTATAAAAAGATCTCAGGGATTCTTAAAAGCAGTCTGAAATGATTCATGGTAAATGTGTCTTTATTTGTCAGTAAAAAGCAACTGTCGGATCGGACTCTTGGACTAGTCTTAAGTGGAAAACAAGAGAAATATGGTGTTTTCCAGGTAGAACTGAGCATGATGCATTACTATCCAGTGTTATATTAGCTGCAGTGCTAACTAGCATAAGAAAGGAAAACACGACAAACTGTTTTCAAATTTAACACAGATACGTTGTTACATGTGAATTCCTTCACGACCAAAAAGCCTTCTGTGACTGGAATCTAATGTGCCAGTTAACCTATGTTCTGAAGTCTGATTGTATGTCCTTACCAACGTCCTGTTAGTGTTACCTTAAGATCAAACGCAGGTTCGTGTCTATTTCTGTCGCCGCAGGCTGTAGAAACATCTAGCACAGGTCTGTTCTTCTACAGTCTGTCTACGATGTTCCAGTCAATCATCACTTAAAGTCCGCCGATAATAACCATATTAAACGTGTTTTAGCTTAAAATAGCTTTAAGTAGGTGGTTTCTTACCACAGGTAAGGTGGTTGTTTGATCCAATGCCCCCCTGACACGATCTGCATTTGCGTCGGATAAAAATGACGTCATGAGATTGACTACCGTGCTGCGTTCAGGTACCGTCGGAAATCACTCATTTGCTGGTACAGCTGTTGCTCATTGTTCTGTTGGCTGGGTTTCCTGTATTATAGTTTGTTTGTTTTTTAATTTCTAAAGAATTACCCCCTCCAAAAAAAAAACAAACAAAAAAAAACAAAAAAACAAAACAAAACAAAACAAAAAAACAGGGAGGCAAGGGGTATTGTTTTTGGTTCGGTTTGGTGGTTAGCAGCAAAACTATTGGTTCAATTCAAACCAGATAAGGGTTTATAGATTACACTGGGTTACAAAAAAATGTTTTTTGCAAGTTGTCTAGGTTTTTTCAGCTGAATTAGGACCATTTGCACCGCTAAATCCAAAAATGACATCTGTTTTTCTCAATCAGGTCAGGTTTTTTGCTAATTTGATTTTGAAAAATTTGATCCTCTCGCAAAATTGATTACATTTTTGTGACTTTATCAGTTGATTTTTTATATAGTTCTCACCCAAAATAGGTTTTTAAGAGAAAAAAATCATTTTCTAACAGGATGTATTTATTAAGTGTTGCAAACTTTAATTCCTGTAAATTGAATAATAGATATTGATGAAGGTAAGTACATGTAAATTGAACATTAAATCGTCATTGTGCAAAAAAAAAAAAACATTAATCATAAATTGGCAAAATTAAAATCTTCAGAACTCGTTTATTGCAAGAAATATGAAAGAATTTTGTATCATATGATGTGAAAATGCCCATAAATGTAAGCAAAAATGTTAAAAAGCCAATATGTAGCATAGTTCAGAAAGTTGACCTGATTGAGCAAAATGAATGTGATTTTGGATTCAGCACACCAAAATTATCCTAAATCAGCTCAAAAACTTAAACAATAAACTTGTTGTTGAACAGTGTTACCAGTGACCCAGAATAGAAAGGTAGGCCAAAGATCAAATTTGTTATGATTCTTTAAAATCTTCCCATTTACTTCAGAAAGGTGAAATACATGCGGGGGTGGGGTTTGTTGTGTCTGGCAGCACTTGTTTTCACCTTTTCCCCTTTAAATTATTCATACAAATGAAAAATATATCATCAAATGTAACTATTTTAGCATGACTTTTAAAAAAATTTAATGTCGTTTCTTGCTTGGACTGTAAAAATTAGCTATAATATCCAATACACTTTTGAATATTTTTCAGTCTGTACTATCCCCATTCTACGTATATCGACACTGCCTCATCTCAGTAAATGTCACAGAATTAGTAACTATATCTAATAACTTCTATCTTTGATTTATGTGATGAAAGCATGTACAACTGTTGCATCCCTAATTCAGTAAATAAAACATGAATGCAAAGGTTATGTACAAACCATTTTAATTCCTTGAAAAATAGACTTGTTCTATGTTTAATTCACAACAAAGACATAAATCACTTGTAAGTTTGAAATAAATTAACATTAAAATAATTGCACATAATAAATAAAATGTATAAATATGATGCATCCGTATAATATCTAGGACTACAATAAAATAGACAACTGACATAAAGTATGGCACATGGAAAACACGTTTGCAAACACAAATAAATTAAGTCCAAATAAATTAACAAGCACTCAAAAATGTTATTTTTTAAAAATATAAGTATAGAAACATGTCACAGCACTTTGAGGTAATTTTATATCAGTTTGACTGATGAAGGTGAAGGGTTTTTGATTGATTCACACTTTCAATGCAACAACGGATTCAGCGTTTAGAAATCAATCTCTCTCATGTCAGTAGGTGTTCCGGGTCTTTCAGGTTCCATCTCCTCATCCTTCTCCATGGGGCCCTGCTGAAGCCCACTCCTCAGCCGCTGACGGAGGGCGTATTCGATCATCTCACTGTAGCACTGCAGCACTGCCTGGAATTAAAGACAAGAAAGTGAGTTTTCTGATCAACTGCATGCATTTCTCAAATCATTTATAGACTTTCTTCTGATTTGATTATTCATAATTAGTCTAAAACAGGGCTGTCAAAGTCATTTTAGTTCACTGGCCACATTCAGCCCAATATGATCTCAAGTGGGCCGGAGCAGTCAAATTTAATAATATAATAATAATAATACATTTTATTTATAAGCGCCTTTCAAGACACCCAAGGACACTGTACAACAAGATAAAACAAACAATCCAATACAATCCAAATTAAACAGTGAAAAAAGTAAAATTACATTATGATAATGTTTACATCTACAAAATCAGAATAACATGAACAACTGGAACCATCTTAAGAAAAACAACTGCAATTTTAACAATATTCTGCCTCAGATTATCAGTTTATCCTTTACACATGTGGATTACAATTTACATTACAAATACAAATGCACAAACATTTAATAACAAGTGGAATATTGGTAAATTGCATTTACTTCTCTTAAGACATTTCAGGTTATTCACATATTTTGTAAAATAACAGTTTTTAATATAAACATATTCATGTAATTTTCCTTTTTTTTACACTAAAATGAAGAAAAAATGTGCTGTTTTCATTGTTTATAGGTTTAACATGATGGTATTTTACTGGTCTGACCCACTTGATATCTAATTGGTCTGTATGTGAAATCTGAATTAAAATGATTTTGACATCTGTGATTGTTAATATCTTCAGTGTAATTTTTGTATTTCACAAATCCATCCCACGGGCCAGATTGGATCCTTTGCGGGCCGGATTTGGCCCCGGGCCGCATGTTTGACACCTGTGGTCTAAAATGTGTGAAAATGTTTGGGTGTACTCACTGGGTCAGTCTGACACAGCTCTGCCAGTGCTTCAGTCATGTGCACCAGCTCAGAGGCCTCCTTGTTTC
The DNA here is from genome assembly GCF_902148855.1 of Sphaeramia orbicularis. Classification (NCBI taxonomy): domain Eukaryota; kingdom Metazoa; phylum Chordata; class Actinopteri; order Kurtiformes; family Apogonidae; genus Sphaeramia; species Sphaeramia orbicularis. The sequence goes on from NC_043964.1 coordinate 2,980,532, forward strand.
CCAGACCTCGAAGGGCGCAGTTTAACGACGCTGCAGCAACAAGTGACGGTGGAGCTCCGAGAAAAGCCGAGTCACAGGCGCACATGGCAGACAGAGTGTCGCTGTGCCGCCGCAGGGTGGACAGCAGCTCCTCACAGTCACTGTCTGCCGCTCTGCTCTCCACCACAGACGCAACAAAGTGTGGGAGGAAGTCCTGAGGAGTCACTGATGCTGTGTCCCACCGCAGAGTGGCCAGGATGACACGCTCCATTTCCTGAGGGGAGGGGGCGGGGCAAGTCAGAAGGGATGAAAATAGGACACACAAAGAAAGTTTAGGAGTACTGTGGAATTTAGTTTAGTTTAGTTTAGTTTAGTTTATCTTAGATTTGTTTAGTTTTTTAGATTAGATTTGTTTTGTTTAGTTTAGTTTAGATTTGTTTAGTTTTAATTTAGTTTAGTTTATCTTAGCTTAGTTTAGTTTAGTTCAGTTTAGTTTAGCTTTAATTTAGTTTAGTTTAGTTTAGTTTAGTTTAGTTAGTTAGTTTAGTTTTAATTTAGTTTAGTTTAGTTTAATTTAGTTTAGATTAGTTTAGTTTTAATTTAGTTTAGTTTAGTTTAGTTTAGTTTTAATTTAGTTTAGTTTAGTTTAGATTAGTTTAGTTTTAATTTAGTTTAGTTTAGTTTGGTTTAGTTTAGTTTAGCTTTAATTTAGTTTAGTTCAGTTTAGTTTAGTTTAGTTTAGTTTTAATTTAGATTAGTTCAGTTTAGTTTAGTTTAGTTTTAATTTAGTTTAGTTCAGTTTAGTTTAGATTTGTTTAGTTTAGCTTAGCTTAGTTTAGTTTAGATTAGATTTGTTTAGTTTAGTTTTAATTTTGTTTAGTTTAGCTTAGTTTAGCTTAGCTTAGTTTAGCTTAGTTTAGCTTAGCTTGCCTTAGGTTTAGTTTAGTTTAGTTTAGTTTAGTTTAGTTTAGGTTAGTTTAGGTTAGGTTTAGTTTAATTTAGTATAGGTTTAATTTAGTTTAGTTTAGCTTAACTTAGCTTAGCTTAGTTTAGTTTAGTTTATGTTTAATTTAGTTTAGATTAGTTTAGCTTAATTTAGATTAGCTTAGTTCATGTTAATTTAGTTTAGTTTAGTTTAGTTTAGTTTAGCTTAGTTTAGGTTTAATTGTGTTTAGTTTTAATTTAGTTTACTTTAATTTAGTTTAGTTTAGCTTAGCTTAGCTTAACTTAGTTGAGTTTAGCTTAGTTTAGGTTAGTTTATGTTTAATTTAGTTTAGTTTAGCTAAGTTTAGCTTAGTTTAGGTTTAATTGTGTTCAGTTTAATTCAGTTTAGTTTAGCTTAGTTTAGCTTAGTTTAGTTTTAATTTAGTTTAGTTTAGCTTAGTTTAGTTTTAATTTAGTTTAGTTTTAATTGTGTTTAGTTTAGTTTTAATTTAGTTCAGTTTTAATGTAGTTTACTTTACTTTACTTTAGTTTTAATTTAGTCGAGTTGAGTTTAGTTTTAATTTACTTTACTTTAGTTTTAGTTTAGTTGAGTTGAGTTGAGTCTTGTGTATTTGCAGCTGACTCCCTTGTAAAAGAGTTTTTTAATCTCAATGTGATTTTTTTCCTGGTTAATTAAAGGCTAATAATAACTAAACTACAGAGCAGGTGTAGTCATGAATATTAAGTTGTGATGTTCAGCTCTGTTCAGCTGTTGCTCTTTTCTGTAACATAAAAACTGCTTCCATAACCAACGTAAAGCATGGTGAAGGAGTGGTACAGTGATGAATGTGCTAAAACTAAAGCCAGCACACACATTATTCCAGCTACACCTCCTTCACACCTCACTTCATCCTTGCGTGGACGCTGCATGACTGACTCACCCTCAGGTTAAATGGCAGAAAACTGTATTCAGCGGCTGCACACAGAGTGTCAGCTGTGACATTATCACACTCTGTGAGTTTGGAGGCGATGAGGACGCAGCCAGCGGCCAGGCAGTACGGTGAGACGGGCACAGACAGACAGGCAGACAGGAACCTGTCCATCAGGGAGACGGACAGAGGGAACACCGCCTCGTCACAGCTGCACTCACTGCACACCTGGAGAGGAAAAGAACACCCACAGAGGATCAGCGTCACTGCTAAGGTTCAAGGTTCCAGGTGACTTTATTTGTACCTGTGGGTAGATTTGTTTTACAGACGAGGTGACTGTTTTTGGCGTTACAGCAAGACACATATTGAACCTGTTCGGCAGGTACTTGATCGAGCGTCCAGACAAAAAGTGTTCAGTGTTCCACTATTCATCAGTATAGCAGCATGGATAAGGAAAAGAATTAAATAAATAAATAAGATATAAGATGCAATAAAACACAATAAAAACCCAGAGAAGATAAAAACAGTCTGGAATAAAAACCAGGATAAGAACATAAAATTTAAAAATTAGAAGTCGCAATAATAATAAATAGAGCAAAGAAATAGAATAAATAACTAAAATTAACTACCTTTGAACTACCTTCAAATCACAACTTAAACATTGGATGAAGGAAAACCAAGCCTGTGACCATCAGTAGATCATCAACACTGTGTTGTTCTGTGTGTTTTTAGGATGTTTTGCATTTCTGTCTACTGTCTTTTTATGATGTCTTTTACAATATTTTGCCTTTTTGTCAACTGTCTTTCTTGTCACCTGCCTGGGGACTACAGATGGAAGTTAGCACTGCTGCTACAATCTGGCATGTTTACAGCTGCAACTGTTGTAGATGTTCATTAATATGCACTGTCCCTATTAAATAAATAAAATAAATAAGTTAATAAAGTGCAATGTCACTATCTCTTATTGAGCTCAGTGATGGCGACAGGAACAAAAGTGTTTTTATAAACGCTGTGTCCTGCTACACTGATGATATGACGGTAACAAACTGGGAGGTGACAGCTGCGTACTTCCATGGCCCATTTGGTGAGCTCCTCTCTGCGCTCTGGATCCCTCTGGATGAGAGTGACGTAGAGCATGGAAGGCATGTAGCGCTCCTCCACCTGAAGCAGCCTCTGGATCACACGATGCCCTGACACAGTGGGGTCCCAGGCAGCTCGGAGCTGAGCCGGACCTCTGCTGTGGACGGGGGCCGGTGCTGGTGCTGGTGCTTCAGCCTGAACCGGGTCATCCTCCACCTCTTCACACCACAGAGACACGACATGCCTCTGTCCTTCTGCACGGCCTTTTGGCTAAAATATGAACCTATTCCCGTCCCAGAGGGTGACAGCGGAGGACCGTCACCTGAAGAGTCTCTTTTGTAGCTGATCAGAAATGTAAAAATCCCTGCAGATCCTCTGTTTGTCCTGGTTGAGGCTGTGTGTCTGAAGTGCTTTGTCGAATCATCCACTTTTTTTCCAGAGTTTTATACCCAGTCGAGGGAGAGCGAGGGAGTGGCCGAGAGGGGAAGGAAAAGATCGTAGAAAAGGGGTGGAGATTCTCGTGAGTGACATAAAATAATAAGAAGACAGCAATATGGTCTGTGCAACAATTGCTTCAACAGGTGGGGAGAGCGAGAAGGGGTGAGGGAAGGAGGCAGGGGAGGAGTGACGAGGAGTAGACAAGAGAGGGAGTGGCCCGCAGGGGACGAGCAACAGCTTGTGTTCGACTCTGAAAAGGAGAAGGGAGGCAAAGAAAAGGCTACGAGGGGTGAGAGAGGGAGAAACCAGAGACAAAAGGTCATCTCCAGACTCTGACAATGGGAATGGATGACAAAAGGATGAGGGTGTTTGTTTACAACGTGACCATGTGACCAAAGATGTCAAACACTGGATGGATGTTAAATCCTGCCTGCTGCTGAAAAAAAAGTTATATATTTATAATATATATACTTTTATATTATTACCAAACCAGACAATGATTTCATCGTTTGTTATTATTCCATCAGTTAAAGGTAAATAGAGAATAAGTATATAACTTTAAAATGAATCTGATTTCAAGAGCGATTTTGGTAAAAAAAAAAAAAAAAATCAAACCATCACAGGGTTAGGAGATGAATAATACAAAAGGGAAAAAAAAGATCATTCTTTGTCAAAGTAAATACTGATGAATTATCTTTTCTTTTTTTTTTTTTTTTTGAGAAATACATACTGTGGAGAATGTAGGAGTATATATGATAGGAATGTAAATTTATCTTTACACTGTATCTACACTAATACGAATGGAAGATATATACATTACATTAAGATTATATTGTATTTTTTAATTCTTTTTTTTTTTGTGTGTATTGTTCTTTTCGGGGGTGGTATTCATATAAGCCTTCTTTTTGGCTTCTAACCTCTCCTGCACAATTTTTGTTACTTGTTTGAATGTTGTTTTTTCTATTGCTGTTTTTATTTTGTGCAAAAAAAAAAAAAAAAATACATGAAAGGCTGCATTTTATTTTTCTTTTTTTTTCCTCTTACTGTATGATGAAATTTCATATATACACTTATATAAGGCAGTATTCTGTACTGGTAATTACCTGTCTTTTGCTGATAATAGCAATAAAGTAAAAAAAAAAAAAAAAAAAAGAAAGAAAGAAAGAAATACATACATACTGGCACATGTGGAAAAAAGTTTTACTCCATTATAGTAACTTTAAGTGGCAGATTTATATTACTACTAATTAAAAATAACCTGACATTCCACACTTTGACATTTAGTACTTTCTGTTATTTATCTTTATTTCAGTAACATCTTGAACATGGGACTCTCACTTTTATTTGTTTTTTATTTTTATACTTTTATACATTGATGATGCTACTTTTAGCAAATGATCTGGGTACTTCCTCCACCAACGTCAGCATTTTTTTAAGAAGATCAAAATTCAGGAGGAAATAATAAAGGACCTCATCTTTACAGTCATACAGAATGTTCAATTTTTCTGATACATACTTTTTTTTTCACATAGAAAAGAGATGGCGGTTTTAGGATGTTTCGTTTCCACTGACTGTGTTCAATAAAGTTTTGGCTGAGAGTCACGTCACTCTTTTCTCTGAGGACTCTCATTGTCAAAGCAACCTGTGTCCCGTCGTCCTCCCCTCCCTGCGCCTGTGGCAATCTGCTCCTCGTGTTTAAAGCTCAGCGAAGCCACTGGGGAGGGCTGGGCGAGGTATGTGCAACAGACAGTGGAGCCAGGCAGGTCAATGAGCCGTATTGTCTCCCTTTACAAATCAGTGTCAGACAACAGCCCCTGGCCTTCTGCCTGCTGCTGGCTCCTCACACAACTTCACACATTCAGAGGATAGACACACTTTTCACACACTCCCCGGGGACTCCTCTGATGGCCACAATGGGGTCGCACTCACCACTGCAGAATACAGATTGTATTGACATAGTCATTACAGGTGGCCTTCCACGCATTAAGGTTTCGATGACAGCTCAGGTTTCAAATCGGAGTTAAATGGACGACCACGCTGACACCGTGCTATGATCACCATGACTTGATTTGAGCTGAGCATCAATAATTCATGCGCTAACATACAGGTGACGGCTACTTTGGTGAATAACAACAGGATTGGGTTCACAAGTGAGGTGTAAAAAAAAGGTTTTTGTGGCAAAAAAAGATATATACTCCAGCACAGATGTCAGCAGGCTTATTTGGAGATGTAAAGTCTAAGATGGAATATCATAAAGTGTGAATATAGGCACATACACAAAATACTATACAGCCAACAAGGTTATTACACTGGGTTACAAAAAAGTGTTTTTTGCAAGTTGTCTAGGTTTTTTCAACTGAATTAGGACCATTTTGCAGCGCTAAATCCAAAAATGACATCTGTTTTTCTCAATCAGGTCAGGTTTTTTTGCTAATTTGATTTGGAAAAATTTGATCTTCTCAAAAATATAATAATTAATACCAAAATCAGATTGGTAAGCACACTTTATGAAACTTGTGACTTGATTCCTGTTAGGTACAATGGTGTATTCACCGCAGATGTAGCAGAATACGTCAGGCTTATTTTTGCAAGATCTTCTAGTCGAAGCCATTTCATTCACCTGTAATATTAAAAAAACATTAATCATAAATTGGCAAAAGTCAAATCTTCAGAGCTCATTTATTGCTAGAAATATGAAAGAATTTTGTATCATATGATGTGAAAATGCCCATAAATGTAAGCAAAAATGTTGAAAAGCCAATATGTAGCATAGTTCAGAAAGTTGACCTGAATGAGCAAAATGAATGTGATTTTTGGATTCAGCACCAAAATGATCCTAAATCAGCTCAAAAAACTGAAACAATAAATTTGTTGTTGGCCAGTTAACGAAAACTAATGAAATGATGAAAACTAGAATTGTAAAAACACTTTCGTTAACTGAAATAAATAAAAACTATAATTAAAAGAAAAAAACGATAACTAACTGAAACTGTACTGTGTTTATTAAACTAACTGAAACGGATAAAAATTATGGATAAAACTCCCTTTCCTTTTCATCTTCGTCAATGTCGGATTGATGCAAAATCGATTTATTTCCCTCAAGCAATTTTATCTGCTGGCACCATATGATATTTAAGGGTCCGTCACTTGTGGTTTCCAGTCGTCTTCTGGTCCCCACTCTACCTGGAAACATGGAGACTAAAGTTGGGAGAAAGCAGCAGAGTCCTGTCTGGGATTTATTTGAATACGACCACAGAGAAGAAGAGAAAAGATATAAAGAAACTAAAACTAAGCATTTAGAAAAAAACAAAAACTAATAAAAACTATCAAACCTGCTCTAAAAACAATTAAAACAAACTGAATTAGAGAAAAAAAAAAGTCAAAACTAAATAAAACTAAACTAGAATGAAAAATCCCAAACTATTAGAACCTTGCAGCAGAAACACTTATAAGGACACATCCACTGTAAAACTATTCACTATCCTCATGTTAGATGAGAAAAATAAGACAGTCTTAGTTGTTTGCATGTCCTTTACACACGTGCACACACTCATATGTACATGTCTGTCAGTTACTGATCTTCTGATGATGTCCTACCACTGAAATAAACTATATCAACATAATAAGCTAATAATTTCACACATTACCATATTTTCCATTTATTGTCATTTTTTTTATTGTATTAATTTAATTCTACATAATTTTATGCTTGTGAATTTGGTTTTGCCTCTGTAGCAAAATTCTGATTTGAGTTCTTCATTCTAATGCAGTGGTTTTCAACCTCGGCGTCGGCCTGTCGCCTGGAATTCAAATGGGGTTGCATGAAATTCCTAGTAATTGATTAAAAAAAAAAAAAAAAAAAAAAAAAACAACAACTAATAAGAAATATATTTGAGTTGAGAGAAAACTGCAGCACTGTGGTTCTGTTTATCTGTCAAATGTTCATTGTGGTCAGTTTCAGATGCTGCAGCTCTTTCATAATTCATAGTTTTGTATGAATTGTATTTGTATGTTGTTTGTAAATCCAAGCTGGACTGACTGTACATAAATAGATAAAATTCTCCCTTTGTGCAGTAATCTACACCTGGTTTTTCTGCCTCTGTTCATAAGAATATACATTATATAAACTAAATGTCTTCTAAAATTAAACTTAAATTTGCAACATAGTATAGCAAACTATTACATGATCCAAAAAAAATTAATTTTAGCAAAAGAAAAAAAAATCTCCGTTCTGGGGTCGCCAGAAATTTGTGATGTTAAAATGAGGTCACGTTCCTGGTATTATTTGGGTGAACATGGTGATGATCTTCTGTTCATGCTTTCTTTTTTTATATTCATCATTTAACAGGTCTTATGTATTTTATTTTATTTTTTTGTAGTTTTGTTTGTTTGCTTTGTGTTTGTTTTCTTTCTCTTCTGCCCAGTTTACTCAGTTCTGGTTGTAGTTATTGTTACCAGTACAATAACACTGGTCAACAACAAATTTATTGTTTCAGTTTTTTGAGCTGATTTAGGATAATTCTGGTGTGCTGAATCCAAAAATCACATTAATTTTGCTCAATCAGGTCAACTTTCTGAACTATGCTACATATTGGCTTTTGAACATTTTTGCTTACATTTATGGGCATTTTCACATCATATGATACAAAATTCTTTCATATTTCTTGCAATAAACGAGTTCTGAAGATTTTACTTTTGCCAATTTATCATTTATGTTTTTTTTTAATATTACAGGTGAATGAAATGGCTTCGACTAGAAGATCTTGCAAAAATAAGCCTGACGTATTGTGCTACATCTGCGCTGAATACACCATTGTACCTAACAGGAATCAAGTCACAAGTTTCATAAAGTGTGCTTACCAATCTTATTTTGGTATTAATTATTATATTTTGTGAGAAGATCAAATTTTTCCAAATCAAATAGCAAAAAAACCTGACCTGATTGAGAAAAACAGATGTCATTTTTGGATTTAGCGCTGCAAAATGGTCCTAATTCAGTTGAAAAAAACCTAGACAGGTTGCAAAAAACATTTTTTTGTAACCCAGTGTTATCACCATGGTTGTTACTGTTTGTATTGTTGATACTTTTTTGTGAGGGTCTTCGCCACCTTCTCTTTCTTACCCCCCCCCCATGTCAGGTCCGGCATCGAAATATGGTTCAACAAAGCTCATAATAAAGTCAGTAGAATATCAAGTGGAGCTTCATATACTTAATGAAGTTACCCTTAGCAAATCAAATTTGTTCAGCACCAAAAGGAGCCAGACTACCATTCTGCTGTTAGGATGGTGGACAAGACAAGTTAAAGAAAAAAAAAAAAAAAAAAAAAAGAGGTCACAAGTCTAACCAGGTTGGGAACCACTGTTCTAGTGTTTGTTCATGTATTCATGCTCTGATTTGAATCTCATGAAGTCATTCGGTACAGCTTCAGAGCCGAGGCCTCACAGATGCGCATTAATGCGATGATTCACTGACACATGATCTACTGACTCACAAGTAGAGCCACTTTAAAGTCAGAATAAAAACTTTACACGACTGAGAAACGCTGGATGAAATTTCAGGTTTTTATCATCATCAGTGACTGCAGATGATAAAGAGCATATATCCTCCTGAGACCCAGGAAGTAAATGTTTTTGCTATTTTACATTAAATAATTGCCTTAATTGGAGACAGCATGATGCAACGGTTTTTCAGATACATTTTAATTAAAAAAATATATATAATGTCCTTTTCAGTGAACATTTTTTATTTCAATTTTTTTAAGTAAAGCTGTGAAACTCTTGTCCACTACAGAAGACAAAAATACACTGCTGGGTCACAGGAGGATAAGGCCATATGTTTTACATTTACACCATGTACCCACGTGCTCATGTTTATTCATGTGAGATGTGTCCTGTTAAATAATATACACATAAACTTACTCAGCTGATTTGGGAATTAGATTATTAAAATCTTCAGCTTCATATTTTTTGTGCATGTGGAAGTTTACTGATTAATTGGTAATTGCTTCCTGATTATACATGTTTTTCAGGTTGATTTTTAATTGAACTGTTTAATTTAGTTTAGTTAGTTTAGTTTTAGTTTAGTTAGTTTGTTTAGTTTGTTTAGTTAGTTTAGTTGTTTAGTTTAGTTTAGTTTAGTTTAGTTAGTAGTTAGTTTAGTTTAGTTGTTTAGTTTAGTTAGTTTAGTTTAGTTTAGTTTAGTTAGTTAGTTTAGTTTAGTTAGTTTGTTTAGTTTAGTTAGTTCAGTTTAGTTTAGTTTAGTTTGTTAGTTTAGTTTGTTTGTTTGGTTGGTTTAGTTAGTTTAGTTAGTTTAGTTAGTTTGTTTAGAATAGTTTAGTTAGTTTAGTTAGTTTAGTTAGTTTAGTTTAGTTTAATTTGTTTAGTAGTTAGTTTAGTTAGTTTAGTTTGTTAGTTTAGTTTAGTTTGTTTAGTTTGTTTGTTTAGTTTAGTTTAGTTTGTTTAGTTTAGTTTTAGTTTGGTTTAGTTAGTTTAGTTTAGTTTAGTTTAGTTTAGTTTAGTTTATTTAGTTTAGTTTAGTTTAGTTTATTTAGTTTAGTCAGTTTAGTTCAGTTTAGTTAGTTAGTTTAGTTAGTTTAGTTAGTTTGTTTGTTTGTTTTGTTGTTGTTTGTTTAGTTAGTTAGTTTGTTTAGTTTAGTTTAGTTTGTTTAGTTTAGTTTAGTTTAGTTTGTTTAGTTTAGTTAGTTTAATTTAGTTTAGTTTGTTTAGTTTAGCTTTGTTTAGTTTTGTTTAGTTTAGTTTTTGTTTAGTTTAGTTTAGTTTAGTTTAGTTAGTTTAGTTTGTTTAGTTTAGTTTAGGTTTGTTTAGTTTGTTTAGTTTGTTTAGTTAGTTAGTTTAGTTTAGTTAGTTTAGTTTAGTTTGTTTAGTTTAGTTTAATTTAGTTTGTTTAGTTTATTTTAGTTTAGTTTAGTTTGTTTAGTTTAGTTTGTTTAGTTTATTTTAGTTCAGTTTAGTTCAGTGGTTTCCAACCTTTTTTGGCTCACGACCCCATTTTAACATCACAAATTTCTGGTGACCCCAGACATTCAAAACGGAGACTTTTTTTTTTTTTTGCTAAAATTAATTTGTTTTTGATTATGTAATAGTTTGCTCTACTATGTTACAAACAAACGTTAATTTTAGTTGACATTTAGTCTATATAACGTATATTGTTGTGGACAGAGGCAGTAAATCCAGGTGTAGATTACTGCACAAAAAATTTGATTTCCTTGGTCAGGATCTGTCCAGTCAGTCCAGCTGTGATTTACAAACAAACATACAAATACAATTCATACAAATTATGAATTATGAAAGAGCTGCAGCATCTGAAACTGACCACAAAGAACATCTGACAGATAAACAGAACCACAGTGCTGCAGTTTCAGCTTCAAAGTGTGTCATGTCTTTTATGGATTGTGATTGTCTCTGTCAACTCACCATATACATTTTTATCAGTTACTAGAAATTTCAGGCGACCCAATTTGAATTCCAGGCGACCCCACGACGGGTCCTGACCCAAGGTTGAACAACACTGGTTTAGTTTATTTCAGACACAAACACAATACAAAACATAAGGAAAAAAAATAAAAATAAAACATAACAAAAATTAAAAAAAAAAAAAAAAGAATAATAGAAAGAAGAACAACTGTTGTGCCTGATGTGTAATGGATCTGATTCTGGTTAGTGATTTGCTAAAATTTTATCATAATTGGTATTTTATCTGGCTATTAAACTGGTTCTTAGGTTATGAATAAGTACTGTGTTTTTTCTATTTGTAAGCTTCAGTTATATCCTCCTCAGACCCAGGAAATGTCAGCAAAGTACCAGCTTTTTTGTTTTTTATTAAATCAGTGCCTATATTGGAAACATGATGCAACAGTTTTTTCAGATGCAGTTTTTAAAATTTTATGGAATGTCCTTTGTGGTGGACAGTTTCCTTTTTTTTTTTTTTTTTTTTTTTTTGTATAAAGCTGTGAAACTCTTGTCCACAAATATGGACAGAAAACCCATAGCTGAGTCTGAGGAGGTTAAATCAGTCGTAAATTCTCAAAATCCTTCTTTATGTTTTTGCCTGTTCATTTCATCCATAATACCACATGAGCGAGTAATTTCGATTTTCACTAAAGAAACATCCATACTGTAGGCTTAACTCTAAGTTCAGAGGGCGAATCAGCGGTCAACATCGAACGCAGATAACAGCTTTTCTTGAAACCACAACATAATGACAAGATGATGACAGCATAATCCTCCGACACTAAGTTGATTGTAGTGAGAGAATATGAGGTTTAAAGCGGTCGACAAGGCCTCGGCCGATAAAACAGGCTTTGAGAAGGGCTGAAAGCAGATTGAGTTTGAATGGAGGACTGTGTTAAGTTTGGTTCTGCCCAGTCAAGTGAGGTCAGGTTTGGGGTGGGCCGAGGAGGGGGTTAAGAGAAACAGAGTGACAGACCGCGGGGCTGTTTAAGCACCCCGCTAAATTCATGTGTCGCAGCTGTATTCAAACAACATGGATTGAAGGGGAAAGAGACAGGGATGAGCCAAAAGAGGAGTGCAGCAGGTCCTGAGAAGGGGGTGTGGATCCCCGCCCCTCATTTTCCAGCTCATTTCCCGGGACAGTGGAGAACAGAGGTCCCATTTTCCCCTCCGCCATTCACCTCACACAGACACCTGCTGGTCAAAGGGGGCGGAGACCACAGAGGCCAAAGTTTAACCAGTTCACAAGTCAGGGCACGACATAAACATTACTGTTACATTCGAATAATTAGAGTTTTCCCATGGATTCACACCAAAATTCAACGTGGTTTTCACCATTGCCATTTGCTTGTTGTTTTATTTAAAATGAAAATAAATGTGAAAGCTTAAAAAATGTTTTATAACAGCTTTTTCAGCTGTTGTGGTGAGTGATAGCTTAAAGGCTGTAACCAGGAAGGGGTTTGTTAAATTTAATTATTTCATCAATTTTTTTTTTTTTTTTTTTGGTCTCTTTTCTCTGTTACTGATCTAATTATGCTGTTGTATGCTTACATCTTAACGTCTCTGGGTGTGATGTATACAAGTGGGCTCAGTTTTGTTCTTCAGAGAATAGATTTGGATTGGAAACACTTTGTCAGTTTATCTATACTGTTCAACAAATATTCTTATTCTACCAACATATTAAACTGTGAAGAATAAATTACCTGGAAAACAACAGTAGCAACATGCAAACCTAGCAAAGTCATACTTAATTTGGTTAATGACTAAAATAAAAACTACACTGGTCTACAGTTTTTTAGAAATGATTTGCTTCAGAGATTAAATGTGCTAAATTTTACGTATTTTAATAAGATTAATTGGAAAATAAATGACAAAAGTGCTGGTTTGCTGATGTTTTCAAGGTATATGATTAAGTGTTATTCCACATATATATTGGTTTATGTACATTTATACAATAGTTTATAAATCTTCCACTAAATAGAACCTGTAAAGTGAATGTATTCTAATGTGCAGACAGTGTTTTGAAGTAGATCTTGTAGCTCTGACACAAATATTCCTTTTGAGTCAAACCCATTCTCTCGTTAATTCTTGAATTTCACATTTTGACCCAAGGCTGTACCTTGGAAAGTTCAGCCAACCAGCATTTTTGACTTGACTTTTCTTTATCAGTGACTCTCGTGGTAAAATTTCATACTTTTATTCTGGAAGCATTTTCCTTGTAGACCAGTGCTATATGCCTATATTTAAAACAAATGAAACAATGCAGATTTGTGATTCTGTTATTTATCTTGCACACCAGAACAGGAACAGTTACTTTAATGTTCATTTTATTATTAAATGAAGTATTGTATTTCTGACGTTGAACATTATCTTGCTTGTCTGCTCCAACTGTGCCTCCTTCATGACTGTCAGAGCTCCTCCTGACAGTGTTGATACCTTAGATTGTTTAATCTATTAAATCTGCTTTTCCAGAATTTGTTGCTTTAAAGTGAAGTTCTTGAGGAGACCAGTACATCAGTATTTTTGCAACCACAGGAAATAGACACCAATGAGATGAAGTCATTTGGAACAAACTGTCTCGCACAGTCATAAAAAAACATAACATGCAACACATTTTTAATACCCCTCAGCTAAATATAGTGTAAGATTCTGTTGAAAGTTCCTGCCCTATAATTTAGATTAGATTGTCTTTGTGTCAAACTTATTACATACATACACTACCAGCCCAAAGTTTAGATTCACGTTCTCATTTAAATGGCATGAGATGGATGGCAGATGGACCAACAAGTGCTCAGCATCACTGGGAACTGGGATGTCCGATATTGGCTTTTTGCCAAAAACCAATATGCTGATATTGTCCAACGCTTAATTTCCGATTCCGATATCTACTGATACTGCTGCCGATATATGTGGGATATTAAACTAATTTTAGGTAAATCACATATCTCCTGTCATGGAATTAACACATCATGCCTAATTTTATTGTGATGTTCCATTGGATGCATTCTCAAATGCAACAAGGCTTT
>NC_043964.1:2994390-3066890 GCF_902148855.1 Sphaeramia orbicularis
TATTGTTGTTTTAGTTGCATAATCAGCCAACACAGTGGGTGCTTATTTATTTACTATTTTATTTATATGTTTATTTGGTAGGGACAGCACACATTGATTAACATTTCTTTAAATGTGCCAGTATTAGCAAAAAAGCTATTTTTCAACTGTTGTCCCTGGGTAAGATGTAAAGTTCATTCATAAAATTAGAAACATTTACGAAATTAAGGCATTACCCACACATTACCTAGCATTAGTTCACATACACAGTATACACAGGTCACCTTTCAGTAATAGTATAGGTGACCCAAAAAATTTTTGAAGTGCGTATTGGCAGACATGAGCAAGTGGCAGCACTGTGAGACAGTGACCTTGAGCAAGTAAACACACCCCCATTTTAGTAACCATTGGCGGCTGTGCCAGAATTGTTCAGTAACCGTGTGATCTCAAGATTCGGTAACGTTCCCTGGCCCCCTAGATCGCCAGATTTGTCCGTTTGTGATTTTTTCTTGTGGGGCTATCTCAAGAGTAAAGTGTACACGACTCGACCAAGAACTCTGGATGAGTTAAAACAGAGAATTCAGGATGAAATTCCCAGTATCCCAGCTGAGATGTTGCAGCGGTCAATGAGGAATCTCAACAGCAGATTTCAAGAATGCATTCATACAGGAGGACGCCATCTACAGGAAGGAATTTTTAAAAAATGAAAATTCCATCATTGTTTCTTAAATGGCATGTTTTAAGGTTTCAATTACTATGAATAAAATATTTTTCTTCCATCACTCTTGGTTTTATTGGATTGTTAAAAAGTTCCCATTTTTTTGTGTCACCCTGTACAAACACCTGGAGAGACACTGGCGCCATCCCATACACTGCAATTCATACCACTACTGTAACTTTGCTGCTTGCTCTTTATAAACCTGATCTACAGTAACATGTTTGAGTGTAAATACATTGTTAATTGTTAGACTGTAATTAGCAGGGGTGTTTTGTTTTTTTTTCATATAATGTCCATGAAGTGAGTAATAACTAGCATTAGAATATGTTAAAATGTGAGAAAACATCAGATTAGCTGCATTAAAAATGTTTTTATTTCATCGTTTTTGTATCACTTTCTAATATTTGGTTTTAAATACATGTTTCTTTGCTTCACAAATAAAATGCATGGTATACCTGAGTGGAAATTTTTGTAAATCCATGAAAAAAAAAAAAAAAAAAAACTTGATCGGATTGTTTTTTCATGCCTAAGGAGGAATAAAAACATCCAAGAAAAAATCTTGACTAAAGTTCTCATAATTCATGCATGAAAGGGTTAAATATATACTCTTGGTGTATTCAGTTTTAAATATTAAGCATTGAATGAATGCTGCAAACTGACAAATGTGCAAGTTGTGTGACTGTTCCTTTAACAACAGCCTCATGGATAAGATCACTGTTGTAAAATAAATAGGACACTAATAAAAAGAATAGGGAGAGCACAGGCAGAGTAAAACTTAGCCTTAGTTCATTTTTCAAGACTCAAAATCGACAGTCGTAAAAAGATGGCTTTTGGTCATTCGTCACTTTATCTTTCTTGGTATGGGAGAAAAGAAAAGCAGACGCAGAAATGAGCCGCATGTGCGTGCAATAGTTTAACTGCATTTTACAACATCTGGTTTATCTTTGCTTTGTGAGAAGGCAAAAAAATGAGATTTTGGGAATTTGGGAAGTTACATGTGCTGGCAAAGAGGCCTGAGTTTTATCAGCATCCATACACTTTATTACCATTTTCCTTTGGATAATGTGCACATACTATACATTTATTTTGCCATTTATCCGATGCAGTTTTTTCCCCATTTCCTGCATCCGTGTGAAATCTGTCAAATTAAACCCTTAGTTTTTCACATTCTGTCATTGTTTCCATCTTAATACTGATTCAATACCATCTGTGTTTTATCCTGGTATGATATCACATATCCTTAATTACATTTATTTTTGTGTCCTGTTACTTGTTTCCTTAAAAATCCCCGATGGAGGTCATTAATGTTTCAACTAATCTTTAAATCACTAACATCTGGTCAAGTACTTAATACTGGTAATAGAAAAGCAGTGTTTGTGTGTCCTCAGCAAAACAAATGGTCTAAAAGTCTCTAAACTGACAAGGAATGAAGTGTTTTTATATCTTCACTTTAAAGGAGTGATATTTAGTGTTTTTAAATAGAATTATGCATTTTAAAACACTTCCCTGGGGTCTACATAAACTGTAAATGTTCTGCTTGGGTCTGAATTTGTCATTAATTCAACTCCACAGGTCCATCTTCAACCCTATTTCTGACACGAGAAAGGTCGTTTTGAGTGCCGACCCTTTAACCCAGGGGTGTCAAACATGCGGCCCGGGGGCCAAATGTGGCCCGCCAAAGGGTCCGATCCGGCCCGTGGGATGAATCAGCAAAAATTACACTTAAGATATTAACAATCAAGGATGTCATAGTTGTTTTTGTTCAGGTTCCACATACGGACCAATGTGATCTCAAATAAAATAATAGCATAATAACCGATAAATAACCCTGGTCAACAACAAATTATTGTTGAAGTTTTTTGAGCTGATTTAGGATCATTTTGGTGCTGAATCCAAAAATCACATTCATTTTGCTCAATCAGGTCAACTTTCTGAACTATGCTACATATTGGCTTTTAACATTTGTGCTTACATTTATGGGCATTTTCACATCATATGATACAAAATTCTTTCATATTTCTTGCAATAAACGAGTTCTGAAGATTTTACTTTTACCAATTTATGATTAATGTTTTTTTTAATATTACAGGTGAATGAAATGGCTTCGACTAGAAGATCTTGCAAAAATAAGCCTGACGTATTCTGCTACATCTGCGCTGAATACACCATTGTACCTAACAGGAATCAAGTCACAAGTTTCATAAAGTGTGCTTACCAATCTTATTTTGGTATTAATTATTATATTTTGTGAGAAGATCAAATTTTTCAAAATCAAGTTAGCAAAAAAACCTGACCTAATTGAGAAAAACAGATGTCATTTTTGGATTTAGCGGTGCAAAATGGTCCTAATTCAGTTGAAAAAACCTAGACAACTTACAAAAAACATTTTTTTGTAACCCAGTGTAATGACTCCAAATTTTCTTAGTTTAATGTGAAAAACATAATATTATATTACATCTATAAATAAGTAAGGAGATCTCCAAATTTTTCTCTTTGTTTTAGTGTAAAAACTTACAGTAAATGATGAAAACATTAACATTTACAACCTATCCTTTAACAGTAAAATGCGAAGGTGAAATTTTAATCATTAATTATTCTTCCTGTTATTAAATATTTGTGCCTTTATAGATCCAATCTGTAATATGCATGTATAAATGGTAATTTGAGATGTAATATAGTTAAAATTGCACTTATTTTTCTCAAGAAATTTCAGTTTTTTTTCAGGTAGTTCACATCATTTTTGTTTGGATAGTTTGCAAATGTACATATTTTTATAATTTAATTTTGATTGCACTAAAACAAAGAGAAAAATTTGGAGTCGTCATTATTTACAGGTTATTATGCTATTATTTTAGTGGTCCGGCCCACCTGAGATCAATTTGGGCTGAATGTGGCCCCTAAACTAAAATGAGTTTGACACCCCTGGTTTAATCCTTACGTGTTCTCTTATATATTTATGGATTTCGTTGTTTTAGTTCCCTATCAGCCAACACAGTGGACACTTATGCATCATCCCATAATTCATGCCATTACTGTAAATTTTCTGTTCCAGATAAACCTGATCTACAGTAACATGTTTGCCTGTAAAAAAAAAAAAAATGAAATTCTTAATTGTTATAAAACTGTAATTAACAGTTTTGTTTTTTTCAAATGTTTTTTTTTTTTTTTTTTTTTGCATAGTACCTCCATGCAGGTATTGTTAAAATGTGAGAAAACATCCAATTAGCAGCATTAAAAATGTTTTCATCTCATAGTTTTCATACAGTATATCAGTAAATACATGTTTGTTTGCTTCTAAAATTAAACATATGACTTTGTAACTATGAAAAATAGGTTCATAGAACAAACTCAATCACATTGTTGTTTTTTTCATGCCTACAGAGGAATAAAAACAGGAAAAAAAAAAAAAAATCTTGATTAAGGTTCTCATAATTCATGCATGAAAGGGTTAAATGCACATGTGCCACTTCAGGCCCCGCCCCCTCCAGGTTGTTGCCCGTGTTTTCTGTCCCGTTCAGCCACTTGTGTTTGTTAATACAACCAACAACTGAACATTTTAGGTAATCGGCTCGAAATTTGGACATATTTTCAGTTTTTTACTACAACCGTTGCTGCTGATAAACAATTATGGCGTACTTGGAGAAATATTCGTTGGAAGTCTTGACCTTATATGTGCAAATGTCATGATGTAACTAGTTATAAAACGTAACAAATTAAGAAGGAATTAAAACGGGTTATAGAAATCCACTTGATTGTTGCCGAAATGAATATAAACATAGCTTTGCTGCAACACCTGGAGGGTCCAAATCAAAGTTTTTGAACTATTAGGGTCCAAATACACAAATAAATGAACCAAAGACGAAGAAAAGTGGGTTTAGACAAATATGAGCCCTTTAACATTATATAAGAAGGGGCTTTAAATAGTTAGTGGAAAAAACGGTTTAAGTTATGATGATTATTTTTCAACATATGCTCTATCTAGGTCAGGCCTGTCAAACTCATTTTGGTTCAGTTCCATATTTAGTCCAATTGGATCTCAAACGGGCCAGACCAGTAAAATAATGACTTGATAACCTATAAATAATGACAAATCCAAGTTTTTCTTTTTGTTTTAGTACAAAAAACCCCCCAATTAAATTATGAAAATATTTACATTTTACAAAAAAGATATGAATAATCTGAAAAAACAGAAATTTCATTTGAAAAATTAGTGCAATTTTAACAATATTCTGCCTCGACTTATTATTTCTACATGTACATTTACACACAGTGTTCCATAAACATTTGGGAACAGGCAGAAAATTGTTAAAATTTTGGAGTTTGGAACTAAAATTTGAACAATTTCTACAATATTCCATCTGTTATTATTATTATGAACACAACTCCAAATCCCAGTGGATCCATAAATGCACCAAACATTTAGGAACAGGCAGAATATTGTTCAAACTGCACATTTCAGGTTGTTCATCTGTGTTTTAATTGACGTATTTATTTGCAATTTATTGTGAAAGAATAGTTTTGTAAACGTAAATATTTTCACAGTGTAATGTTATTTTTTTCACTTTCACTAATTTTTCACAAAGAAAATTTGTCGTCATTATTTATGGTTTATTGTGTTGTTCTTTTGACTGTAGATCACACTGGTCTGTATGTGGAACCTGAACCAAAAGGATTTGGACAACCTGGACTGTTCAGGTTCATTTATGCACTTCGATCCCGCGGGCCGGAATGGAACCTTTGGCGGGCCAGATTTGGCCCCTGGGCCGCATGTTTGACACCCTTGATCTAGGTCAATACACTTCACACTGGGTTTAGAAAAATATGACCCCTTTAAAGCTAAAAGGACATTTTAACTGTATGCTCATATTTGCAGTTCTAACGCCTCCTTTTGTGAATCTTAAATGTGTGTGTGGCTGATGTGGGGGGTCTCACAGAGCGGGTGCTGGCGGGGGCAGAGGGGCTGGTGAGGGACACCATCTCCTGAATGGCCAGCCGCAGTTTGAGGCGATGCAGCGGGTTACTGATGCCGATCTCCCTCTGGATCTCCGTGTCAGACAGGTTGGCCATAATCGCACCACTCTTCACGTTGGCCCGACAAGCTGCCACGTACCACGCCGGCATTCCCACCCACAGCTGAGAGGAAGCAGAGCACACAAGGAATAAGAGGAGTGAAACCTCATGTTTTATGGCTCAGTTACATCCTACCCAGATAGCAGTTACCTTTGGGCCGGACCCGCATTAAAGCCTTTACATCCGTTTATAGCTTACATCCGTTTTCTGACTTTGGACCAAATCTGCATCTGATCTGTCTTTCAGCTCTCTCTAGCAGTTCCAGAGTTGTGCTGGCTTACGGATTCGGCCCAAAACAGTCTCCCATCTCACAACCAAGACTGGTTTTCAAAGTTGTAACGCTGATCTGGACCAGAATCGTAATATGAATCTGGACCAGAGTCGTAATACAAATCTGGGCCAACATGATACTTGTGTATATTCTAGATGTGATTGAACAGAGCTGGGCCAGAGCTGGACCGTTTCTGTAGAAGATCTGTTTCGCGGAGCAGTACCTGTTTTGGCCCGATGTGCGTTTGGACGCCGGGACGGATCTGCCAAACGGTTTCGGGCCGAGTCGGGGTGCGATTCTGTTCCAGATCCCTCCCAGTATCTCTTTGCTATCTGGGTATGTTTTACTGTCTAAAACGTTTCGAAACCTGACAGTACCTCCAACCAAGACACAACAGTAGGTCCATCCCAAGATGCAAAGGGAAGTCCTTGGCGACATGCTTCTTCCAGTAGCTCATGCCTGGTAAGAGGAGGAAGAGTTACAGGGGTTTAATTAGTGTCATATGATCAAATGGTAACATGTTACATCGGTGCAATTTGTTGGCGGGGGGGTGGCAGGGGTCAAAACCCCCCCCCGGTTTTACATCCCTACTTCATACTTAAGGTTTTGAGGTTTCTGCTGTTAAAAGGACATTTTTCCTTCCACTGTCACCAGTCACTAGTGTTTGCTCCTGGAGGATTCTGTTGGGTTTCTGTAAACTGGCTTAGAGTCTGGTTTGGACCAGCTCTATATGTAAAGTGTCATGTTAGGATTTTTGTTATGATTTGGTGCTATATAAATAAATTTGATTTAATTCAGTAGCTTTTCATCCAAGCAGCAGAGTAGCCACATCTGTCCTTATCTATCCAAACTAAAACTAAACTAGAAGCATCTGGAGAGCGCAGACCTCCGCCAAGGCCGATCAGTGGGCCCCCCCATGGGCCCGCCCACCCCCCACCGCTGATCACCACCAAAATTTAATCATTTGTTCTTTGTGCCAGTATCAACATTTCCTGAAATTTTCATCCAAATCTGTCCATAACTTTTTGACTTATCTTGCACACAGACAGACAAACAGACAGACAAACAAACCAACGCTGACAAAAACAGAACCTCCTTGGCAGAGGTAGTAAAGTAAAGTAAAAGTAAAGTAAAATAAACTTTATTGTCCCCTGAGGGAAATTCATCTTGGGCACAGTGCCACATATCATTACTTCACAAGACAAGATAAAAAACATCATCACATGGACACATTACAACAACGACAGTTAGTCTGTCACATCAAACGGACATGGACTGTATTTGAGAACCACAACACAGAACATATAAAGACGCCTAAAGTGCAAGGGAAAAAAAAAAAGGGCTAAAGTGCTGTGTGTTTGTTGCACGTTGCTTATTACACTAGTCTATTACACTAGTTTTTAACACGGTTCGGCTAGTGTAAATAAACCTTCCTTACTTACAAAACCAGCTCAGGACCACACCTTTAAACTCACTTTTCTTCTTCACTTTGAATAGAAACATGCCCTGAAATGGTGTTAGGACTGAAGGGGCACACTGGTAACAAGATTTGGCAGCTCCTTCTATAGCTATGGTCTGTTTTATTTATGTTACTTGTAATGGTGCGACTTTGGTGTTTAAAGGGGTTAATAACAGTCATGTGAATGATACCAAAGTAATCGGATCCAAAATCCAAACAGGAGTAAGTCTGAAATCATTCCTGGACTCACTTCTTCTTGCTGCGGCGGTCTTTATCTGCAGGACCCAGAGTCCCGGTCTTGTTCATCCCCATGGGGTCTCCAGAGGCCAGATCTTCAGAGGGTGTAGAAGCTGAGAGAGACACGGGGAGGTTAAAGGTCACATATATGACATATTGATGAGGTTGTATCTTGAACTTCTCATCCTTGGCAGCTCAGACACATTTAAATGAAATACTGACTGTGTGGATATACAGTCAGCATTATGTCGCTCAATTATTCCCAATCTGCTCACCGAGGGATGCGGATCCGTCCCGTCCAGGCTGGCCCATCCTTCCTTTCTCCTTCTTCCCAAAAAGGCGGCCAATGGAAGACTTGATGCTTTTCTTCTTACTGGCCTTGTGCAGTGAATCTTGGCTGCTGTTGGAGCTGCTGCCATCTGCTGAAAGACTGGAGGGGACGAGGGAATCACTCAGCCTTATGCACATCACAAGCTTTTCTTCACATCGTTATGTTTCATGTGCGGCTGCTTTACCTGCGGAACTCCCGGGGGTCGTCGAGCATCGCCCCTGGATGTGTGAGAGTCATCCTGTCCAGCCGCAGCGCACGAGGAGTGGGAGGAGGCGTCGAGTCAAGAAGTGCCAGGGACCGATCGTCGTCCTTATTATTCTGCAACACGCAATAAAATCGTTTAAATAAATATTTCTCGCAACATGTCACTTGGATTTTAACTCCAGAAAAGCAGAAATCACAGACCTGGATCGCATTAAAATTCTATTTTTATATCAGCTCTGTTTAGGTGTCACTCAGACAAATTCAGTCCATTTTAATAGTTTCTGTCTTGGGATTTGGGCTGTGTATCGGCAAGAACCTGGCAATACGATACAAATCACAATACTTGGATCACAATACGATATATCATGATACTGTTAAAAAGGCCATTTTTTGTTTGTTTCTTTTTTTTTTAAATGACTATAACCTTTGAAGAATTAAACTACACCAGAAATATGCACAAATACTCAACACATTTTTATTTGATCCCAACAGAATCTAATGTTCTATCACCAAATGTTCAAACTGTGTTCAAAGTGAAATTCTGTTTTACAGACATTCCAGTTTCAGATCCTGTTCAAATGTTCAGATTCTATTAGTTCACAACTAACATCAGAACAGGATTTGAGTTCAATCCCAACAAAGGAAAGAACATTATTTAATAAAAGAGTGTTAAATAATATAAATAAAATGGAAACAAAAATAAAAAATGAACCTCCACAATATCTGCATTTGAATAAATACCTAAAAATATTGATACAGTATTGTGAAATGAAATATCACGATATATTGCAGAGCTGATATTTTCTTCCACCCCTACATGGGGTAGTATCTGGGTTGTATAAATTTAATATAATAGCACATTAAGGTGATGGTCATGTCCATCAGCATATTTATTATCCAATCCAACTTTATTTGTAAAGCACTTTAAAACAACCGCAGTGGACCGAAGTGCTGTACAGAAGAATAATTGAAACCAAATAAAAAAAAAAAAATACAGAATAGATTAAAAGACATAGAACTGTACAAAAAAAGAAAACAGTGCTGCACAGAAAAATGAGTAAAACACAAATAAAGAATAAAATACAAGAATTGATTAAAAAAAAACATAAAAAGCCATACAATTAAAACAACAAAACAGAATAAAAATAATACATTTAAACATCTCACATGCTTTCATGGTTCATATTATGTTGATTTTACTTCCCTTTACATCACTGTTTTATGGATGACTGGTTAAAACCTAACTCAAGAAGACATTTTCACTGTTTGCAGCTTATCTTAGAGTTCATTTTCTTACCATCCTCATGTCTTTGCTTCTAAAACTTATAAAGAAACTGGGCAATGGAACAAAAAAAACAAAAAAAACACACTCCATCTAATTGGAATAGCCTGCCCAGTTTGCTTTACCTCCTTTATTACTTAAAGGCATCTTTCCCTCATCTTCTTATTATTAACAACCTGCTCTTGTTTCTAATCATACATGAGGAAAAGAAATAATGTAATAATACTGTGTGGGTGCATGTTAATGTACAGTATGTATAGAGCTCTGTGTGGGTACGTTTACTGAACATTTTGGCATTTTAGGGGAATCAGTAGGTGTGAGTTTCTTTTGTCTGTATTTGCATTGTTCTCTTTTATGTATTTATGTATTTTTTCTAAATTTGTGTACAGACATGAAAATGATTTATTTCAAAAGGTAAATCCACAACCAATGTCTAATAAATGAATAATCTAAGTAGAACGCTGTTAATGTGTACGATGCATTCATGTAATACATCAAAATATAGAGAGTATCACTAACACTAACATGACACTGGTATTAATTCTGATGCAAATTGGATCTGATTTGTTAATACTTTCTACTCTTGATTTTAACCCCAAACAACGGAAACTAGGACAGACTGAGCCAGGTGATGTTATTCCATTTATCTGTTACATAAGTTTGGCTACGGAGGTCCAACTCTAACCTCATCTTTTTGTTCTTGAGATAATTTTCTGCTTCTGTTACCTATGAGATTATTGTCTTTTGGTTGAGAAATTACATCGCGGATCCTTCTTTATTTGTATTGCGCTTCGAGACATTTCTCTTCCATTCACATAGATATTTTTCTTGCACAATCACCACAGAATACATTTTTTTGGGGTCGAATTGCACCATATTTTGAAACCCATCTAACTATTTGTCTGACACAAAACATCACACCATTGCTGGAAGTTGCTTGGCCAATCTAACATGAAAAGTAACTGAACTTCTTTGACCTCGACTGCATGATTTACTTGTGCTTTATTTACATGAGTCACTGTCTGGAGGAGCTGTTTGCATAAACAGGGCTGGACACAGAGATAAAAAAAAAAAAAAAAACGCTGACAGGAATAGGACTTTCCCACATTGACCAGTACCTGTCTGTCTGTCTCTCGGGCCGGGGAGTGGGGCAGGCGAGGTGTGGAGTGTCCAGAGCTGGGGGGTGAGGGGGAGGCCAGCGTGGAGGAGGTGATAGATGAGGGGATGAAGCCTCGGCCTGTGCTGTCCCTCCCCAGGGAGGACGGAGGGATGGGAGGACTGTCCAACGCCACGCTGCTGACCCGGCTTTCGATCTCCTCAGCCCGCAACTCTGTGTTCTCCTTCTCCTCCTGGATCAGTCTAGTTGTTGGATGTGCAAAGAGACAAAAAGAAAGAATAAGACAAGGAGAATTCACAGTGTTACTGCTAAGCTTATTTTAAAAATCTTAGGGATGCACCGATAACACTTTTTCCAGACCGAGTACGAGTACTTGCATTTGAGTACTTGCCGATACTGAGTAGCGATACGAGTACTTAATAATCCCATTCCAGTTGTTAGTTCCTTTTGTAAATGTGCTTTATTGCTGTTGTCATTAGTCTGACTGGAACCAAGTGCTGCTACTGACATTTAATGTGTTTTTTGTTTTTTTTATTTATTTGCACAAATAAAAACAGCAAAGGAAAAAAACAACATTCAACAAGGGACAAAATTGTGCAGGAGAGGTTAGAAGCCGAAAAAGAAGGCTTATATGAATACCTCCTCCGAAATGAACAATACACAAAAAAGAATTTAAAAATACAATATAACTGAAATAATAAACTGAAGTAAAAACAATAAAAATGTAATCCACAGTACAAATCATCAAATACAAAATCAAGTAATACACAGCCTTCCATTTTTTAAGTCCTTTTCAGATGCTTTTTTAAACAACGATAAAGTAGATGTTGATTGAAGTTCAGGTGTCAGATTTATTCCACAGATTTGGTCCACCATATTTCAGAGAATACTGACAGACTGAAGTTCGGCAGTACAGAAGATCAAATTTGCTTGAAAATCGTATCCGAAAGTTTTGAATAACAGAAGACAACATAAAGAAATTGTGAAAAACTTTAGGAAGAATATGAGTAAAGTGAACATATTTGTACATGAAGACACAGGTCTGGTAAACGTTCACATCAAAAACTGAGAGAAAACTGAATTTTTTGAAAAGAGGAGCAGATGAGTGGAGTCTCTTAGAAAAACTGATCATTCTAAAAATTTCTTTTGAATTAAAATAATCTTATTGAGATATGGGGACAGGTTGCCGCCCCAAACAATGTTGGAATCAAGGTTCTAATAGTTTGGATTTTTCATTCTAGTTTAGTTTTATTTAGTAGGACTTCTTTTGTCTCTAATTCAGTTCGTTTTAATTCATTTTTAGAGCAGGTTTGATAGTTTTTATTAGTTTTCATTTTTTTCTAAATGCTTAGTTTAGTTTAGTTTTAGTATAATTTAGTTCAGTGGTCTCTTCTTCTCTGTCGTGTATTCAAATAAATCCCAGACAGGACTCTGCTGCTTTCTCCCAACTTTAGTCTCCATGTTTCCAGGTAGAGTGGGGACCAGTGGGGACTAGTTATGTTTTTTTTCTTTTAATTATAGTTTTTATTTATTTCAGTTAACGTTCAGTTTTCAATTCTAGTTTTCGTCATGTTCGTTAATTTTTGTTAACTATAATAACCTTGCCGCCAGCACCTGGAAAACAGATGGAATGTACGCAGAGGACGGACAGACCGCTGCGGTCTGTATCTGTCTGTGTCTGGAACGGTACTGTCAGTCAGCCTTACTTCTATCACCCTCATTTATTTGGTTCAATCTCCACAGTCTTCACACTCACACACATTATTCCTCTCTCGTACCTGCTGCACTGAACTGGAATGTCACACAGCCGTAAGTGGTATCGGGTGCAGTTGTATTGGATTACTTTTATGAGTACGAATACCAGTACACACAATGAGTATCGGAGCGATGCCGATACTCGTACTGTAGCATCTGTCACCAAGTGTGCGTAAAATGCCACACCTATAAATCAAACTATTAAATATTATATATTGATTTATTTTTTCTGCTTTAATTTGATTTTATTTTTGTAAAGCCAGCTCAGTCCTAATCATACAGATCAAATGTTAGAATAGTGCGTTTTAGACACACGGGGCAGACAGATGCTAGTCTGGTCATTTTCTTTTGTTTACAATGTGCACATTTGAGTTGGTGGCCAGAATTTTAAAGATCATGACAAAAATGAACAACTTTTGAATTCTAACCTTATTTAAATTGTGAAAAACAATATAAAGTTTTTTAAACGAAGTACAAAGTGTGCGGTAAAGGGCACCCGGATACCAGAGGGTTAATACAACTTGTTAAGCCTCAGGACTCCTTTAACCATCTGTAATTCTTTCACTTTGCGAATTCACCGCCTTGGGTCGGACTGAACCCTTTGGAGGGAACGGTTTTGGCCCGCGGGCCGTATATTTGACACCCCTGTCGTAGACTCATCCTCCCTCCGTGCTTCATCTAGTTTGGCTTCCTTACTTGATCTCCTTATTGATGGCCTCCGCTGTTCCTGCAGCATGATGGCCAGGGTCTGCACGTCCGTCTGTCCACTGGGGGACAGCAGCTCGGAGCCGAACAGAGTCTCCCTGTCCTCCTCATCATCAGAGCAGCCCACGTCCACCACCCGCTTCAAATCCAGTCCCCAGCAGCCTCCACTCTCCCAGTCTGGGTACTGCACAGAAACAACAGGAGAGGAGGATTACTCAAACTCACATCTGCCTCTACGGTTCATGAGGACATTTTAGGAAACTGATGTATCCAACTTTATGACATGTAACAAAAACAAAAGTAGTAACACTGTTAGAGGCCGGTTGATAGGTTTATCATTTTAGATTTTCTTCTTTTTTTTAAAAATTTATTTCTGGTTTCTGTTGGATTTTCTTCTCATTTTGTTTTACTGTGGCCACACCCCCTTTTGGGATAAACGGGGCTGATTGGCTCACACCTGTTTTGCCACACAATGTTCACTGTGGTCAGTTTCAGATGCTGCAGCTCTTTCATAATTCATAGTTTCAGTTCTTGTTTGTTCAGTATTAATTGTCCTCCTTGTAAATCCCAGCTGGACTGACTGGACAGATCCTGACCAAGGGAAATCACATTCTCCCTTTGTGCTGTAATCTACACCTGGATTTACTGCCTCTGTCCACAATAATATACATTATATAGACTAAATGTCCTCTAAACTTAACATTTATTTGCAACATAGTTATAGCAACTATGACATGATCCAAAAAACAAAACAAAAAAAATTTAGCAAAAAAAAAAAAAAAAAAGTCTCAGTTGGGGCCGCTAGAAATTTGTGAAATTTGTTTTAAAATGGGATCACGAGCCAAAAAAGGTTGGAACCACTGAATTAGGAAATATCTGAACCAAAATGCATTATTAACAACTTATGACCATTTCAAACTCCAATAAGGATGGATGAGTTAAGTGGAAGAACCTTCAACATTTATACTAACTGGAGTTTATTTATTTTAATTTTTTTTAAATGCTATAAATGCAAAAAATATGCTGATAAAATGTTAACTGCTTTTCTTCCCAGATGAAAGTGTATTTGTTTGAACAGTCTATTAGTTTAACTTCCAAAGGCATTAAAGAATTAGATATAAGTTGAAGACTAACGAATAAGAATAAGACTAAGTTCCGCACCTTGGGTGACAGGGCTTTTGCCATTGCTGCCCCCCCCCCCTGGAATTCTCTACCCATTCACATCCGGAACTCCGACACACTCACCTCATTCAAAAGCCAACTTAAATCCCACCTCTTCAGATCATCATTCAGAAAACTGACCGCCCGTTCAACCTCCTCCACTCTCACCTACCTTCTTTTGTGTGTTTTTCTTTTGTCAGTATTTGTCTCTGTATTTGTTCTTCGATTACCATTTAGTATTAACCTCGTATCTGTTTACTCGTTGGATGTATGTTGTCCCTTGGTTGTTACTGTAAAGCGTCTTTGAGTACTTAGAAAAGCGCGATATAAAAACTGATGTATTATTATTATTATTATAATTATTTATATTATTATTATTATTATAAAGGTAACAGTTACACCAGCTAAACAGATACAAAGGTTGTCTATCGAGTCCTCTGAAATTAAGGTTATTTGTAACATAGTATAGCAAACTATTATATGATCAAAAACAAATCAATTAAAAAAAAACAAAAAAACAAAAAAAAAAAGTCTTCTGTTTTGAATGTCTGGGGTCGCCAGAAATTTGTGATGTTGAAATGGGGTCACGAGCCAAAAAGGTTGGAAACCACTGATCTATGGTGATAAGTGTGGGGATCATGTGACTGTGTGGTTCCAGACTCAGGTATTTTCGTGGTTACCTTGGTAGAGTCCTCTCGGGCGGAGCTCCAGCGGGCCCGGTGACTTCGCCTGACCACGCCCCCAGTGGAGGCATTGCCAAAGGGATCCAGATGAGCGGTGGAACCTACCGGGAGGGACCCGCCCCCATGGGAATACCTCAACTCCAGGGCGCTACCTGGCAGAGAGCGACTGAAGAGATGGAGGGGCGGATAAGATGATTGAACGCAAGATGAAACGACTGTTATTGCTGCAGGGGAAATCAGGTTGTGACAGTAATTACAGTATAAAACCACACAGAAAAACAAACACGTAAATAGCACAACACACCCACAAAGAGTGAAACTAAAGTGAGTACAGTGGGAGTAAGGGATCACTGTTGTTGGTTAGAAGATTAAGAAAAAAAAAAATTGCATACTAAAATGGAGAAGAACAAAACATACAACACAAAAAAAAAAATCTATGCATGTATGAAATGAAAGGTTTTCTTTCATGTTATGTAGAAAGGTGCATCATCTTCCTATTAACAGCTCTGCAGCAAGGTTATTATTAGCGTTAACGAAAACTAACGAAATGACGAAAACTAGAATTGTAAAAACATTTTCGTTAACGGAATAAATAAAAACTATGATTAAAAGAAAAAATGATAACTAACTGAAACTGTATTGTGTGCTCACAAAACTAACTAAAACGAATAAAATGTATGGATAAAATTCGCTTCGTTTCATCTTTGCCAATGTCGGATTGATATAAAATCGATTTATTTCCCTCAAGCAATTTTAGCTGCTGGCACCATATGATATTTAACGGTCCGTCACTTCTCATTACTTGTGGTTTGGAGTCATCTTTTCATCCCCACTCTACCTGGAAAAATGGAGACTAAAGTTGGGAGAAAGCAGCAGAGTCCTGTCTGGGATTTATTTGGATACGACGACAGAGAAGAAGAGAAAAGATATAAAAAAAACTATAACTAAACTAAAACTAAGCATTTAAAAAATAACAAAAACTAATAAAAACTAGCAGACCTGCTCTAAAAACTAATTCAAACGAACTGAATTAGAGACAAAAAAGTCCAAACGAAATAAAACTAAACTATAATGACAAATCCAAAACTATTCGAACCTTGCTCTGCAGAAGTCTGTAAGTGTGATGATGATAAAGTGCAAATGAGAAAAATGTGTTTTCAGTCAGTCAATGAGTGTGTATACATATCAACCGCTGTTTCAGCCTGCGATTGCTGACAGTGTTAAACGCCTCCAACACTGACTGATTTATCTACAATGTCTGACAAGATAACAGACACACAGTGCATGCAGGAGACTCAAAATAATGGTGCGAGTTTCACTCTTTCCTGTGGCGTTGATGTTTAAATGGAACCAACCTGGAATAAGAACCCCCGGGTCTCGCTCTCAGCTGATCTAACTCCAGCTGAATCCTTTCCAGCTCAGCTATCAGCTGGTCCTGGACATGGAAAAAAGACCGAGTTGTTGAAAAAAAAAAACCAGAGAATATGTCGACTGACTTCAACTAAAAATGAATCCCTGAGGCATAGTCACCTTGTTTGCCAAGAGATCGTCCTGGAGTTTCTTCATGTTGGAAAGCTCTTCAGACAGGGCATTCTGGAGCACAAAACAATGAATTTACTCTTATTTTAATTAAGCTTCTTCATACTGGAAAGCACGGTTAGCAAGAAAAATATGCAATTATTTAAAGCTGCACAGGAGAATTTTGTGAATGAAATGATGACCACGGTTAGAGAAAGTAATTTCCAGCACCTGGAAATCTTGTAAGGGGAAAATTAGAGGCAGCATCGAAATGTTACAATTTTTTACTGAAATGTGAAAAATAACCAGAAAATGGAAGTCGGGTTTTTCACTAAACAAGGTCTGAATCCACAAAGAATGGCTTACATCCACTAATTGTTCATGGAATTGCACAGAATTTGTGCACAGAGTCTGCTCTGTTTTATGCACCTATTCACAAAAGACATGGGATAATTCCATGCTGGCTCAAACACACCCATGATGTTTTGCACCTGAGCTCAATTTGCCCTTTGTTTCTCTGCGCACCGATCAGTTCATAATGAAAACAGTAACCCTCCAAATACATGCCTTTGATGAAATATTACAAATAGGCTCCAGCAATTAATGAAATGTGTCTGATTAATGTGTGACACTTAAAGTAATGTTAAAAAAACAAATAAGTTAAAAAAATAAGTCCTTACTGAGATAAAAGAGAAAGTATTTTTCAGATAAAACACATTTTATATTATTTTGCATGATATTAATACACAAATTCACATGTAACATGGTCAAAAGGACATGAAAATTACACGCTACTGTTTTATTTTTATAATTATGCAAGACAGAGTGTTTCACAAAAATGGCCACTATTGCAAAATCATTTGTGATTAATATGCGTTTAACTGGGCTGGTTCTGCATGTAACTCAAGTGGACATGATGGATTACACACGAAACCTGGAATGAGACTGAGATTCATGAAAAACCCACATGTCTGGATTAGAAAAAACCACTAGGATCATCAAATTTAACACAGTGTCTCTATTTATGGTCTATATAAGACCATTTACAGCCATGTTTTCAAAATAAAATGCACTGACACCTAGGTAGTTTTTCATGTCCCAATTTGGATCCGATCTTTAGCCCCAAAATTTATTAAAAAAATCAGTAATTTTGGGATGGCTCAGAGTAAGAGTATATATTTTTTTGCATTTATCTGAGGTCATTATTAGGTCTATCCTGGGGGGAAATATGTCTACATTTGTCTTTTATTATTGGGTCTAAAAAGATGGAAAAGTGCCAGGAACCAAAATGAACCCAGTTTCATAGAAGCGTCCATCTGTGTATTTGCTGAAACAATAGTACCGATTTTCTGTTTGGTGTCACATCTGGATGTGTGTCACGACCTCTTTGAACCCCAGAGGAGGTTGTGTGTGTTTATGCACATGACGCAGCAGCTGTAACGGCGAATGAAAGTGATTGATGTTGTGTGTTCTGCAACTGTTAGACTGGACTGTGGGCTAATAAGGAGCAGCCTGATCGTTAGTACTTTTTATAATCACTTACAAAAAACTCAAAGTCTTAAGAGTTTACAAAAAGTGAACTCAATGAAATCAAGCTTAAAAAATTCAAAGATTTGGAGAGAGAGAGACAAATACAGAAAGAAGTAGTGACTCAGAGGTGGGTTTGCATGCTTTAACACCAGCTTGCTGCAGGCGGTATTTGCAGCAGTCCAATTGCACCTGTGCTCATCTTCTGTGAACTAAGCAGTTTTTGTATATGCTTGTTTACTTGCATAGAATGGGGCTGATTTTGCATCAAATATACGAATATTCCTTAAATTACAGCGGCGCTATCTGTTTTGCCATGCAGTTTGCAGTGACTTCTACCCTTTGCGGGTACTTTGTGCATAAAAGACAATATTTTTGTCCTGGTTGTACTGGTTTGTATTGTGCAATCCTTTTCTCTATCTGGTTTCCAATAAGCATTTTTTAATTACAAATCACTGGTATTTCCTTTAATTTAAATATGGATGCATCTATGAAACTGGGTTCATTTTGGTACCTGGCACTTTTCCAGCTTTTTAGACCCAATAATAAAAGAGAAATGTTGCCCCAGGATGTACCTAATGATGACCTCAGATAAATGCAAAAAAATATATATACTCTTGCTCTGAGCCATCCCCAAAATTAATGAATTTTTAATAAAATATTGGGGCCAAAAATAGGACCCAAATTGGGACATGAAAAACTACCTTAGAGACCTTATACATTAGAGACCTTCTAGTCCAGTATGAACCATCCAGACCACTCAGGTCATCTGGTGCAGGTCTGCTCTGTGTTCCCAAAGTCAGAACTAAACATGGAGAGTCAGCGTTCAGTTTCTATGCTCCATATATCTGGAACAAACTACCAGAAAATATCAGGTCTGCTGAGAGTCTGAGTTCTTTTAAGTCCAGGTTAAAGACTCACCTGTTCACTGCTGCCTTTGACTAAAAGGCTTTTGACTTTTTAATTTTATATTCTCTTTGAAACTCTGCACTGCAACTTTTACTTTAATATGTGTGTGTTTTTATTTTATTTTATTTTATTTTGATTTTATGTGTTGTTTCTTACTCGCTGTTTTTAATCACCTTTTATATGTTTCTTTTATAATGTTTTAAATGTGTTTGTTTTTGTTTCTTTTATTTCAATGTCCTGTGTGAAGCACCTTGAATTGCCTTGTTGCTGAAATGTGCTATACAAATAAACTTGCCTTGCCTTGCCTTGCCTTACTAGGTGTGAGTCCATTTTATCTGGACCACATGGCTGTAAATGGTCTTATACAGACTATAAATACATTGTGTTTAATTTGATGATCCTAGTGGTTTTTCGAATCCAGACATGTGGGTTTTTCATGAATCTCAGTCTCATTCCAGGTTTGGGTGCGTAACCCATCGTGTCCACTGACGTTACATGCGGAACCTGCCCAGTTAAACGCATATAAATTGTGAATGATTTTGCAACAGTGGTCATTTTTGTGAAA
The DNA here is from genome assembly GCF_902148855.1 of Sphaeramia orbicularis. NCBI lineage: Eukaryota > Metazoa > Chordata > Actinopteri > Kurtiformes > Apogonidae > Sphaeramia > Sphaeramia orbicularis. The sequence continues at coordinate 3,013,882 of NC_043964.1, forward strand.
CACTCTGCCTTGCATAATTAGTTTGATTCCCAAATGGACCTGTAAGAGAATAAAAAGATATTTAAAAAAATAGTAGCGTGTAATTTTCGTGTCCTTTTGACCATGTTACATGCAGATTTTTGGATTAAATATAATATAAAATAATATAAAAATGTGTTTTATCTGAAAAATAGTTTCTCTTTCATCTCAGTAAGTATTTATTTTTAAAATAGACCCACAGTGCTTCCAAACTTGCTTCATAACGTTCGTCTACATCTGGTTTGAATTTTTAGCCACTCTGTCCTGTTTTTAGGACCAGTTCATGGAAGCACCCATATTCATGTGTTAAGTAATCTTCATGTGGCACAGAGGTGTCAAACTCATTTTCTTCCAGGGGCCACATTCAATCCAATTTAATCAAAAGGGGGCCGGACTAGTAAAATAATAGTATGATAACCAATAATGACAACTCCAAATTGTTTAGTGCAAAAAATAACATTCAGTTATGCCAATATTTATGTTTACAAACTATCCAAACAAAAAGGATGTGAATAACCTGAAAAAAATTACATTTGTTAAGATACATAAGTACAATTATATCAATATTCTGCCTCGATTTATCATTTCTACATATGCGTTACAGATCAGATCTACAAAGGCACAAATCATTTAATAACAGGCAGAATATTGTTCAAATTGCACTGAATTTTCTTTAGACATTTCAGATTGTTCATAATTGTTCAGGTTATTCACTTTTTATTGTTACAGGATAGTTTGTTAATGTAAACATTTTCATAATTTAATGTTTTTTGCACTAAATCAAAGAGAAAAAATTGGTGTTGTCATTATTTATAGGTTATTATGATATTATTTTTGAGTTTGATGCCCTAACTTGCACTTTGCAAATTCATCCCACGGGCCGGATTGGAACCTTTGGCTTTGGTTCTGGTTTTGGCCCCCGGGCCGCATGTTTGACACCTGTGATGTGGCACAACAGCAAAACTCACTCAAGTTCCGTCCTGGAGGGCAGACAATTTGGATCATAAACTGAAATCAGGACGTTCATTGAAAGAAGGAATCGATCTTCTGGTTTTAGTGCAGGTGTGAGATGTGCACTGTGTTGACGCTTGCTTTAGTTTTTGGACGTCACCTTTTCTTCCAGTGCAGCCATTCTCTCCTTCAGATGAAGCTGCAGCCTTTCGTTGGACTCAGACAGTAGCTTGTCCACTGTGTCGGAGAGACGCTTGTTGTGTTCATCATTCATCCTCTCCCTCTGCCTCGCCTAAGGGGGAGAGAGCAAGACGGGCGAGTGCGAGAAAAGAAAAAAAATGAGTGTGAGGAGGGAGAAAAGAGAGGGTGGGAGGAGAGTTAATAACAAGCATTCTGCTTGACTGAGAGACAAAGATTCTATCTGAATGTGCACGGTCAAATAGAAGGTTTAGAAAATTACTGCGCCTTTGGTGCCGCGTAAAGCTCGACAAAGAAATGGTATGAAAGAGGAGGAGGATGAAAACAGACTAAGAGATGAGAGAAAAACAAGCATGACTCACTCTCTGTAACTCCTGGTTCTTCTCCTCCAGTTGCGCCTCCATCTGTCGCAGTCGCTCCTCAAAGTTGCCATGACGCTCCTCCGCCTGAATGATTGGAGAGGAAGGAAGCAGGGTTGGAGCGTGAACTATGGTGCGACACTAATACAAATTAACACAAAGGAAACAGCTTGTTGACCTCAGTCTACCAATTAGTTACATGCCTGTACAGATCACAGCGCAACAGAAAATTTGTTTGCTTGTGTCTTACAGGGCATTAATCTTATCCTTCCACAGGAGCCATCTTGCCCGAACATGTGAAAAGTTAAGGCCAGGACCCTAAAGTTTGGCTAATGCCGGTTATTTGCCATGTATGAAGGAGTGTTTACAAGAATGCTAGAGGTTAACATATTAGCAATTAAATCAGTCAGTCATAGAGAATTTACGCAGTGTACAGCTCTTGACGTGTTAAACGCCCCAGGATCAAATAGCTGCGCTGACTGTGCCCCTGAACTGCCTTTCATCTTCAATTGTTTTCTTAGGAATTTACTGGAACTGCCTGATGAAAATATTTGGTATAAATCTGTCATTTGAGATCTTATGTTTCATGTCATTCATGCACGAATGCACACAAAACACACACACACACGTATTCTTGGCTGCGCAGACCCACATGCCCACACATGCCCCAAAAATACACACTCATGCGATCAGGCCTTTGCACAGAAACATATTCCCAACTGCACACATCTGTCCACATATGCATGCACCTGTGAAAAGTTTTGGTTTTTTAAATCCTTTTTAACCTCATAAAAAGAGGATGGTTAAGGGGTGACAGAGCTATTATTAGTAGGGCTGTGTATCAGCAAGAATCTGGCGATACGATACAAATCACAATACTAGGATCACGGTATCACAATATATTACGATATATCACAATACTGTTTAAAAGGCAGTTTTTTAAATTGGTTTTCTTTCTATTTTTCTAAATGATTATTTCCTGGAAGAATTGAATTACACCAGAAATCTGCACAAATACTAAACACATTTTTATTTGATCACAACAGGATCTGATGCTGTATCACAAAATTTTCCTCTATTAAAACTGAAATTCTGTTTTACAGACATTACAGTTTCAGATCCTGTTCAAATGTTCAGATTCTATTAGTTCACACCTAACTCAGAACAGTATTTGAGTGCAATACCAACAAAAGAACTACATATTTAACAAAAGAGTGTTAAATAATCATAAATAAAATATAAACAACAAAGAAAAACAAAAAAAACAAAAATGAACCTCCACCATATCTGCATTTGAATAAATACCTAAAAATATTGATAGAGTACTTTTTAATAGCGTACAGTATTGCGAAATGAAATATTGGATATATTGCAGAACCGATATTTTACACCCCTAATTATTAGATTATATTTAGTCTTTATGGTTTTTAATATCAGTTTAGCTTTATTTAAATTTATACGTGCATAAAATTTTTGATTTATGTTGCAGATTAACCAGTTTTAATTCAGTTTGTATTCATTTTTCATGTTTTTCAGGTAAGCCTTGACATAAAAAATGATTTGCAAACCTGTTTCTTGAAAAAAACTGAATTATTCCACTGCTACATCCTTAATTCATTCAGAAAAATAGCAATTATTGGGCAAAAGTGGTGTTTTGTAGTTTTATTTCACTCATTCTTTGCTGTTTTTTGACTTTACTCGTAGTTTTTCTAATGAACACACACATGCACACACACCTTGTTGAGCGCCGCCACTCTCTGGGCGAGCTGGGCCTCGATTTCAGGCAGCGTCTCAGCCCTCTGCAAGGTCTGCTGCAGCTTCGCTTGGCATCATCCAGACGCTCCTGAAGCTGTCGATTCTTCTCCTCACTCTGCAAGTAGACAGCAGAGAGGGAGCGGAGGTGAACCAGGTGCACAGGTGAACATTGCCAAGGGCAGCAAGCAGTTATTTAAAGCAGTCAGGGGGGAAGAGAAAATGCATTAAAAGGCGCAATCTATGTGCCAACGGAAACGTAGTCCAAGCTGCCAATCAACAGCAGAAACATGGATACACAGAGGGATGAAAGACTACACCTGTCTGTAGAGGGACTCTTGCTAGCCACTCGTTATCTAGTTTATCTTTTATGTCGTGGAGAGAGCTCGCCTCCCTCTGGGCGCTCAGGTACCTACAAACCAGGACAAACAGCAGGCAGATGGGAGGAGTTAGGAAGGAACCGCTGGGAAAAAGGCTAAATATGAGAGTTTATAGACCAGGAAAAACACAACCTCCGTTCTAATGTTGTATCCTCTCCTCCATGTCCTTCTTTGACAGATTGCCTGGGAGATAGAAAAGAAAAAAAAAAAAAGTGTAAACATTGCAGTAAAGCAAACAGTACATTTAAGTGTTTTAATGCACAGGTGTCAAACATGCGGCCCGGGGGCCAAATCCGGGTCCCTTCCGGCTCTTGGGAGGAATTTGTGAAAGGCAAAAAATTAACTAAAAATTAACACTAAGATATTATCAACCCTTTTATTTCAGGTTCCACATTCAGATCAATTTCAATCTCAAGTGGGTCCAGAACCAGCAAATACTATCATAATAACACAGAATAAGACAACTCCAATTTTTCTCTTTGTAAACGTACATATTTTCATGTATTTACACTAAAACAAGTGTAATTTTGCAAAAAATGTGAATAACCTGAACAAATATGAACAACCTGAATGTCTTTAGAGACGTAAGTACACTTTTAACAATATTCTGCGTGTTATTAAATGTTCGTGTGTTTGTAGATCCACTGTGATCTGTACGTTATAATGTACATGTGTAAATGATAAACTGAGGCAGAATAGTGTTAAAATTACACTTATTTTTTCAGTTTGTTCATGTTATTCACATCTTTTGAAAGGATAGTTTATAGATATAAACCTGTTCATAATTGTAAATTTACTTTTTTCGCTCTAAAACATGGAGGAAAGTTTGGAGTTGACATTATTTCTATATTATTATGGTATATTTTACTGGTTCAGCCCACTGCCGATCAAATTTAGCTGAATGTGGAACTGAACTAAAATGAGTTTGACACCCTGTTTAATTGGATCTTATACTTTATTTGAATAGGGTACTTCCATTTCACGCTATTGTGTACTTTATTACAAACTTGTACAAAATATTGTATGTCAGCTTTATTTACTTCTGCGATGATATTTTTACATCATGGGTAAAGTTTTTTCAATGCAACACATAGTCCTACAAAAAAAAGCATGTAGTCAGCTCATATTCCCGTATCTATGAGCTGTTAAAACCTCCATCTAATAATGCTGATCCATGCAGGGTTGCCACTACCAGTTCTGGGCCTCATGAAAGCTAAATGTTGTGAGCCCCTTCATAAAATTCAGTATTTGTCTATCTGTCGGAGTGGGTGTTGGGGGGGAGGGTAACATCAATGTGCTAGTGTGAAAACGAAACTGAAACTTGCTTTGAACATCCGATTCCCGACTTCTATGCCTCTATTATACAGCGGATCTTACAGGACATTTCACACTTCTAGCCTGTATCCACTGGACCCCCCTCTTCTGCTCTATGGCACCCCCACAAATGCTGGGCCCCATGAATTTGCCATGTTTACCCCCCCTTATTGGTGCCCCAGGTTCCATGTATACTTTCACATCGTTCCATGTCAAAAAAACGTCTAAATTCTCTGATATCTGATCAAAAAAACAAAACAAAAGAAATCAGGGTTTCCATTAGCTTCTGCAATAAGCTAACTTCAACTTTATTATTATAATTGTAAGCATCCAAGTATCCAATAAATAACTCTAAATAACTGAACATCAATTGTAACCAATAAATCAATCAGTGAATCTATAGCTAAATATCCAACTGTCAAAACTTTTGGTGTTCTAGGTAGGATTTTTATGTTTACCTAATATTTTCTCCAAAGTCAGTCCTTCCTAATATCAGTCATTGGGACCAAACCACTACTTATACAACAATACTCTAATTACATTTTGCTACTAAAGATGTACTTTTTTCAAGCGGAGCGTTTACTTATATAGGAGCGTTTTTACTGTATTCACTGCATTCATGGTTAATTTGATGAGAACAGAGGGTGTACATGTAGATAAACTCTAAGTATAATATTTGTACCAGTATGCTCCAGAGGGGTTTTAGTAAGACTATAAGAAATAAATGTGACGAAAGAACAAAATAAACAACAAAAATACCATAAAGGTAAACTCAGCGCAGCACAAGACGAAAATCTGCACATTCAGAAACATTACATAGATAAAAACTCGACAAAATACTGATTTGTTAGCGAAGTGACCAGGATTTGGTAGCTATCTGAGGGGTGAAATCTGTAAACAACTTTCAAGGATGAGGTCCAGAGGTTTACTCTTTTCAGACCGTTGTATTACTACTACTAGTACTGTATTAGTATTACTACCTAAACTACTACAACTAAATTAAGCATCTGAAAATGGAACACTGCCACTGAACAACTAACACAGCAACAGAAAACAAAGCCAAACACAGAGGAGGTCAGAAGTCATGTTTACCAAGTACATCAAAGGGAACTCACTGGAATTGGTCATTATCATTGTTTTTATTTAATTAACAATGATGAGTGATTAATAGTAGTGAATAGTTGGTGTTGACAGATTTCAGAGACATCCAGTTATGCAGCTGCAATAAGCCCGAGAAACAATAGAAACAAGGTGGAGGCAAACGGTGGGAAGATGAAGGAGATGAAACAAATCAAACAGGGAGTAAACTGGCTCGACCGCCTCCCAGCACAAAATGCTGCACACACCTTTCAATCAGCTACCAGTGCACTGACTGATTAAACAGGGCTGCATCCATGCAAACATGCCTGCAGCTCAACTCATGGCACTGTCACCATGGCTACAGGGTAGAGGCTCTTGTGCGTACAGTAGCAGCCGCTGCTGCAAGTAGGCAAATGGTTTTGTTACCATAGCAAACTGTTACATATTTCTGAATATGAGCAAAATAGAGTGCTCTGTGCCACTGTGAGAGACACACATAGTGGCAGTTTATTGTCTGTCAACAGCTCAGCCAGTCTCACCTCTTTCACATCTCTCTGTAGTTTCTGGTTGGCCTCCTCTGATCTGGCCAGCTCCCTCCTGGCGGACGTCAGCTGCTCCTCGATCTCACCGACCTGACGGGGAGTTACATTGTGAGATATAAGGTCGAGCAAGCACGCATCGTTTTCCGTCCATTACCATCTTCAGCTCGCACTATTGTGTTTGTTTTGGCGAAAGCATTAGAGCAGAAGAGCGTCCCTGAATCAAATACCTGTCTGCACATGAGGGCCAGTCTCTCTTTCAGCTGGCCCAGCTCTGACCTCTGCCGCTCGATCTCGCCCTCTCTCTGCCTGTCGATGTCTCCGTCATCCAAGATGGAAGAAGGTCCGTGGGAAGTCGCTGAATGCAGGAGAAAAATTCAATCAGCTGTACAGCAGTTTCATACATGTTATGTAAGAACATGTAATAACGTGAAGAAATGTACGACATTTTCACTTCATAATATAATAATGCTGCATTCCAGGCCATTTTTTTGAGCCTGTAAGTCACAACTTCAAACCACGACTCACGACTTTGTAACGTTCCAGGCAAGGTCACACCAAACTGCCCGAGCGCAAGGAATTGTGGGAGCTAGATGTAAACAAACCAGCATGTGGACCGTACATTATGCTCATTTACAATCACTTTGTATCGCCAAGGTGTTTGTTCTTTGCTTATTTGAGGAAAACAGAGGATGAAAAACAGCGCATAAAGGCGTTCATACACTGTGCAATTATTTCGCTCATTGCACGCAGGTCCATCTCAAACTGTGCGAATCAATGGTAAAGTCAGGCTGCACGATTCATGTTCTTACAACTGTACGGACCGATGCTCGTATGCGACCCGACTGCTCACACGTAGGACCATACACCAGAGGACGCACCACACTGTAGGACCATACACCAGAGGACGCACCACACTGTAGGACCATACACCAGAGGACGCACCACACTGTAGGACCATACACCAGAGGACGCACCACACTGTCGGACCAAACACCAGAGGACGCACCACACTGTAGGACCATACACCAGAGGACGCACCACACTGTCGGACCAAACACCAGAGGACGCACCACACTGTAGGACCATACACCAGAGGACGCACCACACTGTCGGACCAAACACCAGAGGATGCACCACACTGTAGGACCATACACCAGAGGACGCACCACACTGTCGGACCAAACACCAGAGGATGCACCACACTGTAGGACCATACACCAGAGGACGCACCACACTGTCGGACCAAACACAGAGGACGCACCACACTGTAGGACCATACACCAGAGGACGCACCACACTGTAGGACCATACACCAGAGGACGCACCACACTGTAGGACCAAACACCAGAGGACGCACCATACGTTCCAGGGTTGTATCCGGAAATACAGCGTTAAAATACCAAGGAATCCGGAAGTGCATAGACGATTGTGTATTGGCGGTGAGTCACCGAAATGGTCATGCTAAACAAACACCAACGAGCTGCTTTGGTAATATGTGCCATTATCTGTGAGGAATCAAAAAAGAAGAAAAGACGACCACGTGTTTGGTGCAGGAATCGTTTGTCCAGACGTGGACAGTATGGGCTGTCAGTCCTACAGCAAAGGGAACTAGAGGGAAGATGCAACAGATAAACTGCACTAGGCCAATAGCCAGTTACTGTTAGCTTAGCATTAGCTTACAGTAGCTGGCTGTTATTGTATTGGCACATGCACAGTGTGAGAATCTGAGGCCCATGGGCTCGTGGCACTGCTTTGACAGTACCATACCCTCACGAGGAGCGAGCAGGATTTCAAACAGCTCCGTTTTCCTTGCGAACACACGATTGCTGGTGGTGAGGTGGTGGTGAGGAGGCACGACACACCATTAGAAGCACATCTGGACCCATCCCAGAATAGTCGCACGAGTGAGGAGAATCGTCTCTAAAATCGCACAGTGTATGGACGCCTTTAGGCAAGAGAAGCTGTCCACCTTTATGTTATTTGTATGTTTGGATTCATATTTGGTATTAATTTATTGTTGCACTCATTGGACTGAAAACTGGCTAACACTAGAGCAGCTGATTAGGCAGAACATTTGCAGATAAATAATATAGAGCAATACTTTGTTTTAATAAACAATCTGCATAAACATCGCATCCATGAGGGGACACCATTGCTATGTGACGTCAGAACTCGGAACTGGGAGAACATGGATCTAGTACCAGTTCACGGGTGGAAGTCACAGGTTTGACTGAACATTCCAGTGCATTTTCACTGGTAGAAGGATGGAAAAACACCCATTACAGGTGGACTGGAACGCAACGTAACTCTATATTTTGCAATAATAAACAACCTGAATGTAATATGCAAATAAATATTCCTGGAATTTTAGAGTACATGATTACACATTGCAGTGATTATTGCTAACACCTGAGTCACACTTTGAGCAACTTGTGATGCAAGTTGTAACTTTTTGATGAAGTCCGACTGTGGGATAAATACACTGCAAAAATCAAATCTTACTGAGAGTATTTCTCTCATTTCTAGTCAAAATATCTCATCACACATAAAATAAGGCATAATCACCTAAAGAGTAACTTTTCAGTGAGATATAAGAACTGATTTTTAGACAAGATCTCGAAAATCTTATTTCAAGAAATCTTACTTAGATAATTTTCACTTGTTCCACTGGCAGATTTTTTTAAGCAAAAAAATTTTAAATTAAGCAAAAAATCTGCCAGTGGAACAAGTGAAAATTATCTTGGAAAGATTTCTTGAAATAAGATTTTCAAGATCTATTGTCTAAAAATAAGTTCTTATATCTCACTGAAAAGTTCCTCTTTAGGTGATTAGGTCTTATTTTAAGTGTGATGAGATATTTTGACTAGAAATGAGGGAAAAATACACTTGGTAAGATTTCTATTTTTTGCAGCGTATGATAAGTTGCCTTTTATGAATAACTTCTGAGTCAACCACAACACTGGACTTACAGCGTTATTAGCAAGGATTGTTATAACTTACATACAATTTAACTTAACAGGTAAAGACATCCATTTTAGTTGGTTATTAAATAATACTTCCAATACTCATCACAAAAGGGTAACGCTTACATTTTTTAATAACCCTCACCATATGCAATACTTTTTACCCAACAGTGCAAATTTATAACACAATCTATTTTAAGTGTGTATCACAAATGCAGGGTATTATAGAAAATACTTTCAGCCGAGAGAGTGACGTACCACACATAATTTTGTATGAGTATGACGCTGCATTTTTGGATAACTTAAGACGTTCACTGTGGTTTCAATAAAAAAAACTAGTTTTATTTGTAACACCAATTATCCTGAAGTTTCATTTCAGTAAAATGGAAGGTGCAAGACACAGGGATCATTTTGAAAGTGTCACATTAAATGCTTTCTTACCTCTTTGCCGTTGTCTAGTCCTTGCTGCCTTCGTTTGATTTGGTTCTCTTAAAGTCACAACTGAAATAAGACAGACAAAAGTCAGAGACTCCGTCCACTACCACCTGCAGAAACACTATCACACATGTGGACCTCACTCTTTTTTCTTTTTTTTTTTTTTGATAATTTTTTAAATTATTTTCATTGTGCATACTTCAAAAGTACAACACAGAAAAAGGAAAGAAATTCACATTTTTATGATACATGATTTTGTGCACCTACCTTTTAAACCAAGGTTCTAATAGTTTTGGATTTTCATTATAGTTTAGTTTTATTTCGTTTGGACTGTTTTTTTTTCTCTAATTCAGTTCATTTTAATTTGTTTTTAGCGCAGGTTGATAGTTTTTATTAGTTTTTGTTATTTTCTAAATGCTTAGTTTAGTTTCTTTATATCTTTTCTCTTCTTCTCTGTCGTCATATTCAAATAAATCGCAGACAGGACTCTGCTGCTTTCTCCCAACTTCAGTCTCCATGTTTCCAGGTAGAGTGGGGACCAGAAGACGACTGGAAACCACAAGTGACGGACCCTTAAATATCATATGGTGCCAGTAGCTAAATTGCTAGAGTGAAATAAATCGATTTCATATCAATCCGACATTGATGAAGACGAAAATGAAGGGAATTTATCCATAATTTTTATCCATTTTAGTTAGTTTTGTAAACACACAATACAGTTTCAGTTAGTTATCGTTTTTCCTTTTAATTATACTTTTATTTATTTCAGTAAACAAAAAGGTTTTTTTCAATTCTTGTTTTTATCATTTCGTTAACAATAATAACCTGGTATAAACCACCCCACCCCCACCCCAGAACCAATGGCGACCCCATACTAACTCAACCTGGATCTCAAAATTCTCTAATAAAACAAATACAGTATATAGATGGAAAATGAATATAATTACAGATATAAACAGATAGGTGATCAGGATAGTCATAGATAATTCTGTCTCACTCTTTCTTTAACCATAAGTAAACACCATCCACATACTAAGGGTTTTTTCAATGGGCTGCATGCATCAGGGTCACTGACTACAGGCTGTGTATCGGCAAGAATCTGGCGATATGATACAAATCACAATACTAGATCACGATACAAGTATCACGATATATCATTATACTGTTAAAAAGACAATTTTTTGTTTGTTTCTTTTTCTAAATGATTATTTCCTTCAAGAAGGAATTACACCAGAAATTTGCCCAATACTAAACACATTTTTATTTAAGCACAACAGGATCTAATTGCTACTATCCCAAAATGTTCCTGTGTTTCAAACTGAAATGATGTTTTACAGACATTACAGTTTAAATGTCATATTCTATTAGTTCCGAACACCCTCGAACAATATTTTAGTTTCAATCCCAACATAGGAACGAACAGTATTAATAAAAGAGTGTTAAATAACAATAACTAAAATATAAACAAAAACAGAAAAACAAAAAACCAACATAAACCTCCACAATATCTGCATTTGAATAAATACCTATAAATATCAGCACAGTACTTTTTAATATCGATACAGTATTATGAAAATGAATGAAATATTGTGATATATTGCAGACCTGATATTTCCTTACAGCTACCACTGACCTCTCACGTGGACTCACCTCTTGAGAGGAGGACTGCAGCTCTTCCTCTAGGACTCCTACGCGCTCTAAAGCCACCCGTAGCCTCTCCCGCACCTTTCATCCAATGCTTTGTGATGCTCGAACAGGGATTTGAGGGCCTTCAGGACCTCCACCTCGCGGGGAGACGCCGGCTGGGGACTGAGCCTGCCTCTTCACCACAGTCATCCTCAGGCTACGCTCATGACGAGACACCAGGCACTCCAGATGTTCCAGCAGCAACTGGAAGAACATGTGGTTTAAGTTAAATAAAACACACGGCATTTAACTGAAAAACGTCTGAAATCAAATCAACATCGTACACACTGGAGCTCTGCAGGTCTCCTGATGCACATTGCATGTTTTCTCCTTGTGTCGCGATAATCTGCACCACTGCCCTCCCTAACAAGAGCTGCTTGGAACCAGGTGAACGTTCATGTTTATATCATCTTCATTGGAATCAATTTTTCTTTGTTTTGTGCTGCAGGACCACCTGCCCATGGCCAGCGTCTCTTCAGGTGCTAATACTTAAAGGTGAACTGTGCATAAAAGGGGTGTCAACATGCGTCCCAGGGCCAAATGCGGCCCATCAAAGGTCCAATCCGGCCCTGGGATGAATTTGCAAAGTGTAAAATTCCAGTCAAGGCTGTGGAACTCATTTTAGTTTGCAGTTCCAAAACAGACCAATCTGATCAACAGTCAAATAATTACAGCAGAAGACCCGACAAAAAAGAATGACTGCAGATTTACTACTGGGTTTGACTGTGACAAAAAAAAAAACAAAAAATTACATTATGTCTACAAATAATGACAGCTTTCAAATTTTTGTCTTTGTTTTAGTTGCAAAAAATAACATTAAATTATGGAAGTATTTACGTTACAAACAATCCTGTAACAATAAAATGTGAATGACCTGAACAAATATGAAACAACCTGAAATGTCTAAAGAAAATTCAGCACAATTTGAACTCTTTTCTTCCTTTTCCTCAGTGTTTAGTGTCTTTGTAGATCTGATCCAGAATGCACATGGAACTAATGAGAAGTGGAGGCAGAAGATTGTTAACATTGCGCTGATTTTCTGAAGAAATTTCAGTTTTTTCAGGTTATTCACATCTCTTTCGTTTGGATAGTTTATAAAAAGAAGTATTTTCATAATTTAATGGGGTTTTTTTTACACTAAAACAAAGACATAAATTGTCAGCGGTCATTATTTATAGGTTATTCTGTTATTATTTTACTGGTTCGACCCATTGCAGATCAAATCAGGCTGAATGTGGAACCTGAAAGAACATGAGTTTTAGAACCCTAATGTATACTGTGTATGTGAACTAATTCTATGTAATGTATGTGTGAACTTATGCCATGGAACGTGTGGTGTGTAGCCATAATTTTGAAGTGTTTCTAATTTTATGAATGCTGGTATTTACATCTTACCCAGGACACAGTTGAAAAATAGCTTTTTTGCTAATACTGGCACCATTTACAGAAATGTTCATTAATGGTACTGTCCCCGCTAAATAAACAAATAATAAAATCTGTCATCTGTAGTGCTTCAGATGATTACTGATAAACCTCACAGGGTGCATGTTAACGTCTTTAGAGCAGGAAAAACAAAAAGACTACAATTAGAATAAAAATAATAATATGACATAAACATTCAGCCCTGCATATATAACACATAAACATTCGGCCCCTGTATATATAACATATAAACATTCGGCCCCCTTATATATAACATAAACTTCGGCCCCTGTATATATAAATATAAACATTCAGCCGCTGGTATATAAACATATAAACATTCAGCTCCTGTGTATATAACATAAACATTCAGCCCCTGTATATAACACATAAAATTCGGCCCCTGTATATAACATATAAACATCCCTGTATACAGTATATCACATATAAACATTCGGCCCCTGTATATATCACACATAAACATCCCTGTATATATCACACATAAACATCCCTGTATATATCACATATAAACATCCCTGTATATATCACACATAAACATTCGGCCCCTGTATATATAACATATAAACATCCCTGTATATATAACATATAATCATTCGGTCCCCTGTATATATACACATAAACATCCCTTTATATCACATATAAACATTTGGCCCCGTATATATAACATAAAATCCCTGTATATATCACACATAAACATCCCTGTATATAACATAAACATCCTGTATATATCACACATAAACATCCCTGAGTATATCACACATAAACATCCCTGTATAATCACATAAACACTGGTCCCCAGAATACTGACTCGTGTGTTGTTCCGTTCGGCCTTCAGCTCTCCTATCTCCTCCTCTCTCTCCAGCAGCCTGCTCCCGGCACAGGTTGAGCTCTTTGGTCAGCACTGCAAAACTCCTGCCGGATCACAAGAGGGCGCTGTTATCGACTCACTGCTGCATGAGGTCATGAGTGCATTTTAACCACAGATGATCACGCTCATGACATTTTAAAGCTTAAAAGAATACAAAGATTGATATCCAAGATCATTAATGTTCCCAGTAAGCCCGAACCCTCCTTATCACATCGGGTGTGTCCGATATATTTGAGAATCTAAATGTGACTCAGCACCACTTCCTCTCCTACTGTGTTGTGACAGTTTGAGTTTGAAGCGTTCAATTTATTTATTTGTAGTATTTATTTCTTTTTTATTAAGGGGTGCCAGCCAGGTCTCTCTCCTGGCATTTAAGATGTAAAGTCAGTTTGTCGGTTTTATTCAGTCTTTTGTATGTGCTTAAGTCTTTGTTTTTGGTTATTTAGTTTTGTCTGTTTGTTATACCTCAAACGACACAAAGGATGCAAGTCTTAATTAAACAGACACCCTACACATGAAATGACAGAAAAAAGAATCACACATTTAAAACCAATTAAAATTCAAAATCATGTATTGAACATTTAATGCACAAAAACACACAAATTCAAATCATAAATCCCCCCCCCCGCCCCACAAAGTTCAAACTCAAAAAAATCCACCAACCAAGCAAAATCAAACACAAAATTTCCACTTTAGTTTTATATCAATCTTTTAGAAGAAAAGGGGAAAAAAACCAGTTCAGTTCGTTTGAACTAAAATTCCACTCCGGGTTTTCCACAGTTTCTCAGAAAAAAAAAAACAAAAAAAAGATTCAGTTCATCCACGAAATGTATAAAAAAAAACAAGTGCACAGTTCCATGTCAGGGCTTTGAAGAAAACAAAAAAAAAAAAAAAGGATTTTACTCACGCCTTGTCTTCACTGCTCTGTCAGTTAGTCAGTCTGTCGGTCAGTCAGTCCAGTCCAGTCAGTGTGAAGTAACAGCAAAGACACTAATCCTTATGGTCTGCAGAAATGCAACTGTCCCTACACTGAAGAGGTGGCTAGAAGAGGTAACCAACACACTTCACCTAGAACGGATAAGATATAGTCTGAAACATTACATTTCAACTATTAATAAGACCTGGAACCCCTTCATATCATATGCTGCAGTTATAAGTCAGATATAATAATACATACCAAAAACACAAAATACAAGTCAAAGATCAAGAGGGCCTCACTGGTCAAGAGTTCGATTTGTATTAGTTTATTGTTGTTCTACCTATGTTGTAGTTTGTTTTTTATTTCTCCAAAAAATGTAATTTTGTGCTCAAAACTATATTCAAACGTAAATGTCTCCACACTGTATGCACAGTTATGTAATTTTGTGCTTCTAAGAAACTGGTCCTAAAAACAGGACAGAGGGCTAAAAATTCAAAACCAGATATAGACTAATGTTACGAAGCATGTTGGAAGCATTTTGGGTCTATTTTAAAAAATAAATACTTACTGAGAAAAAAGAGGAACTATTTTCAGATAAAAGCATTTTTATATTATTTTATATTATATTTAAAACAAAAATCTGTATGTAACACGGTCCAAAAGGACACGAAAAATGACGTGCTACTATTTTTTTTTAATATCTCTTTATTCTCTCACAGGTGCATTTTGGGAATAGAACTATTATGCAAGGCAGAGTGTTTCACAAAAATGACCGCTGTTGCAAAATCATTCACAAATTATATACGTGTAACTGGGCAGGTTCTGCATGTAACATAAGTGGACACGATGGGTTACACATGAAACCTGGACTGAGACTGAGATTCATAAAAAACCCACGTGTAGATTAGAAAAACCACTAGGATCATCAAATTTAACACAATTGTCTTTATTTATAGTCTGTATAAGACCATTTACAGCCATGTGTGTCCAAATAAAATGCCACTACTATTTCATATCCCAATTTTGGTCCTATTTTTGGCCCCAGTATTTCATTAAAATTCATTAATTTAGGGATGCTCAGAGCAAGAGTATAAGTTTTTTGCATTTATCTGAGGTCATCATTAGGTACATTCTGGGGCCAAATATGTCTACATTTCTCTTTTATTATTGGGTCTAAAAAGCTGGAAAAGTCCCAGGTACCAAAATGAACCCAGTTTCATAGAAGCACCTAACTATGAAAAATGAGCCCTGAATGTTTCACTCATTCTGTATGTAAAATTGTTGCTCATAAAAAAAAAATTTGAAAAAAGAATATAGAGATATTCGTCAAGAAGGTTGGATTCCCAAACTTCAGGACAAAACAGCTGTTTGAAGAGATTTTTCTACATGAACAGAAACTTATGAGAGAAGCAGCTCAGTCCCCTGAACGAACGCCCATTCTGTAAAAACTGTGGTGATGTTTAACATTTTCTTCATAATTATGTTACCAGATATACTGATATACTCCAAAATGTAAAAATGTGCGATAAGTGACAGTTGGAGGTGTTGCGACAGATGGGAGTCATTTCCAGCAGCTCTACTCTCTGTCATGTAGCCTACCACGTCTTCGGTGTAGCCTAATAAACATAAACATTTACATGAGAATGCATTAGGTGAACTGCTCTGCTGTAACGACTGTCGTAAACGTCAGGACAAGGTTGGTGTTGTTTGAGAACTGACACATGTGCATCAAACTACTTAGTCTTTACATTTTCAAGATCATATATACATATCTAAAACACATACACATGACGTTGTAACGAGGCTCTGTGGTTTCCCAGCCTTTTGCTTGACCTCATTTTAACATCACAATTTCTAGCAACCGCAGACATTCAAAACGAGACTTTTTTTTTTTTTTTTTTGCTAAAATTAATTTGTTTTTGATCATGTAATAGTTTGCTATACTATGTTGCAAACAACTGTTAATTTTAGAGGACATTTACTCTCATATTAGGGAAGTACAATTACTGTATAATGATAAACCGCGGTAAAATTCCCGATGGTTAGTATTACCGTTTAAAATTCTAGTTATCATGATAACCGTGTTTGATTACCGCACTTTGAAAAACTCACAGTACTGCACAATTTCCTGGAGAGCACACATCTATCTATCTATCTATCTATCTATCTATCTATCTATCTATCTATCTATCTATCTATCTATCTATCTATCTATCTATCTATCTATCTATCTATCTATCTATCTATCTATCTATCTATCTATCTATCTATCTATCTATCTATCTATCCATCCATCCATCCATCCATCCATCCATCCCTGAAAAAGAAACAAAAACAACTCAAACTTAATATGGAAAATGGTCAAACTCTGGCCATAAGGTTCCATCTTTAATGCACATTTGTATGTTTGATGTTTACATGTTAATATTTGAATGTTTCTGCCAACAAAAAAGTACATTGTGCCTGTTATTTTATTTGTTTTTTTGTTTGTTTTTTTCAAAATACAACTTGGTTACATTATTTCATTGTGTGTATAAGTATAAATACCGCAATAATAATGATAACCGTGATAATTTTGGTCAAAATAGCCGTGATATGAAATTTTCAATCGTTACATCCTAGTCTATATAATGTCTGTTATTGTGGACAGAGGCAGTAATCCAGGTGTAGATTACTGCACAAAGGGAGAATTTGATTTTCCTTGGCAGGATATGTACAGTCAGTCCAGCTGTGATTTACAAGGAGGACATTAATACTGAACAAACAAGAACTGAAACTATGAATTATGAAAGAGCTGCAGCATCTGAAACTGACCACAGTGAACATTTGACACAGAAACAGAACCACAGCGCTGCAGTTTCACAACCACAGTTGTCATGTCTGTTATGTTATTGTGATTGTCCTCTGTCAACTCAACATATATTTTTATTAGTAAGTTTTTTTTATCTTTATTTTATCAATTACTAGAAATTTCAAGCGACCCTACATGGTGTCCCGACCAAGGTTATTATCATAGGGATGTAACGATTACCAGTATACGATAAACCGCGATAAAATTGCCAACGGTTAGTATTACCGTTTAAATTCCAATTATCATGATAACCGTGTTTGATTACCGCACTTTTCCAGAGAAAACACCTACGTAAAGTTCTGCTTTTATGTCAAATATTTAGTTCGTTTTAATTTATTACAATTTTAATTTTCTATACCTAATATTTGGAACCAATATTCACTTTTAAAGTCTTTGGAAAAGGTTCGTAAGCATCTGTGTGTTATTTATGTATAAATTAGATACATTTTTCAAATCAGATTTTATTTTTTGTTGTGTGTTTTCTGTCCTTTTATGTTTTATAGTAGGTTAAAGTGAAAAAATAATGGACAGATGATATTGATGAAGTTGTGCTGAAAAAAAAAGATACCAAACATGGGTATAGTAACATTTGTTTCTATAGTATATAAAGGCAAAATCCAAAAGGACTGAAAAACTGACAAAAAAGACTCAGACCGATAAGGGTTAATATTTGAATTTTTCTGCAACAGAGAGTACATTGTGCCAATTATTTTATTTGTTTTTTTGTTGTGTTTTTTTCAAAATACAGCTTGGTTAAATTATTTCAGTGGTGTGTATTAGTACTTTTTGAACATTTTGAGCACAATTTCAACAATACTGCGATAATAATGATAACCATGATAATTTTGGTCACAATAACCGTGATATGAAATTTTCATATGATTACATCCCTAATTATCACGAACAAAAACTAACGAAATGATGAAAACTAGAATTGTAAAAACATTTTCGTTAACTGAACTAAATAAAAACTGTAAGTAAAAGAAAAAATGATAACTAACTGAAACTGTATGTGTGTTTACAAAACTAAAACAGAATAAAATTATGGATCAAATTCCCTTCGTTTTCGTCTTTGTCAATGTCAGATTGATATGAAAATCGTTTATTTCCCTCAAGCAATTTTAGCTAGCGGCACCATATGATATTTAAGGGTCCGTCACTTGTGTTCACGTGTGGTTCCAGTCGTCTTCTGGTCCCCACTCTACCTGGAAACATGGAGACTAAAGTTGGGAGAAAGCAGCAGAGTCCTGTCTGGGAGTTATTTGAATACGACCACAGAGAAGAAGAGAAAAGAGACGACTAAACTACAATTATAATACTAAACCTAAGCATTTAGAAAATAACGAAAACTAATAAAACTAGCAACCTGCTCTAAAAATGAATTAAAACGAACTGAACTAGAGAAAAAAAGTCAAAACTAAATAAAACTAAACTAAAATGAAAAATCCCAAACTATTAGACCCTTGGTCCCGACCCACAGTTGAAAAACACTGACTTACAGAGTTTCTCTAAACATGTCCCTGCCTGTTTCTGATTAAAAGTGGTAAAGTGTTAACCTCCTTTACCTCTCAGAATGCAACCCTCAAAGACTTGGTAAAACCAGTTGGTTATACAGGCAACTGGTAGCATCTTGTGGGATAGTTGGATGGAAAAACGCAAGAATGAAACAATGTCTTAAGTCTTATGACTGTGTTACATCGATGTTTGTTGCCAGAGACACTTTTTTATGTCTGCTTATTCTTTGTTTCTCTACACTGTTAAATGTTGTTGCAAATACGGCCCCTCAAGAAAGAATAAGCTGCTTTTTGACTCTTAAGAGGTCGACCACAAACATGATGTCACGATTACAGACAAATTTAACCCTTTCATGCACGAATTATGAGAACCTTAATCCAATTTTTTTTTTCCTGAGTGTTTTTATTCCTCTTTAGGCATGGAAAAAAAACAATGTGATTGATTTTATTTTATTTTATTTTATTTTTTTTTAACCTACTTTCATGGAGTTACAAAAATGTCCACTCAGCTGGACACCATGCGTTTAATTTTTGAAGCAAAGAAACATGCATTACTGACATACTGTGTGAAAAACTATTAAATAAATGTTTTTTTAATGTTGCTAATCTGATGTTTCTCACATTTTAACATACTATAATAGTGGTTATTACTCACTCCAAATAATATGCAAAAAAACAACAAAACACAACAACTTTAAAAAAAAAACAAAACAACAACACAACAACTGTTAATTACAGTCTAATAACAACTAACAATGATTTACACTCAAATATGTTTCTGCGGATCAGGTTTATCAAGAACAGGAATGTTACAGTAACGGTATGAATTGCAGTGTATTATGGGATGGTGCATAAGTGTCCACTGTGTTGGTTGATATGCAAGTAAAACAACAAATCCATGAATATACAAGAGAACAGCTGTAGACTAACTGTCCACTGGAGTGACCACTGTGCATGAAAGGGTTAAGACCAAACTCCGTGGTGAAATTATCTCTGCATGATGTTACCTCTTTAAACTTTGCCCAGTTATTGTACAGAATAAGAACCATCACACCAGTAAGTGAGGAAAATGTCTGTTTGGTTTACCTGCCAATCCCCCCGCCCCCCTTAATCCCCACAGCACAGTTAACTACATGAATAATTTGACATGTCTTGATTTAATTAGCCAACTAACACATTCAAGCAAACACACAGAGAATTTCATTGAATTGAGCGCATGCATGCTTGCGGCTCGGCCTAACAGCACGTATAATCTTTGCCATATCCACCACAGCGTTCACATTTCATAGCCACCAGGAGTCTTAAACCAGACCCTGATATAAAATCTAACAACCAGGTTTATTGCACGTGCTGCACCTGAAATTGGTTTAATTGCACAATAATCGTGAGTGGCTGTGCGTATGCCTGTCGTTAAAACAAATGCCTGGAGGTTAAATAAGCATGAGAGCTACAGGAATTATGGTCCATACAGTCTAACGTCTTCTATTTCCACTGACAGCGGTCCCAGTCGAATTGTTGTGATTTGGTGTAATTTACTCCAATTACGTATAATTGTGAGGTTAGCTACGTGATAGTTATGATTATCTTTTTTTTGTGCGATGAAACGGTATCTATAGCGACAAGTCAACAAAGTGAAGGTGAGTGACATTATCAAGTAGACGACATTGGAACTGAAGTTAACTTTCAGTGACTGTGAACCAAGGTTCTAAGAGTTTGGGTTTTTCATTATAGTTTAGTTTATTTAGTTTTGACTTTTTTTTCTCTAATTCAGTAGTTTGAATTAGTTTTTAGAGCAGGTTTGATAGTTTTTATTAGTTTAGATTTTTTGTTCTAAAGGCTTAGTTTTAGTTAGTTTTAGTATTAGTTTTAATTTTTTATATATTTTATCTTCCTCGCTGTCGTATTCAAAGAAATCCCATACCGGACTCTGCTGCTTTCTCACACTTATCTTTACGTTGTCAGTAGAGTGGGGATGAGAGGCCGACTCTAAACAAACAAGTGACGAGAAGTGAGGGATGGTGACGTGTCGTATGGTAACCACCAGCTAAAACTGCTCGAGCGAAATAAATCGATTTCATATCAATCTGACTATTGACAAAGACGAAAACAAAGGGAACTTTTATTCATAATTTCTATATGTTTTAGTTAGTTTTGTAAGTGCACAATACAGTTTCAGTTAGTTATTGTTTTTTTTCTTTTAATTACATGTTTTATTTATTTCAGTTAACGAAAATGTTTTTTCAGTTTCTTGTAGCTGCATTGGTTTAATGAACGGCCACGTTTCATACTGATGTTTTTACGAAGATTTATTTTAACTCGTCATCAGACAAACTCCAACGAAAAATCCTATAAACACTGTGACAACGTTAGCGCCATAAACCGAAATGCAGAGTCCCGTTTTTTCTTCAGAGTCAGTCACTGCTCTGCATCTCTTCACGCACTCTTCCCAGAATCCTCGTCTCATGACCCTTTGTAATGACCTTTACGAAACAAACTCTTACATAAAATGGATATTCTTTTTTAAACGGTACATGAGACAATATCTCATTTTTAAAGTAAAAACTAGAAGTCATTTTAAACAAATAAAATCATGAATGTAACATTTAATACTCTGTTAACACACAACACTGTACTCTAATGACCACACTGTCTCTCAGGCTGTGGTGTTTTCTCTCAGACTGGCAGTGGAAGCTCATCTTCCCCTAAAATTATGAAAATTAAATGGTTAAATCTGTTTGGTTGTGTTGACATTTCATTGACTACAAATGTGTTAGAACACGTTCATCTCACAGACATTTGTTCAGAATTCAGTTTGGATCCCAGATCAGTGGACTGATGTTGTTCACTTCTCCTCCATTCCCGTGTCTGTGTTTTCTCCTCCATCTCTGCTCAGTGCATTTGTCCGTAGACGCTCAGCGTCCATGCACTTCAATGGGACTGAGTGGAACTGGTTTTGTCATTGACTCTAAACTGAATGGTAATTGGATAAATGACACCATGTTGTCCCGCCCCCAGACGCCCGGCATCTCTGGGGGTGAATGGAGCTGTGGGCGGAGCTCAGCCGGGCTGGATGCCAGGCTTCCACGTGCTGATTGGAGGATCAGTTGAAAAGCGGAATCCCGTTTGATTGACAGCTGTTTTCAGATCTGCCTCCTTCACTGACACAGTTCAGTTTAATACCGTCGCACATTCTGCTGTGAAATCAGAGAAACCACTACCAAATGACTTGTTCATTTCTTGGACTGTAAATAAAACACAACCATTGCACTTCCTTGTTTCAATTTAACATAATTTCAATGTTTTCTTGTTTAGTTGGTACGATAAGGTCACTGAGCATTTTCTTAAAAATGAACGGAAGGACGAATTTATGTTTAAATAACTTGACTTTTTTTTTTTTTTTTATATAAGCCGACAACGAGCTTCCCCTCTGAAAGACGAGCAGCCGCCACTGCTCTGAGACAGTTACAATTCTAGTTTTCATCATTTCGTTAGTTTTCGTTAATGATAATAACCTTGCTGTGAACACCCCCCCGGCAAAGAAAGCACAACTAGACTGTGCATCTGACTATGAAAACATACTGTACCATAACCGCCTGACCACACTCAGATTGACTCACCACTCATGCATGATTGTGGCACGATACACATGATACACACCGAGCACATGACCATCCTCAAACACGTGTGCGCTGAATCATGTGTGTTTTTCAAAAATGCTTATGCAAACGAGCCATTAAAGTGCACCGATGCGTGTAGCGGCGCGACTGTTATCTTCTCCTGTGTGTGTTAACAGTGATCAGTTTACCCACACGGCAGCAGATAGGCACCTCACCTCACACCCTCTTCCTGCTAAAAATCCATTTAAAATGAGTTTATAGAGTACAGCATGTACAGTATATAACAAGCTCCAGAGCAGATGTGTTCACTGGGGTGAGGATGGGGAGAAAGAAGTGAAAGAAAGATGCTTATTTGAAAAGATGAAAAGGATGGATCAGGGAGAAAATTGCTGTGTACAGATGGCATGTTCAGGGCCCAAAGGAGATCATAATTCTGGGATTAATTCATGTAAAAGACGGTGCAAGGATGGACCACTGATACCAAACTGTAGATTCCTCTCTGCTCCTCCTGTCTCCACACTGTAAAAAAGGGTTTTGGGGGTTGGTAAATACAAACTATGGAAATCAGTTCTATTTTAATCAACAGTAATATTTAGCCAGTGAAATCTGTTCTGACTGGTTAAGTTGACCTATTTGTTAACAGTAACAATTACTACTTAAAATGATATAATAAAATCTACTAGGGATGCACCGATACTGATATGAGTATCAGGCATCGGCTCCGATACTCAGTGTGTGTACTCGTACTTATACTCGTAAAAGACATCCGATACAACTGCACCGATACCACTTCCTTCCGTGTGACATTCCCAGTTCAGTGCAGCAGGTACGAGGAGGAGGAATAATGTGTGTGGAGTGTGAAGAGTGTGGAGATGGAACCAAATAAATGACGCTGATAAAAGTAACGCCGACTGACAGTAACGTTAAAGACACAGACAGATACAGACGCAGCGTTCTGTCCGTCCTCTGCGTACATTCCATTCATTTTCCAGGTGATGGAGGATGTGTACCCAGACAGAGTCAGAAACCGGGAGTACGGAGCGGTGCGGACCGCCGCCAGCGGAAGTGAAAACCAAACTTGTGTCTCATTTGTCTTTTCTCTTCCTGCTGAAGCTAAACTTTTAAACCTTACCAGAGAAAACGCTGCAACATTAGTATCACAGTAGTGTTACCAGTATGTCCAGTATGGTTAATTCAGAGCAGCGCCCCCAGTGGAATAATTGACAAACGCTCATTCCAACACATTAAATGTCAGTAGCAGCACTTTGTTCCAGTCAGACTAATGACAACGACAATAAAGCACATTTACAAAAGGAACTAACAACTGGAATGGGATTATTAAGGACTAGGATCGGTACTCAAATGTAAGTACTCGTACTCGTACTCAGTCTGGAAAAAAGTGGTATCGGTGTATCCCTAAAATCTACTCCATAATATTGTGACGTGTTGGAGGAGCAGCTGGGGGGATTTTCCCAGCATGCATTGGGACAAATTACTTGGGACAGTTTTGATGTGTTTTACAGTGTTCTGAGTTGATCAGAAGTGCCGAGGTTTTTTTATATAGCACAGTCATGGTGTGTTTGACTGTTTTTATTATTTTTTTTTTTTGTTGAATGAATATTTCTGTTGCGTTGCATGTTCTTGCACCATGAGCTAAAGTTGATTCTTTGTTTCATTATTTCTGTAATGGCCTTCCAGACAACAGTGGATAAAAATAAAATAAAATACGAGAGAGAGAGAGAGAGAGAGGAGGAGGAGAGAGAGAGAGAGAGAGAGAGAGAGAGAGAGAGAGAGAGAGAGAGAGAGAGAGAGAGAGGAGAGAGAGAGAGAGAGAGAGAGAGAGAATATTTGAGTGATTTGGTGAACGTATAGAAGAGAATCTGCAACAAAAGTATCGATCTCATCACGCTAGTAATGATCCAATACCAATACGCACACACACACCTTAGTATCGATAATATTAATATTTAGAATGATACTCCCTGCCCTACATTAACATATTCCTATGAAGAATTGACAGTTAATATTACTCACTTTTTAGGAGTCATTTGTTGTGTAATCTATTGGGATATGAAAGGTGGATTTGACCTCATTTCTGTTAAATTTAGTCACATTTTACTCCAAATATGGGGTCAAATCTACTCAACCAAAATGAGCACAAATGGTTACCTCACTATGATCGAATAGATTATAAAGGTTTGTTTTTACAGTGCATCCTGCCTTTTCCACCCTTCACCTCTTCCGATCTTTCTCCTGTCATGATAACACAACATCTAAAACAGACTCCAGAAGCCACCTTATTCATATTCAGCGATATGCAATAAAGTTGATTTGTTCTCTGTGGTGTATTCATATCACCAGTTTCTTCCCTGTACCATGCGGTTGCTCTCTCCATTCCTCCTCTCTCCTGTTTTTCCTCTCTTGGCACGTCTCCATACACAGACAACTCAGTGACCTCACTACAGTGGAGAAGTATCACATGCTCCATGTGGTTCCTCTATCTGTGTATGGGTGTTTTCTGTGCAGATGTGTGTGCAATATTGATCCCCCTCTCCATGAGGTAATATGGCCCTTTAATGTCCAGTCACTGCCTTTGAGAATGTGCAGCATTGCTACATCTGTTTTTCATTTTGATATTTCAGGCGTAGCGACAGAGAAAAATAGGTACTAACACTGAGGGAGGCTTCGTTACTGCCTGAGGCATCCAACATGACTCCTGCCTGAAAATAGAGATGGAGCCCTTATAGTTGAGTGGAATTACAAAATGATTAGCTCTCAGGCACTGGGATGAGGGATAATAGTGGCTTCTATACTGCAGGAGCAAAGGCAACATTTTGCCATCATCCTGAGGTTTACAGCAGCTTTTGGCAGTAAAATACTGTACAGTACACGTCAACAACTAAACCCATTCACATGACTGCTAATTGGTCCGGTCTGCTAGTCTAATATATTCTACGAAGCAACTGTTAACTGTTCAGTATGAGGGTGTAAGAAAATATCAGTTCTGCAATGTATCGCAACATTTCCTTTCACTTACTGTTTTGATATTTTTATTATTATCATTATTATTTTTTTATTTAATTTTTTTTTTAAATACCTTTATTTAACCAGGAAAAAAGCTCATTGAGATTAAAAATCTCTTTTTCAAGTACGTCCTGGCCAAGACAGAAGCGGCAGCAGAAGTTACACAAAATGGAAATCACAGCCATACATCCACACTCATATACATAAACACAATGAAAGTCAGTACTAAAAACAAACTTAAAACTGATAAGAACATAGATATAGAACATCACCATAATTTTAAAAGGTACTAAAAGTATAACAACAATGTTCAATGATATTAAAAAGTACTGTATCAATATTTTTAGGTATTTATTCAAATGCAGATATTGTAGAGGTTCATTTTTGTTTTTTGTTTTGTTTTTTATATTTGATTTATTATTATTTAACACTCTTTTATTAAATAATGTAAGTTCCTTTGTTGGGATTGCACACAAATAATGTTCTGATGTTAGTTGTGAGCTAATAGAATACGAACATTTGAACAGGATCTGAAACTGTAATGTCTGTAAAACAGAAGTTAAGTTTTGACACAGGGAAAGTTTTGTGACATAGCATTAGAGCTTGTTGTGATCAAATAAAAATATGTTTATGATTTGTGCATATTTCTGGTGTCATTCAATTCTTCAAGGAAATAATCATAAAAAAAAAAGAAACAAACAAAAAAAATTGCCTTTTTAACAGTATCATGATATATCATGATATATTATATTGTGATCCTAGTATTGTGATTTGTATCGTATCACCAGATTCTTGCCGATACACAGCCTGTTCAGTATTTCCATACTCAACCCAGTCATCAGACCAAAATGGGGAAACGGACTGAACTATATTTTTATACACTGTCATGGTGCAGAAACTGCGTTAAAAGGTCTCACATTCACCCATTCACACACACTCATACACCAGCAGATGGCTCCCAGACCCTACTGGGAGCAATTGAGGGTTCAATGCCCAAGGACACTTGTGACATGTGGACAGTCAGAGCCAGGATTCAAAACCGTCAACCCTTTGGTCATGGGATGACCTGCTCTACCAACTGAGCCCCAGCCACTCTGCAATGTTAAAGTTAAAAATGTTAAAGACCATAGTTCAGGGATGTCAAACTCATTCCACTTCAGTTCCACATTCAGCTAAATTTGATCTGAAGTAAAAGAATAACATAATAATATATAAATAATGTCAACTCCAAACTTTTCTCTATGTTTTAGAGTGTAATAAGTGTAATTTTAACAATATCATGCTTCAGTTTATTGTTTCCACATGTACATTAGAAATTTACAGATCACAGTGGATCTACAAATACACAAAACATTTAATAACAGGTTGAATATTGTTAAAATTGTACTTACTTCTCTTGAGACATTTCAGGTTGTTCACATTTTTGGTGAAATTATACTTTGTTTTAGTGTAAATACATGAAAATATTTACATTTACAAAGAGAAAAATCTGGAGTTATGAGTATTTCTAGGTTATTGGATAGTATTTTACTGGACTGACCCATTTGAGATTGAATTGGTCTGAATGTGGAACCTGAACTAAAATGATTGTTAATATCTTAGTGGAATTTTAGCATTTCACAAATTCATCCCAAGGGTCGGACTGGACCCTTTGGTGGGCTGGATTTGGCCCCCGGGCCGCATGTTTGACACCTGTGCCATAGTTGGTTTACGTTATGAAGTATAACTAATTTTTAACTAAATAACCTAAGTTTTTCTGTATTAAACTAAGCCCTGTCTGTCACTAAATGTAACCACAAATACTTCAAAAACTTTACAAATTGCTTCTGAAAGAAATAGTTGCTACTTTAGCCTCATTTTATTCCCTATAAAGAGCTAACATCCCGCCTCTTCTGCAATGCCTCATGGACCTAACTCCAGAAAAAATATGAATGAAGTCAATGAAGAGAGGCAAATATTCTTTGATCTGCGCAGTGTCACCATTCACACATATGTTTGTCAGTTTAAAAGATAATTTATGAGACAAGAAAGTGGCACAGTTTGCGGGTAAAGATAGTAAATAACATCTATTTCTCAATTAAACAGCTCTGTGAACTTGTCAGACTAACTTGGAGCTTTTTTTTTTACTATAATCTTCAAAAGCAAGGACAAAAAGTATTACAATAGGTGAAAATCTGTCCAGTCTGTTCATGTTGAAGCTGCAGAGAGATCTTCAGACAATGAACAGACCATGTAGAGAGACGATGATGTCACCTCCATGACTTTCAGGTGTGTAGTCTGTATAATACTGCATTTTCACAGCACGACAGTTCATCAGTTTTACTACAAACTCTGACTTTCTTGACTGTAAAAATATCTTTTTAATTGACAAATATCATACATATAATGATGCATAACCTGGGTTACAAAAAAAATGTTTTTTGCAAGTTGTCTAAGGTTTTTTTCAACTGAATTTGGACCATTTTGCACCGCTAAATCCAAAAATGACATCTGTTTTTCTCAATCAGGTCAGGTTTTTTTGCTAATTTGATTATGAAAAATTTGATCTTCTCACAAAATTGACTACATTTTTGTTACTTTATCAGTTGATTTTTTTATGTAGTTCTCACCCAAAATAGGTTTTAAGAGAAAAAAAATCATTTTCTAACAGGATGTATTTATTAAGTATTACAAACTGTAGCAGAATACGTCAGGCTTATTTTTGCAAGATCTTCTAGTCGAAGCCATTTCATTCACCTGTAATATTAAAAAAAAACATTAATCATAAATTGGCAAAAGTAAAATCTTCAGAACTCGTTTATTGCAAGAAATATGAAAGAATTTGGTATCATATGATGTGAAAATGCCCATAAATGTAAGCACAAATGTTCAAAAGCCAATATGTAGCATAGTTCAGAAAGTTGACCTGATTGAGCAAAATGAAATGTGATTTTTGGATTCAGCACCAAATAATCCTAAATCAGCTCAAAAAACTGAAACAATAAATTTGTTGTTGACCAGTGTTATTTAACTGCCACTGACTGTAACTGGAGGGGACAGGACTTCAACACTCCATGTCCATGAGTAATTAAATCATTATAACACCAATACAGGTATGTGTAAAAATGTTGATATGATGCATATTTTTGGTTCTGAAATTGTGAGACTTCATGTAATCAAAGTTTGCAAAAACATACAATAACAAAACTTTATTCTAGTGAATTAGTTACCATTTTAAAAGGCTCCATGTTTAAGTTGTACATCTGTTTTATGTTTGTTTACAGAAGTGACTTTTAAGTTCAAGATTAGGGCTGTGTATCGGCAAGAATCTGGCGATACGATACAAATCATAATACTGGGATCATGATACGATATACCACGATATATCATGCTACTGTTAAAAAGGCCATTTTTTGTTCGTTTCTTTTTTTTTTTAAATATTTTTTTTCCTGGAAGAATTGAATTACACCTGAAATCTGCACAAATACTAAACACATTTTTTATTTGATCCCAACAGGATCTAATGTTATATCATTAAATGTTCCTGTGTTGAAACTGAAATTGTGTTTTACAGACATTACAGTTTCAGATCCTGTTCAAATGTTCAGATTCTATTAGATCAGAACGAAACAAAGGAACTAATATTATTTAATAAAAGAGTGTTAAATAAGAATAAAGAAAATATAAACAAAAAAAACAAATATGAACCTCCACAATATCTGCATTTGATCAATACCTATAATATCGATATAGTACTTTTTAATATCGATACAGTATTGTGAAAGGAAATATCGCGATATATTGCAGAACTGACATTTTCTTACACCCCTATTCAAGATGGTTTGAGCTCATGAAATACCGCCATTAAACAAAACAGTTCAGCATCAGTCAGCATTAACTGAACATGCACACAGCTGATTTCACTTGTATAAAGATGGAGGACTTAGAAGATACACTTTATATAAATATGTTCATGTGTATGCAAAGCTGCAGAGACTGAAATATCCTGACTTTTAATCCACGACTAAAGCCTTGTTCAGACTCTCATTTTTTTGACATATCCAGACATCAAGTGTGATTTTGTCAAACTGGATCCAAACTACATTTTGAGGGGGTTAGAAATGCAATCAAAACCACATTCCTACATGTGCATCTCAGTCTGGATTAGCTGAGCGTTAAAATACGATTCCAACTGTATTTTATCTGATTCACAGTGTGACACACTCAATGCACACATCCAGAAAAACTGAAGTGTCGAGGACAATCCATGCGGTTACTGGCAGAGCGCTATGGAGGACAACATACAGAGCAAAAGTCGTTGGACAGACCCCAGAATAAACTGTCTGCTGGTACTTACAAACCATTTCTATACAGGCCAAGTGGAAAACATGCTTTACTAGTTGAGCTACATGGTCAGTAGCTACATCCACACTGTTACCCATAAAATTGGAATAAAACATTTTTACTTATTTTTATGAAGTAATAGTGACAATGTAATTTATTACCTCCACCAAATGAAACGGCAGAGGTAATGTTTTCATTGGGGTTTGTCTGTCTGTCTGTCTGTCTGTCTGTTAGCAAGATAACTCTAAAAGTTATGGATGGATTTAGATGAAATTTTCAGGAAATGTTGATACCGGCACAAGGAACAAATGGTTAAATTTTGGTGGTGACTGGGTGGGGGGGTGGGGGGGTGTTGTTTGTCTGTTGTTTGTAACAATATTGAAAAATGGGCAACAAACAAGAAAAAATGACTGTAAATGAAGACTTAGTGCACTGTAAAAAAAAAAAAAAAAAAAACGTAAAAAAACGGTATTATTCTGGCAGCAGGGGGTGCTGAAAAAATACTGTTAAATAACGTAAAATAACCATCTCATAAAAATATGGTAATTTTCCATAATTAAAATACAGTTTTTTTGCACTAACTTTACATGAGATTTTGTATTTTTTTTTTATAACTTTTTAATGTTTAATAAAGAATATTTTCATGTATTAAAACAATCAAATTATAAATTATAAATAATTTTCAGTGAGACTCAGTTGTCCAATCCACTGATAAAAACTATATTTGGACAGTTTATCAGTGCTTATACATGTTATACATTCACAAAAATACATTTATTCAACATTTTTGTTGTGAAACCTCCTGTAATTACACAAGATATTTGCCAATTAACAAACAAGTCTGGTTAAACTGACAGAACAAATACTTCTGTTACAGTTAATTGTCAGTAATTTTATCTGGTTTTAATTTTTAAATTTTTTTTTTTTACAGTATTAAACTTGAAATGAACAGTTTAATCTCATAAATAGAAAAGAAATATTTGTGAAATTACAATACATTTTAACTGTATCTTTCTGTGAAAAAAGAAAAAAAATTCTTTAAAAACCTGAAATTTTATGCTTATTCACAGTGACAGTTTTTTCATGTTATTTTACATTTGACATGTAAAATCACAGTCTGTTTTTGTCATTTCATTGATATTTTCCTGTATCTTAAAATACAGAAAAAAATCTGTCAAATAAACAGTGAAAATTCTGTTAAATTACAGATTTTTTTTACAGTGTGCCAAAAAGAAAAGCAATGTCAGTTATCTGGAATTATTTTGGCCACAAGAAGGATGATACTGAAGCATGTTGTGTCGACAGTGTCTTCCACCTGTTGCCACAACAGGAGGAAACACATCTAATTTGTTTGATCATTTATGTCGGCGCCACACAGCTCTTACATCCTCCTAAGTATTTTTTTCATATCGCAATATATATCGCAGGGTTAAAAAAATCAGCAATGTTAGTTTTTTTCCAATATCGTGCAGCCCTTGCACACACGTACATCACGATGTTGATGCTTTAATGATATATTGTGCAGTTCGAATTGTACCTGGACACAGGTGATTACTGATCAAGGTTCTAATAGTTTGGATTTTTTCATTCTAGTTTAGTTTTATTTAGTTTGGACGTTTTTTTCTCTAATTCAGTTAGTTTTTAATTCGTTTTTAGAGCAGATTTGCTACTTTTTATTCGTTTTAGTATTTTCTAAATGCTTAGTTTTAGTTTAGTTTTATTTTTTTTCATATCTTTGCCGTCATATTCAAATAAATCCCAGACAGGACTCTGCTGCTTTCTCCCAACTTTAGTCTCCATGTTTCCAGGTAGAGTGGGGACCAGAAGACGACTGGAAACCACCAGTGACGGACTGTTAAATATCATATCGATGGCCAGAATACAAAACCTCCTATCAGAAAAAATGACTTTTTTCAGGAAACAAACAAAAAAAAAAAAACGTTTAGTTTTATTATAGTATGGTCTTTGTTACAGATATCCAAGCATATTCTACTGTTCTCAGACTCTCTTTCTATATTATGTGTTAACAATATCCTCCTTGTTCTCACCATTTAATGTGAAAACTTAAAATCTAAAAATTTGCAGATAGGAGGTTTTGTTTTTTGGCCATCGATATGGTGCTGCTAGTTAAAATTGCTTGAGGGAAATAAATCGATTTCATATCAATCTGACGTTGACAAAGACGAAAACAAAGGGAATTTTACCCATAATTTCTATCCGTTTTAGTTAGTTTTGTAAACACACAATACAGTTTCATTTAGTTATCGTTTTTTTCTTTTAATTATAGTTTTTATTTATTTCAGTTAACGAAAATGTTTTTGCAGTTCTAGTTTTCATCACTTCGTTAGTTTTTGTTAACGATAATAACCTCGTTACTGATGTGTATGAACAGGAATAAAAAGAAGAATGTGTCTGAAAACTATTATTCCAACTTTATGGGGAACAGTGTACACCGTTACCGCAGAAACCTGTGCAGATAGAATGGACACGAACCCATCCGAAAAGATGTGATTTAACAAACATATCTGATTTTCTCACTGTATGAACAGAAGTCACACCTGAAAAACGTTAAATCCTTCACATCCTATGAAGCAACTCGATAGCATCTTTTAATAGACCTTCTCAGTTTGATAAATGACGAATCTTTAAAACTCAACACTCTCAGTTTGTCACAAAGACTTTCTGTTATTTATTTTTTGTCCCTAATCTACACTGAGATAACCCCAGTGACATCATCAGGGTTTCTTTTCTCAAACAATAGACAGATCCTTCAGAGGCAAAGAAAACATTATACAACTGTTTTTACTGCTTGATTAGCACTGACCTCATGACAATTATCTGAACTTTACGTGTAAGATTTGACTGCCTGCCCTTTTAATGATGACATAACCTAATTCAAGCTTCAATGTGTCACATTTCAAAATTATCTCCAAACTTTGGAGACAGAAATAGTCAGGTATTCAGTCGGTGTAGTACTGTGTGGTACGATTAAAGCACCAAAACCCACAAAATGCAACATATGAGGTTTTGATCCGTGTTATTATAGTTTAACCCTTTCATGCACAAATTATGAGAACCTTAATCAAATTTTTTTTCCTGAGTGTTTTTATTCCTCTTTAGGCATGAAAAAAACAATGCGATTTAAAAATTTCTTCTGAAAAATAAGTTAAAAAATAAAATAAATAAAATAAAAATAATAAAAAATAATAATAATAATAATGAAAAAAAAAAAAATCTTATGAGCATATTTTTCACGAAGTTGCAAAAATGTCCACCACAGGTTTAATTTTTGACGCACAGAAACATGTATTTACTGATAAATTATGTAAAAACTATGGGGAGAGATTGTGATTCCGGGGGTTTATGCTCAGGAGAGATCTACATAATGTTACCAATTCATGCCAGAAAAGATATGTAGTGTCTTAAAACTTTAATAAAGATATGTGTAAAAAAAAAAAAAAAAAAAAAAAAAAAAAAAAAGAACAGCAAAATCCATGAATATATACGAGAGAACAGCTGTAGAATAGCTGTCCACTGGAGTGACCACTATGCATGAAGGGGTTAAAGTAGAAACTGAACAAGAAAGACTCAGACTCAGCTATGACAGATACAATATAAAAACACTAGAAATGATTCAAGACTAAGAGTACTGATGACTTTCATACAAAAATACAATCAGCTCATCCTTGTAGAGTCAGATTGTAAACATACTGTAATTTGTCCTAATTTAGCAGCAATAACGTTACATGAGTACAGGAATTAAATACTTCTACCAACCCTGCTTTCAAGGTTTAATGTTTTAACAAAGTCCGGTGGAAAGGTAGGGCCTGGGCTACGATTAAAACCCATGAAAGTTTGAAGCAGTTCCACTAGAACAGGGCTGTCAAACTCATTTCAGTTCAGTTCCACATTCAGCCCAATATGATCTCAAGTGGGCCGGAGCAGTCAAATTATAACAGTGAAAAAAGTAAATTACATTATGATCGTGTTTACATCTACAAAAATTGGAATAACATGAACAACTGGAAACGTCTTAAGAAAAACAACTGCAATTTTAACAATATTATGCTTCAGTTTATCAGTTTATCATTTACACACGTGCATTAGATCTTACATTACAAATACAAATGCATGAAACATTTAATAACAAGTGGAATATTGGTAAAATTGTATTCACTTCTCTTAAGATATTTCAGGTTATTCACATATTTTGTAAAATAACAGTTTTTTAATATAAACATATTCATGTAATTTTACTTTGTTTTTTTTTACACTAAAACAAAGAGAAAATTTGCTGTTTTCATTGTTTATAGGTTTAATATGATGGTATTTTACTGGTCTGACCTACTTGATATCTAATTGGTCTGTATGTGAAATCTGAATTAAAATGATTATACATCTGTGATTGTTAATATCTTCAGTGTAATTTTTGTATTTCACAAATCCATCCCAGGAAATGTAGTGTAAATACAATAAAATGGCATAAAAATGTTTATATGTACAAAGGGGAAAATTTGGGGTTGTGAGTATTTATAGGTCATTTTGATCGTATTTTACTGATTAGACCCACTGGAGATTAAATTGGTCTGTATGTGGAACCTGAACTAAAATGATTAATGTCTTCAGTGTAATTTTTGCATTTCACAAATCCATCCCACGGGCCAGACTGGATCCTTTGGCGGACCGGATTTGGCCCCCGGGACGCATGTTTGACACCTGTGCACTAGAAGGAAGGTGGAATTTTTTATCAATTTCTTTAATATTAACAGTGATTCAACCTCAGTCTAACTTAGAACTACGGCAGTTTATAGCATGATCAAATAGGTGACTAATTTGAGGTTTGATTTTGTTTTAATGATATTGTTCAAGAAGAGTGGGGTGTGTGCTCTCTTCTAGTTTGTGTTATACAGTTGTGGAAAAAACTATT
Source organism: Sphaeramia orbicularis (assembly GCF_902148855.1). Lineage (NCBI taxonomy): Eukaryota > Metazoa > Chordata > Actinopteri > Kurtiformes > Apogonidae > Sphaeramia > Sphaeramia orbicularis. Next base: position 3,049,046 of record NC_043964.1, read on the forward strand.
AGACCACCAAAAGTCACCAAAAAACAATGGTTATGCAATCAAGTCCTAACTCCTGTGTGTATCATGTGACTAAAACAGACAGAAAAGAAAACCAGGAATGCCTAAAAGCACTGTGTTTGTCAGTACAATGCCATAGATATTGATGTAAGAACTGAGGTGATTTTGTTTTTTATCAAGAAAACATGTTAAATGGATAGATATCAGCTCTGAAATTAAACTACTATGAGCTATTTTTGTTGTTCTCATTATATTTGTCCAAACAGATGGACCTTTAGTTGGACCAGGCATTAAAATGAACAAGAAATTGAAGAAAAGGGGTGGTCTAATAATTTTTTCCGCAACTGTATTTTCTACATGTGTTTTTTTACAATATTATCCTTAATAATTTTTGTAATGTGTGCATTCATTTCCATATTGTTTTAGTGGAAAAGAAAACATTGCAGAAAAGTCTGTGACAAGCGTATGTTGGGAGAAAGGCCTGGATGAATCTGATTTACAAGTATTTACTGCATTACTTCAGTCTAATTATTGCTGTAACTTCAGTTTAACCCTTTGATGCATGAATTATGAGGACCTTAGTCAAGATTTTTTTCCCCCCCGAGTATTTTTATTCCTCTTTAGGCATGAAAAAACTAATGTGATTGACATTTTTTCAATGAACCTATTTTTCATGGAGTTACAAAAATGTCCACTCCGCTGGACACCATGCGCTTAATTTTAGAAGCACAGAAACATGTATTCACTGATATACTGTGTGAAAACTATGACGTAAAAACATTTTTAATGCTCCTAATCTGATGTTTTCTCAGATTTTAACATACTATAATACTAGGTATTACTCACTTCATGGAGATAATATGCAAAAAAACCCAAAAAAAACTATTTAAAAAAAAATCCCAATTACAATTAATTAATTTTTACACTCAAACATGTTAGTGCAGATCAGGTTTATCTAGAACATTATCTTCAAATCTATCTTTCTCATAATGTACTGTGATGTTTTTGGTCCAATTCCATCATTTGTCTAATGTCACCTCTCATGTCATGGATTTATTCCACACATTTGAACTAACTTTTCTTTTTTATGGTAAGATAATATTTACTGCCGCACCAATTAAACACCTTTAACCCTTTCACGCATGAATTATGAGAACCTCAATCAAGATTTTATTCTAGACATTTAGGCATGAAAAAAACAAAACAAAAAACTATGCGATTGCTTTTTTTATGATCCTATTTTTCGTGGAGTTACCAAAATGTCCACTCAGCTGAACACCATGCGTTTAATGTTAGAAGTAAAGAAACATATTTACTGATATACTGTGAGAAAACTATGAAACAAATGCTGATAATCTGATGTTTTCTCACATTTTAACATACCTGCATGGATATAATATGCAAAAAAAAAAAAAAAAAAAAATTGTCTAACAATTCACATTTTTTTACACTCAAACATGTTAGTGCAGATCAGGTTTATTAAGAACAGAAAGGTTACAATAATTGTATGAATGTCAGTGTTTGGGATGATGCATAAGATCCACTGTGTTGGCTGATCTGGAACTAAAACAACAAAACCATGAATAAACAATAGAACAGCTGCAGAAGAACTGACCACTGGAGTGACCACTGTGCATGAAAGGGTTAAAATGGAATGTCAATCATCACATGTAGCCTATTTAGTCATTAACCCTTTCATGCACAGTGGTCACTCTAGTGGTCAGTTCTTCTGCAGCTGTTCTATTGTTTATTCATGGGTTTTGTTGTTTTAGTTCCAGATCAGCCAACACCGTGGATCTTATGCATCATCCCAAACACTGACATTCATACAATTATTGTAACCTTTCTGTTCTTAATAAACCTGATCTGCACTAACATGTTTTAGTGTAAATCAGTTGCTAATTGTTATTAGACTATAATTAACAATTTTCTGAAATAAAAAGTGTTCTTTTACACACACACACATATATATATATATATATATATATATATATATATATATATATATATATATATATATATATATATATACATGTGTATCCTACTGAGACCTAACAATATATTTTGTCCTCCATAGGGGACAAAAGTTTGACAGTTTAACTTAAATGCTGTCCATTGCAAAGGACATTCCATTAAAAAAACAATCAATAAAAATTATTTTAAAAATATATCTGAAAAAACTGTTGCATTATGCAGTTTCCAATAAAGACAATTTTTTAATGTAAAAAAGCCTGAACTGTGAAATTCCTGGGTCTCAGGAGGATATTATCTCCATGAAATGAGTAATAACTGATATTAGAATATGAGAAAATGTGAGAAAACAGTAGCGATGTCGCAATTAGTGGCATTAAAAATGTTTATATTTCATAGTTTTCACACAGTTTATCACTTTCTGATGAGTTTTAAATACGTTTCTTCACTTCAAAAATTAAACCCATGGTGTCCAGCTGAGTGGACATTTTTGTAACTCCACAAAAAATAGGTTCATAAAAAAAAAAAAAAAAAAATCATTTGCATTGTTTTTTTCATACCTAAAGAGGAATAAAAACACTCAAGAAAAAAATATTGACTAAGGTTCTCATAATTCATGCATGAAAGGGTTAAAATATCAGTGTTTCTAAATAATGCCAAAAACATAAAAGAGCCACTCTGTTGAACGACTCTTTTCAGCGAACCGCTCCTGATCGAACGACTCCCTTCAAAGAACCCCCGGTCCCGTCACTACGTACCTGTGGCAGTGCGATGGACAGCTGCCTCTGGAGGGACTCCTTCTCGTGGCCCAGTTCTCGCAGGCGGAGGTGGGCCGTCCCCAGACTCTCCTGGGTCTCCCTCAGGCTCTCCAGCAGCCTCTCTCTCTCCGTCAGCATGTTCACCATCAGTGACTCCAGGTTGCCCGTGCTGCCCCCCTCGTCGCCGCCTCCGCCGCGGGGATCCCTGCCGCTGTAGCCCCCGATGCCTCCCATGCCTCCGCCCATCCCTCCTCCGCCACTGGCCGGGGAAGAAGAGCCACCTCCTCCTCCGCGCCCATCCTCCGAGATGGTGGGCATCACCTCGCACATCATCTTGAGGCCTGGGTGTGGGAGGTGTTAACTGAGAAGCTGCTTAGGACACTTGAGCGCAGTGTCTTGTGAACTTCCAATCACGTCTTGTCATGAAACTTTCAATAATTACTTCAGTTATAGGGCTCTTTCCTCTCAGGGGGTGGGGGTGGGGGTGGGGGTGGTGGGTGATGATGGATGGGGCAGTTCTGTGAGGGTGTATGTGTGTGAAAACGGGGAAAGGGAGTGGTTGGGGTGCAACGGTGCAAACAGGGCGAGGGTGAGGGGGGGCTGAGGTTTGGTGGAGGGATGGAGTGGGGTGCAGGGGTGAAGAGGGAGAAGTGTGGGTTTGGTAGATGACCTCTGACCCCTGGTCCAGGCTTCACAGAGATGCAACCTGGAAACGACACAAAAAAAAAAACAACAGAGTTTAGGTGAAATAGGCAAATATATGAGAGGATGTGACACAAGAGGAGGGAAAAGGATGAAAAAAGAGACCATGTTAGAAGCATATATTCCAAACAGGAAACATGATGTAAACCTGTATTTCCCACCTGTATTCTGTCATTTTTCTCATACACAGTAAAATTGCCAGTGTTTATTTAACACTTGAAGAGTTAATTTTAACACTACCTCAGTGAACATATGGTCCGTATCTACAAAGTGTAAAATTTACACTGAACATAGAGTTACATTTTCAGAGTCAACTTTACTCTAGTAAGAGTTAATATTTTACACTACACTACACTTATTAGTGTCAATCAAGTTTTACACTATGTGAAAAGTAACACCCATAGTGTTATTCACATTCAACACTGAAGAGTTAAGTGTTAAGAAATAACTTTTCCAGTGTTAAACCTACTTAACACTACATGTTGATAAATAAATTACTCTAAAGAGTGTTGATTTTTAACTGCCTCCTACCGGTGTTACATATGATGTACTATAGTCCCAGTGTCTGCAGGGGCCAAAAAAAGTTACAATTATTTCTGTACCCAATTTATTCCAAGTAAAAATGAAATATTGCGATTAAAAGTAAACATAAAATGACATGTAAAATGGAAGCCGCCAACCCGATATCGCATTATCCATTTGAAATTCGGTATTTGAAAATGCGTACCCAACACTGACAACGACGACGTAACTATATTCTTGCACAGATTCTGCTTGGATGAAATAACAAAAGCTATAGTTTATTCACACAAACTTACAAACGCAATTTTTCGATGCGAGGAAGATGGCGATGCCAGAGTCCAACTTGTCACTCAGTTTGAATGCGGAGGTTGGTGGGCGGGGCTTTTCAGAGTCATTATTTTTTAACACTGAAAGGTATCTTGCTCTTATTGGTGTTGAATTAACCCTTTCATGCACTAATCATAAGAACCTTAGTTTAGATTTTTCTCTCCTCCATAGGCATGAAAACAACAGTGTGATCAAGTTGTTGTTTTTTTTTCATGGAGTTACAAAAATGTCCATGCATTTAATTTTTGAAGTAAAGAAACGTGTTTAAAACCCAATATCAGAAATCGATATTAAAACAATGAAATAAAATCTTACATCTCACATTTTAATCTCACATTTTAACATATTCAAATGCTAATTATTCCTCTTTTCATGGAGATAATATGCAAAAAAAAAAAAAAAAAAGGAAAAAAAAGCTTTTTTTCCCTAACAAATAACAGTTGATTTACACTGAAACATGTCAGTGCAGATCAGGTTTATCAAGAACAGCAAAGTTACAGTAATGGTCTGAATGTCAGTGTATGGGATGATGCATAAGTGTCAGCTGTGTTGGCTGAGATGGAACTAAAATAACAAAACCCACGAATATACAAGAGAACAGCTGGAGAAGAACTGTCCACTGGAGTGACCATTATGCATGAAAGGGTTAAATTTGAGTCAACTTATTTTAACACTGAATATATGACACTGACAGTGTAAAACCTCTTTTAACTCCAATTATTTTCACCAACACTGGAAGTTATCTTGTCAAATTTGACTCTGTCCATTGTTGGAATAACTCCGAAAGAATCAAAATACTTTGACACTGCATTTTTTTACACTGGCAAATTTACTGTGTATCTTGCTCTTACTGGTGTTGAATTAAATTTGAGAGAGTCAACTTATTTTAACACTGAATATGTGACACTGACAGTGTAAAACCTCTTTTAACTCCAATTATTTTCACCAACACTGGAAGTTATCTTGTCAAATTTGACTCTGTCCATTGTTGGAATAACTCCGAAAGAATCAAAATACTTTGACACTGCATTTTTTTACACTGGCAAATTTACTGTGTATCTTGCTCTTATTGGTGTTGAATTAAATTTGAGAGTCAACTTATTTTAACACTGAATATATGACGCTGACAGTGTAAAACCTCTTTTAACTCCAATTATTTTCACCAACACTGGAAGTTATCTTGTCAAATTTGACTCTGTTGGAATAACTCCGAAAGAATTAAAATACTTTGACACTGCATTTTTTACACTGGCAAATTTACTGTGTATCTTGCTCTTATTGGTGTTGAATTAAATTTGAGAGAGTCAACTTATTTTAACACTGAATATATGACACTGACAGTGTAAAACCTCTTTTAACTCCAATTATTTTCACCAACACTGGAAGTTATCTTGTCAGATTTGACTCTGTTGGAATAACTTCGAAAGAATTAAAATACTTTGACACTGCATTTTTTTTACACTGGCAAATTTACTGTGTATCTTGCTCTTATTGGTGTTGAATTAAATTTGAGAGAGTCAACTTATTTTAACACTGAATATATGACACTGACAGTGTAAAACCTCTTTTAACTCCAATTATTTTCACCAACACTGGAAGTTATCTTGTCAAATTTGACTCTGTCCATTGTTGGAATAACTCCGAAAGAATCAAAATACTTTGACACTGCATTTTTTTACACTGGCAAATTTACTGTGTATCTTGCTCTTATTGGTGTTGAATTAAATTTGAGAGAGTCAACTTATTTTAACACTGAATATATGACGCTGACAGTGTAAAACCTCTTTTAACTCCAATTATTTTCACCAACACTGGAAGTTATCTTGTCAAATTGACTCTGTTGGAATAACTCCGAAAGAATTAAAATACTTTGACACTGCATTTTTTACACTGGCAAATTTACTGTGTATCTTGCTCTTATTGGTGTTGAATTAAATTTGAGAGTCAACTTATTTTAACACTGAATATATGACACTGACAGTGTAAAACCTCTTTTAACTCCAATTATTTTCACCAACACTGGAAGTTATCTTGTCAAATTTGACTCTGTTGGAATAACTCCGAAAGAATTAAAATACTTTGACACTGCATTTTTTACACTGGCAAATTTACTGTGTATCTTGCTCTTATTGGTGTTGAATTAAATTTGAGAGAGTCAACTTATTTTAACACTGAATATATGACGCTGACAGTGTAAACCTCTTTTAACTCCAATTATTTTCACCAACACTGGAAGTTATCTTGTCAAATTTGACTCTGTTGGAATAACTCTGAAAGAATTAAAATACTTTGACACTGCATTTTTTTTACACTGGCAAATTTACTGTGTATCTTGCTCTTATTGGTGTTGAATTAAATTTGAGAGAGTCAACTTATTTTAACACTGAATATATGACGCTGACAGTGTAAAACCTCTTTTAACTCCAATTATTTTCACCAACACTGGAAGTTATCTTGTCAAATTTGACTCTGTTGGAATAACTCTGAAAGAATTAAAATACTTTGACACTGCATTTTTTTACACTGGCAAATTTACTGTGTATCTTGCTCTTATTGGTGTTGAATTAAATTTGAGAGAGTCAACTTATTTTAACACTGAATATATGACGCTGACAGTGTAAAACCTCTTTTAACTCCAATTATTTTCACCAACACTGGAAGTTATCTTGTCAAATTTGACTCTGTTGGAATAACTCCGAAAGAATTAAAATACTTTGACACTGCATTTTTTACACTGGCAAATTTACTGTGTATCGCTACAAATATCTGACACACAGACAGGACATCCACCTTCTCCTAGGCGTGTTTTTTTTTTTTTTTTTTGGTAAAGAAGCATTGCTATTGCAGCAGGGTTGTCTCTTCCACTGACTGGGATCGCGATACTCAACGTCCAGAGTAATTCATCCATCAGTGCATGTGTCGGCTTTATGTATCTGAGTGCCCCTAGTCATAATGGTAATAATGAATGCGCATGATGTACGGAAATGAGTCGGGAATGGCAGCTTTACCTCAGCAGCTTCCAAAACACCGAATATGGACAGTTAGCAGGCCTATAGGTTGGATAAAACTGCGGCGCTGTTTCATACATTGATGTGGAAAAAAAAGGGTGTCATCATGAATTGTAATTACGGGCTGTATCCAGGAGGAAATAGGCTCCTTTTTTTTTTTTTTTTTTTTACAGCTCCGGAACCATCTGTAAAAAAAAAAAAAAAAATACTCTGGGTCAGTCTCCAAGCTTATTATCTCCAGTGCGTAAAAACGAAAAATAGAATAATGATCCAAAAAGGAGGTGATGTGGGGGGGAAACAGGCGATTTTAATGCTGTTCAGATAGCCTCACACCGCTATCACATCATGGTGGGAGGTGCCAATCATCCTGCAAATTATGTAGGCCCAATTAACAGATTTAATAAGGAGATGTTACGCAATTGGGTTGTTTTTTTGTGCTGTGATGAACCTAAATGTCGGATAACAAGGAGACGTTTTTGGGCTTTATTCCTATTGCACGGCGTCTATTTCCTATCAACACCCCTCTCTCCCCCCCTCCCCTCCCCTCCCCTCCACACCACACACACCACCCTGCCCCCCCCCCCCCCCCCCTCCCACCCATAAAAACAGCTGGACGGTCTAACGCACGGCTGGATCTACCGAACATCACCGTGGATTTTCGCCGCCACCGGAAGATTCGTGTGTCTTACCCTTTCCATGATCGACAGAGTAAGGAAATAAACGCGCATCGTCCCCCGATTCACTCCATCAGAACATCTGAGAGACGGAGGCTGCAGGTTATCCCCGTTCCAGCCCGGTTACCAGCCTGCCCCATCCCCTCCCTCTCTCTGCTGTGGGAGCGACGGCACGGTCCGGGCGTGCGTCAGGCTGTGCGTAATGAACAGCGGCGCCATCCGGAGGAGACTTTCACAGGAGAACACCCAGGCCTGGCACATGCAGGAAACCTAGTCTGACTATATTTGTTTTAATAGCTGTTAACTTTAAAGTACATACTTGATGGGTTATTCTTATATTCATGTCCATTTTTTTTTTTAATTAGGTAAAGGCCAAAATGACAACTATGAAGTTTCCACTAGAGAACAGGATGAACCCGAGGAGCAGCAACCTACTGACATGTCAGCAACAACTGCAAAACATGAAACATATGTTTTATATTTTATGTATGGTACTTTTATTATTATTATTATTATTATTAGTAGTAGTAGTAGTAGTAGTAGTAGTAGCAGTAGTACCATTTTATTTATGGTACTTTTATTATTATTATTATTATTATTATTATTATTATTATTATTATTATTAGTAGTAGTAGTAGTAGTAATAGTAATAGTAGTAGTAGTAGTAGTAGTACCATTTTATTTATGGTACTTTTATTATTATTATTATTATTATTATTATTATTATTATTATTATTATTATTAGTAGTAGTAGTAGTAGTAGTAGTAGTAGTACCATTTTATCTATGGTACTTTTATTAGTAGTAGTAGTAGTGGTAGTAGTGGTAGTAGTAGTAGTACCATTTTATTTATGGTACTTTATTATTATTATTATTATTATTAGTAGTAGTAGTAGTAGTAGTAGTAGTAGTACCAGCAGTCATCATAGTCGTTCTTGTTCATTATGTATTATTTTAACCTTGTCATTTTAAATAAACATAGTTTCTCTCTACCTGCACTACACTGTATGTGCAGTAAAATGACACCACACACTGGTTTGGTTTGGTTTAGTGGTAATAACCATAGAAAGCTTGTTATCTGGATCTCAGTTTTGCAGGGTATGGTGAATGTGTTGTAATATGGATGAGTGACTAAATGTACATGTTTCAAAATCACTGATGAATTTGGGACAGTGTTGTTTTCAGTATGTATGTACAGGTTTGAAGGGGTAGGATTACATAAGTTTATCCTTCTCTTTCTGCTCCTTTTTGCTCATGTCACTTTTGAGGTTTAAGACGTTGCAGTTTTAAGTTACTGTCTTGTTTTGTTCTCATTCTCTTGATTACCATTTATTTGCATTTCTGTTTTTAAATTGTCATTTACATGATCGAAATGAAGACATGATCCATCAAAAAGCCCTTGTGTTTGTTATATGTATTATATTGCTACTGTATTGTACAGCTACTGTGCATTGAATGAATGAATGAATTTATTTTGAACATGTAAACACTGAAAAAAAAAAAAAACAACCAGCAAAATATAAGTACTGGTACATAAATAATAATAATAATAATAATAATAATAATAATAATAATAATAATAATAATAATAATAATAATAATAATAATAAAACAAATGAAATAGAATTAGACATGCTCGAAAAGGAGTAGGAAGAAGTAAAAAGTTCTGTACTTATAAAAGCAATTTCTTCCTGAATAATTAAAGCAGCTTTCATGTTTCTTGGCAGATAAATATCCTCTTTATGATGTGAAATATGGAAAGTTTGTGTCCTGTCACAAAAGAACATCAGAACAGTGTCAGGAGAGGTGGCCTGCTTTTCCAGGACAGATGGTGAAACATCATAGACGCACTCTAGACGGTGCCACCAAGACCACACAAGTGGAGACTTTATTTTGAAAAGCCGCAGTAGCACTTCCGTCCACATGTCTGGTGTGTTTTGCACAACTTGACCATCCGCCTTTCATCCTCCCTCATCTCTTCTTCACCGAAAGATGCAGGGTCTTAAAGAAATAGGATTCTTTGAGCAGAAAACCCTTCAGCTCTTCCCTCTCACCTCCCACTGCACAGTGTTGGTGTTGTTTCCTCCTTTCTGCACAGAATCACTGCCCATTATCCCAGACCTAAAGCGGAAGAATCATCTCCTTAATTTATTCTGACTGTGAGATCTGAAACTTGCCAAAAATAATTAAACAATTGCACCCTCTGGCGCCTGAACACATTAAATGCAATCAACTCCTCTCCAATTTCTAAACCTCTTTTAAAGACAGCCATCACAGACATTTTAAAGAATGTTTGGGCTGAGAACAGCTTCCAAAAGGCACAGTTTTACTATGACCACACCTCTGGCTTATCCATGAACTGTCCATGACGCACAGAGCAGGAAGATTATTTTTGACAAATGCTGATGTCTTCCTTGTCAAACATCCCGCTGTTTGTGCTGCAGACTGACAGAGAAGTCAGTGAAAATGCACCACTAACCACTTATGAAAAGCTCAGTCTGTCAGCCAATCAGAGTAGAAGGAAGGCGGGGCTAAAGCTCTTTTGGTAAGGTGGGAAGGGGTGGGGACGTGGGGGTGCTGAGGGTGACGTAATGTGAGAGAGCCCCACTAGTGCATCCAAATGACTTGAGAAAAGGTATTACCAACACCTAGACTGCCCAAAATTAAAATCGGGTGTGTAGATTTTTTGAATAACAAATGTAATAATACATTTATTAGAGAACACCTTGTTGACTCCATATACCCAAGAAAAACTAGGAGCACACTCTTCCTCCAAAGTTCCAGCAAATCTGATAGATCAGGGCTGTCAAACTCATTTTAGTTCAGTTCCACATTCAGCCCAAGTTGATCTCAGGTGGGCCGGACCACTAAAATAATAGCATAATAACCTGTAAATAATGACGACTCCAAATTTTTCTCTTTGTTTTGGTGCAATCAAAATTAAATTATAAAAATATGTACATTTGCAAACTATCCAAACAAAAATGATGTGAACAACCTGAAAAAAATAACTGAAATTTCTTGAGAAAAATAAGTGCAATTTTAACTATATTACATGTCAACTTACCATTTATACATGCATATTACAGATTGGATCTACAAAGGCACAAAATATTTAATAACAGGAAGAAAAATGAATAATTAAAATTTCACCTTAAAAATTTGGGGGTTTTCGCATTTTATTGTTAAAGGATAGTTTGTAAATGTTAATATTTTCATCATTTACTGTAAGTTTTTACACTAAAACAAAGAGAAAAAGTTGGAGTTGTCCTTACTTATTTATAGATATAATGTAATATTATGTTTTTCACATTAAACTAAGAAAATTTGGAGTCATTATTTATCGGTTATTATGCTATTATTTTACTTGAGATCACATTGGTCTGTATATGTAACCTGAACAAAAACGACTATGACATCCTTGATTGTTAATATCTTAAGTGTAATTTTTGCTGATTCATCCCGCGGGCCGGATTGGACCCTTTGGCGGGCCGCATTTGACCCCCCGGGCCGCATGTTTGACACCCCTGGGATAGATCAATGACAAGAACAACATTTTTTAAAATTTCCACTTCCTCCAAAATATAAGGAGATACATTTCAAAACTATTAATAACATATATCCATCAAATGAATTCATTAAAAACAGATTCAGATTTGAAGTAGAAAATTGTCAGATGTGTGATAAAAATGTGGAAACGACAGAACATCTATTTTATGCTTGTGAAATTGTCCAAAATGTATGGAGATGTGTTCATGATTGGCTGTCCTCTAGTTCTATGGAAATGGACTTCCGCTCTTATAATGACATTCAGATGGGTGTAATCCTCAAAAATAAAAAAGATGAGTTTTTGATGAATAACATAATTATAGTAACACAATATTCCATACATAAATGCAGATGTGCTCAAACTTCCCCCTCATGGTCTGCACTTCAAAACCAACTCCTTTTGTTTCAAAAACGTTTGAAAATAATTGATAATGCCCAAGCTGAGAAACTGTACACACTCATAGAAAAATCTTCAACTGTGCTGAACCCCTTGTACCTTTTTTTTTTTTTTTTTAATCTATTTATCTTTTATTTGTATAGTCTTAGTTATTTTATTTTTACCTTATGCTTTCAGATATTTTCTGATTCATGTAACATGTTGGAGGTGTGATTCTCTTTTGCTATATTTGCACATATGGACGGAAATGAGTATGTCACTTTTTTTGTTTTTTGTTTTTTTTTGTTTTGTATTTGTATTTGTACTTGTTGCAATAAAAAATTAAAAAAAAAAAAAAAAAGACTTGAGAAAAGGTATGGTTATTACCGAGGAAGTTATTTATTTCAAATAAAGTGAGAGAGGTATCTTTAAAACTGTTCCGTAGGTGTTATCCAACTAATTCAGCTCTGATTAAGTATAAGATCAATGTCGACCCTTTTTATTCATTTTGTCATAATTCGGATGAAACATTAACTCATTTGTTTTGGGAATGTGCTTTTTGTCAAATATTTTGGTGTGATATCAATCTTTTTTTTTTAAATAGAAAGCTGGATATTTCTCTTAACTTCAAAACTGAAGATATTTTATTTGGTTTCTTTCTTACTGATTTGCCTGACTCACCTGTTCACTGCTGCCGCTGACTAAAAGGATTTGGACTTTTTACATTTTAGATTCTCCTTCCAAACTCTGCATACAACTCTAACTTTAATGTGTGTTTTTATATTTTTGGGGTTTTATGTGTTGTTTTCTTACTTGCTGTTTTTAACCCTTTCATGCATGAATTATGAGAACCTTAATCAAGATTTTTTTTCCTGAGTGTTTTTATTCCTCTTTAAGCATGAAAAAAACCCATTCATTCATTCATTCATTCATTCATTTTCTGAACCTGCTTTATCCTCACTAGGGTCACTTGGAGCCTATCCCAGCTACATAGGGGCGAAGGCGGGTTACACCCTGGACAAGTCGCCAGTTCATCGCAGGGCTGAACACATTGGAAAAAAAAAAATGTGATTGAATTTTTTTTTTTAAATCAGCCTGTTTTTCATGGAGTTACAAAGATGTCCATTCATCTTCACCATGCATTTTATTCTTGAAGCAAAGACACATGTATTTAAAACCCAATATCATCAAGTGATATAAAAACAGTGAAATGAAACCATGTTTAATGCAGCTAATCTGATGTTTTCTCACATTTTAACATATTTTTATACTAGTTATTACTCACTTCATGGAGATAATAGGCAAAAAATAAATATTAACAATTGATTTCCACTCAAGAACCAATCAAGAACAGCAAAGCTACAATAATGGTATGAACTGCAGTTTATGAGATGATGCATAAGTGTCCACTGTGTTGGTTGATATGGAACTAAAACAACAAAACTCATGAATATACAAGAGTAAAGCTGTAGAGTAACTGTCCACTGTAGAGACCACTATGCATGAAAGGGTTAATCACCTTTTACATGTTTCTTTTCTAATGTTTTAAATGTGTTTTTTTTCCCCTGTCGTATTTCAATGTCCTGTGTGAAGCACCTTGAATTGCGTTGTTGCTGAAATGTGCAACACAAATAAACCTGCCTCGCCTCTGTGGACACTGAAGTTGTAAAAGTAAAATGCACAGGCCAGACGAGGAGCATGCACTCACCCACACTGTGTTTTGCTAAATTCCTTTCCTGTCTTTTACTCTAAAGTCTATTACTGATCAAAGCAGCCAGAGAGATGAGTCAGCAAATAGGGAAGCTCTGAATCACAGATTACCTCACTAATAAACATGCAGTATTTAGTGAGTATATGCTAACGTCTAAGTCACTCTCAAAAAATTAACAAATTCAACATGCTTTCAACATGATGACAAGTATACACTGCCAACAAAAAGTTAAGGATATTTTTAATTTTGGGGCTTTTTTTTTTTTTTTTTTCAGCTGGGATTCTTGCACAGCGCTTTTTACTTTTTTTGTGTGAATTGAATTGAAACACATTTTTTTAATGACCAGACATAGTTTTATTTACAAATGGCAAAAATGATAAAAAAAAAAAAAAAAAATTAAAAAAAAGACAAAAAAAAAAAAAAAAAAAGAAATATCCTTAATTTTTTGTTTGTAGTGTATGTAAAATATCATGAAACAGTACCCTCCTAAAAGTAAAAACTTGCATTTTAAATCTCTTAGGTCCCAAATATAGTTAAATGTTGAATAGCAAACATAAAGTAACATTTGTTCTTTTCATCTGTTTTATTTCCTTTCTTACTCACATGGGAATATAAGACTGTACTCCACTGTCTGTTAAAACTCTGGGACTTGAAATCACACAATATATATATCCTTTATTTAACCAGGTAAAAAAAAAAAAAGACTCACTGAGATTGCAAATCTCTTTTCAATAGTAACCTGGGCAAGAAAAGAGGCATAACACACAGCTTCAAGACAAGACAAGACATAATCATATACCGTATATACCATATAAAGTGTCATGAGATAACTTTTTTGTTGTGATCTGGTGCTATATAAATAAAATTTGATTGACTGAGTGATTTGATTGGTTTTCCCCTGTAAGTCGCTTTGGAAAAAAGCGTCTGCCAAATGCATAAACATAAACATAAACATAATCAACACATACCTAATACAAAAACTTACAATCATTTGTGCAAATTTAAAAACTGTTACATTGACCGAGCTCACACACACTGCAATACTTTAAACGTTTATAGAGTAGCAGAGGAGCACAGCTGTGGTGATCGCTAATATAAGGAAACGTATAAGCATAAAAAGATATACAAATAAACCTTATGCTTTGGCTTCTTCCTTTTCCAGTTAGTGACTGTTAGAAAAAACTACATGAAATAAACTTTGTTCTACATATGTAACCAAAATAAAATCATCCATCCATCCATCCATCCATCCACACATAGTAAAATGATCTATATTTTAGAAGCAAAGACAAAATGTATTAAAATGAAAATATTGTGGTAGTTTAGTTCAGTAGTGTAACCATATACAGCAGGGGTGTCAAACTCATGTTCTTTCAGGGGTCATATTCAGCTAAATTTGATCTGTAGTGAGCCGGACCAGAAAAATAAAAACATAATAACCTATAAACAATGACAACTCCAAATTTTTGTCTTTGTTTTAGTGCAAAACAAAAACAAAAACATTAAATTATGAAAATATTTACTTTTATGCACTATCCAAAAAAAAAAAAAAACTGAAAAAACTGAAATGTAAATTAAAAAACATAAGTAAATTTAATGCAGTTTTAACAATATTATTCCTCTACTTCTCATTTGTCCATGTGCATTATGGATCAGACCTAGAAAGACACTAAACACTGAGGAACTGAGGAACTGTCTAAGTCTAAGTCTAAGTCTAAGTCTAATTTTCTTTAGACGTTTCCGGTTGTTCATATTTGTTTAAGTTATTCACAGTTGATTTTTACAGGATAGTTTGTAAATGTAAATATTTTCATAATTTAATGTTATTTTTTGCACTAAAACAAAGAAAAAAAATAAGTTGTTAATTCTAGAATTTTTTTGGGCTTAATTGAAGAATTTTTTACTTAATTGAAGATTTTTTTTTTTTTTTTTTTTTTGCTTAATTCAAGATTTTTTTTTGCTAAATTTTAGATTTTTTTTTTTTTGCTTAATTGAAGATTTTTTTTACTTAACTGAAGATTTTTTTTTGGCTTAATTCAAGATTTTTTTCCTTAATTCAAGCTACTTTTTTTTTTGGCTTAATTCAATTCAAGACTGTGGAACTTTTGCACTTGGCAAAAATGTCCCAGGGGCCAAACTGGACCCTTTGGCGGGCCACATTTGGCCCCTGGGCTGCATGTTTGACACCCCTGATATAGAGTGTTATTAATGGAAGGGAACTTGTATTTGGGTGCTTCTATGAAACTGGTCCTAAAACCAGGACATGAGGGCTAAAAATTCAAACCAGATGTAGACTAAAGTTACGAAGCAAGTTTGGAAGCACTTTGGGTCTTTTTTAAAAATAAATGCTTACTGTGATAAAAGAGAAAGTATTTTTTTCAGGTAAAACATATTTTTATATTATTTTACATTATATTTAATACAAAAATCTGCATGTAACACGGTCAAAAGGACACGAAAATTACACACTACTATTTTTTTTAAAATATCTCTTTATTCTCTCACAGGTACATTTTGGGAATTAAACTAATTATGCAAGGCAGAGTGTTTCACAAAAATGACCGCTGATGTGAATCATTTGTGATTTATATGCATTTAAATGGGCAGGTTCTGTATGTAACGCAAGTGGACACAATGGGTTACATGCAAAACCCAGAATGAGACTGAGATTCATGACAAACCCACATGTTTGGATTAGAAAAAAACAGTAGGATCAACAAATTTAACACAGTGTCTTTATTTGTAGTCTATATAGGATCATTTACAGCCATGTTTTCAGATCAAATGCACTGACACTTGGGTAGTTTTTCCTGTCCTAATTTTGGTCCTATTTTTGGCCCAAATATTTGATCAAAAATTCATTAATTTAGGGATGGCTCAGAGCAAGAGTATTCTTTTTTTTTTTTTTTTTTTTTGCATTTATCTGAGGTCATCATTAGGTATATCCTGAGGAGAAATATGTCTAAATATGTCTAAATTTCTCTTTTATTATTGGGTCTAAAAAGTTGGTACCAGTGCTGGGTACCAAAATGAACCCAGTTTCATAGAAGCACCCATTTCTAAATAAAGATGCATTTATTTTACACACAAAATCAAAGTGCATCGTACCATGAGTTTATAGACACACTGGTATGTTGAACAAAAAACAAACAAAAAACACAAACTATGAATGCAAAGTGGAATCAGAATAACAACATGTACCACTGAACTGGAACTGAACCTCAGTGCCAGTGTGTCATTCCAGTCAGGTACCCATTCATTCACTCACAGGAAACACAGACTTACATTATCCGGTTTAAAAAGTTAAATAATGGATGTGAATGTAGATGTATATTGTAATAGCATTAGTGTCATTGTGGTTGTAATTCATCAGTCTGATTATGATCATTAGGTTATTTTGGTGACCCCTCCAGCACTTTCTGCACAGTGCATGCAGCACTGAGGATACATTATCAGAACCATCTGCAGTTAAGGAGCTCTGAGTGTGGATGATGCCCTCTGAAGACCAGCAGACCCAGTACATAACAGACCAGACAGAGTTCAGGTCCATGCTCCAGGGTCATCTTCCCTCTCGATAAAATAAGCCGTTCAGTACAAGGTTATTATCGAAAAACTAACGAAATGACAAAAACTAGAATTGTAAAAACATTTTCATTAACTGAAATAAATAAAAAACTATAATTAAAAGAAAAAAAAATGATGACTAACTGAAACTGTATTGTGTGCTAATAAATCTAACTAAAACGTATAAAAATTATGGGTAAAATTCCCTTCGTTTTTGTCTTTGTCAATGTCGGATTGATACAAAATTGATTTATTTCCCTCAAGCAATTTTAGCTGCTGTCACCATATGATATTTAAAGGTCCGTCACTTGTGGTTTCCAGTCGTCTTCTGGTCCCCACTCTACCTGGAAACATGGAGACTAAAGTTGGGAGACAGCAGCAGAGTCCTGTCTGGGATTTATTTGAATACGACGACAGAGAAGAAGAGAAAAGAGACGACTAAACTAAAATTAATACTAAAACTAAACTAAAACTAAGCATTAAGAAAATAATGAAAACTAATAAAAACTAGCAAACCTGCTCTAAAACTAATTAAAATGCACTGAATTAGAGAAAAAAAGTCAAAACTAAATAAAACTAAACTAGAATGAAAAATCCAAAATTATTAGAACCTTGGTTCAGTACAGGATTCATTCTACTTTAATTTTCGTAGTTTGCTACTGGTCAAACAAACAAACAACACAACAC
>NC_043964.1:3984390-4091890 GCF_902148855.1 Sphaeramia orbicularis
ACATCTACATGATCAGTACATTAAATGCAGGAAAACACCTGATTTATACTGATAGAATACAAAATACAGAGGATAATATTATAAACAAATGGTGATAAATCACTTAAGAAACGTTAAATATAGAGAAAACTTCATTTGGGAAGTGACATAAAAGTAGTGCTGGGTCTTTATGGGTTAAAATACAAGTTGAATCATGTGTTTCCTTTTGAGCCTTAACAGCTGTTTCTGCTACAATGGTGCATAAAAAATCCATGCCTTGCAGGAGAATAAAACCAGTATTTTATATTTCAACAATAAATCCCACTGTGTTAAGAGTACCCAAAAGCATAGTTTGCATAGTTTTTAGTCAAATATTAAGAAAAAGCCATTGCGGTATTTTGATTTGAGTCCAATGTGGAGCAAACACTAGTCTCCACGAGAGAGCGCCAGTCAAGTGTGGTTTTATTATTTGCAACTAACTCTGAGACTAATATTTCAACCTTAACATGTTTTATCACAGCGATAAGTCAGAAGCAGATAAAATTCACTCATCATAATCGAACCCTTTTAGAAAACCAACTGCAGATATATAATAATAATAATAATAATAATAATAATAATAATAATAATAATAATAATAACATATAGTATACTATTTATATGTGATATGTGATATTAATAAAGTATACTTTTCATGGGCTAAATATTTAACAGATTTAAACTCAAGTGTAAATGACTGCAGTTTCCAGATTTCTGATGATACATTGTGTACATTTAAATTCCCAGCTGATATCTTTAAAATAATCCAAATCATTGCAGTTGCATTAAACTTTTGTCAAAATCATGTTGATTCACCCCTGTACTGCTAATTTCAAAGGCCTTATCAGTGCTTGATGGAATCTGCATTATAAAAGACTTTTTGGTCATTGCATCTATTTTAGCTTCGAAGAGACGACTGCACTGATGAAACTGAATCTAGTCCAAAGACTGCTGACACAGCCCAGAGGTTAAATTTAGCACAAGCTTCACCCACTCTGCTCCCTGTTGTCCGGTTTCGTTTTTTTTAACCACGTCTGAGAATGTGTGACCAGCACTAATACCTTCAACTTTCACACCATTTATTTTTAGTTTTATTGTGCGACTTGTGAATTAAGCCATGAAGACCCAGTGCTACTTTTGTGGCAGTTCCCAAATGAATTTTTCTCTATTTCTACTTTTCTTAACTGATTTATCACCAATTTCTTTTATATTACCCTTTGTATTTTACATTTTTTGGTGTAAATCATGTATTTTCCAATATTTAATTCACATATCATGAAGATGCTCATAAAAACTGAGTAAATTCAAAGTTAATTATATCAAAAGACAGAAAAATGACAAAAAAAAGTGACTATTTCAGTCAAATATATCATTAACTGAAAATAAACTATCCACTGTCATTGATCCAACTCCATGGGTTTTACTTGTGAATCAATGTTGTAGAAGATGACAGTTTCCACAGTAACTACGGAGCCTCTGAATGTCCAAATATGGTCATATCTGATGACCATGAAAAGATGAATAACTGTATTTTACACCAATTATTTACATGTATTGATAAGATTAGTGCACAGGTGTCAAACATGCGGCCCGGGGGCCAAATCCAGCCCACCAGAGGATCCAATCTGGCCCGTAGGATGAATTTGTGAAATACAAAAATTACACTGAAGATATTAACAATCGCGGATGTCAAAATCATTTTAATTCAGATTCCACATACAGACCAATTAGATATCAAGTGGGTCAGACCAGTAAAATACTATCATATTAAACCTATAAATAATGAAAACAGCAAATTTTCTCTTTGTTTTAGTGTAAAAAAAAAAGTAAAATTACATGAAAATGTTTATATTAAAAAACTGTTAATTTACAAAAAATATGAATAAGCTGAAACGTCTTAAGATAAATAAATGCAATCTTACCAAGATTCTGCCTGTTACTAAATGTTTTGTGTATTTGTAATTGTAATGTCAGTTGAAATGCACACGTGTAAAGGATAAACTGATAACCTGAGAAAATTGCACTTGTTTTTCATAAAACGTTTCCAGTTGTTCCATGTTTTTCCGATTTTTGTAGACGTTAACATGATCATAATGTAATTTTACTTTTTCCACTGTTATTTTACTGGTTCAGCCCACTGGAGATCATATTGGGCTGAATGTGGAACTGAACTAAAATGAGTTTGACACCCCTGGATTAGTGGACCAACAGGTATTAAACAGCTTAGATCAGTAGATGGTTTGTGTCGCTGGTGGCTGTTTGGGTCTTTAAGGGTTAAATACATTTCCCATAAAAATGACAGTACTCGTATTTTGAACAGACTCCAGTGCATTTATTGTATTCGCTCAGATATCATTAGAAACAGCCTGCATTAAACCTCGTGAATTCCATAGCAGATATAAATAAAAAATCTGACAGCATTATTTAGGATTATGTTAATGCTCGTACATTTGATGACACAGCGATGCTTTAATTTCTTTTAAAACGTGGCTGAAACCACCTCTTAGTGTGTTGACAGTTTAAAAAGCTCAGCGAGCTACACAGGGCTTCGAAGACGTTTGAGAAGAGAACGTGACAGAAAATCTTGGCATGAACTGTGGTGAAGAAGAAGAAGCCCCTCGGTGTCTCTTTCGTGACATGGACAGTTCAGTGACAGTCGAGATGACACCGAACGGAGCAGGTGGCGACACAAACAGCTAAAGCCGGACGCATCCAGAGGCGCAGGATGTCAGTTTAGAGCTGTGGCGAGAGAAGCTGGAAGAAACGGTCTGAGACGAGCACTGTTTTCAGCTGTGCTTGAATGGCTGTCCCTGTCGTCTTTACATGGCTTTCACTTTGATCTGCTTCATCTTCATTTGCTTCTTCTCAATCTTCTTCTGCTCACGGCGCTGAGCAGCTTCCTACAAACACAACAGTCAAATATTTAAGATGTAAAGACAGACATAACTTGGGCTGTGTATAGGCAAGAATCTGATGATACGATACAAATCACAATACTAGGATCATGATATATCATGATACTGTTAAAAAGGCCATTTTTTGTTTGATTCTTTTTTTTTTTTTAAGATTATTTCCTGGAGGAATTGAATTACACCAGAAATAGGTACAAATACTAAACAGATTTTTTATTTGATCACAACAGAATCTAAAGCTATATCACAAAATTTTTCTAATTCTCCTCATGTCCAAAGGAACTCCCATCTGCCTCTCAGACAGTAAAAAGTGCTTTTAGGATGCTTCAAATAACCATTATTTCATAAAACAGTGTTAAATAATAATAAATAAGATATAAACAATAAAGAAAAACAAAACAATAATGAACCTCCACCATATGTGCATTTCAATAAATACCTGACAATATCGATACAGTACTTTTTTAATATTGATACATTATTGTGAATTGAAATATCGCGATACATTGCAGAACCGATATTTTCTAACAGGCCTAGACATAACTGGTGAAAAAGTCGGCAGGGCTTACTAACAGCCCCTGCCTCGTCATAGTCATAGACAGACTTTGTCATTATAGATTTTACATCAAAAATTTAAAATTTGACGATGACGGAAAAAAGATTTGAGAGACTTTGGGGACCCTTTTTGGCTCACTGTTACATTATTCACCACCGATCTTTTGTGTTATATATCATTTAAGTGACCCCCTGGGATGTTTGTACTGAGAGAATTTAAGTGTGTCTATGTGTTTTGATAATTGTTGGCAGCCAATTTATTTACTTATTATTTATTTTATAAAACATATGATGTGGTTATGTGTGTGAAAGTATTTTTTTTTGTTTGGTTTATTTTGTGCTATTTTATTATTCTGTATATATGTAAAGGTGTTAGTGCTGGTGTTTGTTCAATGTTAAATTAAAAAAAATAAAAAATAAAATATATATATATATATATATATATATATATATATATATATATATATATATATATATATATATATATATATATATATATGTGAAGACATTTCATTGCAGTTGGCTCAGCAGGCAGCAGCAATAAATGCAACAGGCATTATGTAGATACACAGGATACAATAAATACGCACATAAAAACAATGTGTGAAGTATGAAAAAAAAACTATGGTTCTCTGATAAAAAAAAAAAAAAAAAACTAGTTTCAGTCTTGAATATTGCACATTTATATTGTACACTGGAGCAGTCCAGTGTAGGGATCAGTCAGGGACTAATTTTGAGTCTTTGCAAAAATTTGTAAAAAGGTAGAGAAAGGCACATGTAAAGAACACGTGTGTAAAATTTGAAAAGAATTGGATGAGTAATGTCCAACAAATTGGTTGGATAAATCGTCTAAGGTGAAATTAAAAAAAAAAAAAAAAACGTATTTGGAAAAAAAAAAATGCAAAACTGAAATTCAACCATCAAACTGTGCACTGCACCTCTACTACTGGTAAAGAATATGTGTGTAAAATTTTAAAAGAATTAGGTAACTAGTGTCCGAGGATTCAGTTGGACAAAAATTGTTTGCATCCCATTTTAGAAAACAGAATTGTATTCTACCAGACCTCTCCTCCACACTATTAAAAGGACTGTTGTGCACTGAACGGTATTCATAAATGTGGCTCCTGTACAGTCTAAGTCTGATCCACCACCTCCTGTATTACTACGTTTTCATTCCTCATGTAAGAGCTGTTAAATATGTTTCGTTGTGTGTCTATTCTTTGTTTGTTCTGCTGAATGAAAAACTAAAACTGCAATAAAACAATGAAAAAGATGTTGTTACAGCTCTTAATTAATATTATTCCTATAACTAAGGCCACAGAGAACATGGCGTTTACATGATCAAATGCCTGTACTGGGGGTTGAAGGATAACCCTGGACCGGTGTGTGTGGGTGTGTGAGTGTGTTTTCCAGTTTCAGACCTCCAGACGACGCTGCCTCTCTGGATCCTCCTCGTTCATGATCCTCTCCTTCTCCGCTCTCTTCTTCTCCTCTCTCCGAGTCTGAGCCGCCTCCTGACGCTGAGCGTGAGTCTGTTTCAGGAAGTTCTCCTCCACACGGGCCCGGTTTCTGTCCGCCTTCTGCTTACCCTGAAGAGACAACAGCGACAGATTAAGGTCAAGGTCAAGGGTCACGGTTATTTATAAAGCACATTTAAAACAACACAAAGTGCTGTAAGAAAATTACATTTAAAATACAGTATATGGTAAAACTAGCAAAAATAAGAATAAATATAAGAACTAATACACAATAATAGGATGAATGGAAACTAAAACACAACCACAAGATAAAACAAATTTTCAAGTTAATTATACTTTTCTTTTGTTTGCTTTGTTCTTGTTTTTTTGTTTGTTGTTTGAACAAAAGAAAAAAGAAAAGTACAATTACATTAACAGAAGACAAAATGAACATCATTAGCCTTAATGTTTAAGTTTTGAAGTCTTTTACTCCTGCCGGCGTTCTGCTCACCTCCCTGTTGAGGCGGAGCTTCTTGACTTTGTCGATGCTGTAGATCACCATGTTCATCAGAGGAAGCAGAGTGTCCATATCTTTGGGAGAGGTGTTGCCCATTCCAGGCACTAAACACACAAAGGAAATAGAGAAATTTACATGAAACATAACAGGTTAAAATTTAAAGATTACAAAGGACAGAAAATATTTCAGAGGGAAAAGTGAAAAGGAATGAAAACTCAGAGCACGGTGTCAATGAGCTCAATTTGGTGAAGAAAATAGATTTTATGCTGTAAGTCATAAAATAGAATAAGTTTATTTATACAACATTTAAAACAACACAAAGTGCCCAAAGTGCTGTACAAACATATAGGTACAAATACTCAATATGATAAAACTAGTAAAAAATATACAGATTTTATGTATTTATTTTTTTATATTGTTCTAATATACATCTGTATATTATTGTGTTGTTATTTAGATGTAAGCGCACTGTTGCTGGTAGAGAGTGGTAATGGCAAAGTCTATTCTACAGATATATACACTGAACAAAAATATAAACGCACCACTTTTGTTTTTGCTCCCATTTTTCATGAGCTGAACTCAAAGATCTAAAACTTTTTCTATGTACACAAAAGGCCTATTTCTCTCAAATATTGTTCATAAATTTGTCTAAATCTGTGTTGGTGAGCACTTCTCCTTTGTCTTTTGCTGAGATAATCCATCCACCTCACAGGTGTGGCATATCAAGATGCTGATTCGACAGCAGGATTATTGCACAGGTGTGACTTAGGCTGGCCACAATAAAAGGCCACTCTAAAATGTGCAGTTTTACTGTATTGGGTGGTCCAGGGGGGTCAGAAAACCAGTCAGTATTTGGTGTGACCACCATTTTCCTCGCACAGACTTCTTCATGAATTCTCTGAAACAGCTTTGGAGATGGTTTATGGTAGAGAAATGAACATTCAGTTCACAGGCAGAAGCTCTGGTGGAGATTCCTGAAGTCAGCATGACCAGTGCATATTCCCTCAAAACTTGTGACATCTGTGGTATTGTGCTGTGTGATAAAACTGCACATTTTGGAGTGGCCTTTTATTGTGGCCAGCCTAAGGCACACCTGTGCCAAAATCCTGCTGTCTAATCAGCATCTTGATATGCCACACCTGTGAGGTGGATGGATTATCTCAGCAAAGAAGAAGTGTTCACTAACACAAATTTAGACAGATTTGTGAACAACATTTGAGAGAAATAAACCTTGTGTGTACACAGAAAAAGTTTTAGATCTTTGAGTTCAGCTCATGAAAAATGAGAGCAAAAACAAAAGTGGTGCGTTTATATTTTTGTTCAGTGTAAGATAAGATATACTAAAACTGATAAAAGCAGACACACAATAATAGGATAACTAGCATCTAAAAACACAACCAGAAGATAAAACATATAAAAGTGACACAACTTCTATTAAAAGTCCGAAAAACTAGTTTCAAAACAGGTTTTATAACATTAAAAAAAATAAAATAAAATAAATTCACCATTAAATGTAAACAGCAGCGTCTTCTTGGTCTCAGGCAGCTTTAAGGGCTGACCCTCCCTGAAAAACAGCAAAGAAAACAATGGTACAATGTAGAACACACAAAAAACATGATTTACATAAAAAAACAAAAAATAAAAACACTTACTCTTGCATAATTTTTGGACCAGAAAATTGGTCCGAGAAATGGATGGACTCGATCTTGTCGGCGTGGTTGGTGATATAATGTACCATCTGAAAATATAGAAAATACACACAAATAAGTTACGAAGCTGCATTTAAATACAAATAAATGTCAAAATATTCATGTTCATTATTTACTGTTGAGACTTTTTATTGTAAAGGACTAAATGTGTGATGAGTAGAGCAGCACCTTATTGTCCATCACCCCGTCTGTGACCTCGCCCATCTCGCTCAGAATCGCCAGGGAGTCTGGGAGTCCATACTTGGCTCCAGACTTTGGCTTGTCACCGCAGAACTCACTCTGTGAAGGAAGGACAGAAAAAAAAAAAGAGTTGGTGTGTTAGATATAGAAGGTAAATGACAGTAATAAACTCTGCCTGAACATGAACTCAACGTCCTGCTAATAACAGTTCAACACATCATGTGGCCACTTTAATCAAAAGAAACTGAGTCAATCAGAACGAATCAATACAATCAGATAAAGTCACACATTTCCTGTTAAAAGGAAGTTTTTCCTTACCACTGTCACCAAGTGTTTGCTCCTGGAAGATTCTGTTGGTGCCTGTGAATTAGCTTAAGAGTCTGGTTTAGACCAGCTCTAAATGTAAAGTGTCATCACATAACTTTTGTTATGATTTGGCACTATATAAATAAAATTTGATTGATTGATTGACATTTACAGTATGACTTTATCTTGATATGAAAATTTAATACTTTCTTTTTTAAAAATTCTGCCACCTAAAGGATTAAAAACAGCTGGAAAACTTTTAATTGCTTGTTTTTGGTGCTTATATTTGTAGTGATAGTATGTCCACTATTCATACTTGTATTTGCAGTAGTAGTATTAACTGTCATGGACATTTGTTCTGGTTGTTGGTGGTTGTGACAGCACCAGCTGATCTACTTCTTCATAGTTCTGGTTCAGTTATCTGTGCACCAATTGCATCCATGTGTCTCCCCCTACTTCCCCCTCTTCCCCAGTCTCTCTCTCTCTCTTTAACCCCAACTGGTCAAGGCAGACATCCATCCTCCAGGAGTCTGGGTCTACTCCAGGTTTCTGCTGTTAAAAGGAAGTTTTTCCTTCCACTGTCACCAGTTACAAGTGTTTGCTCCTAGAGGATTCTGTTGGGTTTCTGTAAATTGGCTTGAGCGTCTGGTTCCAGTCGGTTCTGTATGTACAGTGTCATGAGATAACTTTTGTTATGATTTGATGCTATATAAATAAAATTTGATTTGATTTTGTTATTTCAGTATCGTAGGAAAAACTTGCTTCATAATTCCAGCAGATTAAACTTTTTACAGTATGTAGAATCAATATGCGACTCACATATTCTGTTATTTCATTTTAAAGGGTGTAAACAAATGTTATCAGTCTTAGTGTGGTTCTATGTGAACAGTAGAGTTTGGAAACTGATCAGAACACTTTCATTTGGATTGAACAGTTGTTGTCCATATAAACACAGGCCTTAGAAATGCATTTAAACAAAATGAGCAGAAAACTAAATGTGGCAGTGACAGCATTAAACTAAAGGTCTTTTACCAAGTCCTGCATCTCCTTCTGGAGTCGGGCCATGGCTTTCTTGGTGCCCACAGCGAACACAAACGTGTCCATGTCCTCATCGTTAAGAGTCACTTTGATTTGCTACAAAAACAAACAGACGCTGTTGGTTAGTCTGGAACATGTGTGATGGTTTTACGTGACTTTAAAAAGGCTCATGTGACTGTTCGTACCACTTGATCACAGGCTGGCCTCATCATCCTCGCCAACACATTGAGCAGATCCTGCCTCTTCAGAAACTGAAGGAGAAAGCGTGACACAGTTATAAATATGACACCACACTACGATAAAACCAAAACCTGTGATATGAGCGGCATGTGTGCAGTACCTTGAGCTGGATGAGCATGCCTTCACAGCAGACACGGCCAGAACACCACAGGTTATAGATGTGCTCATTTTCCTGATTCAGCTTCCCAGTGCTCACTGCTTCTTTACTGGTGCCATCGTCACCTGCACAGTGAAATTACTTAGATTAAATGACATCAAACCCAGATCTACTTCACACTGACGATACAACTCAAACTACAAGTGAACAATAACCCACTCTGGTGAAATATATGTGAAATACAATAACAATACAACATAACTATGCAATCTAGTACACAATATAAAGTGCAGTTACTGTAATATAACATGCAATAATCTGTTTACATTTCAGTCATTTCTGCTCCTCTTCCATGTTTACTTACTCAACATTATTATTGTTTGCACTTTGCTCTGTTTTTCTATTTCTATTCTAAATTTGTGTGTGCTCTGTTTTCTATGTTTTTTCCATTTAAATGTTCATTTCATTTCACTACCAATCCCGTGGACTATAATTTCGTTCATCACCCCATTACTGAATGACAATAAAAAATCCTGAACCTTAGTATTCACAGCTGTATTTCTAACAGGAAGCACACAGATGTTAATAATCCTATAAATGTAAAATTATGTGCAATAAGTCGTGCAATAATCTTCTGTTCTGCAAAAACAATGCAATATTCATCAAAATATAATTGTACTATCTTTATATACACTTGGTTCATAGATATACATACTGTTACACTGATATTTATACTGTTTTCATTAATACATACTGTTAATATTGTTACTATTATTCATAGATATACATACTTTCACATACTGTTAATACTGTAAATTTGTGTCTATTCATATGTTGACCGTTTTTATTTTTTATTCTTCTTAGCCCTATTCTTATGTTACTTTATAAAATTTCTATTCTATTTTCTCATCTTATTTGTAGTTTTTGTAATTTCATATTCACTCTATTCTTATTTCTGTAGTACTGGTGTTTTATTAATATTGTTGCACTGACTGGAGTAGCACAATGACAATCAAGGTTATTCTATTCTATGTGGAAGAACTCACCAACGAGTGCGAAGTTGCTCTCCAGGAGTTCTCTGTGGGAGTTGAACCAGGCATGAGCGAGGCGGCTGTTCTTGTTCTTTCCGATGATGTAGTTCATGATGTACGCCAGCAGACCCGTCACCATCAGGATCTCCATGTAGTAACTCTCCCAGTTGTTCTGCAGGTGAGCAGGAACCTGCACAAGGTGATCAGTACCAGTGTAGATCAAGTCAAAAATCAAATGCTTCATTTCTGTTGTTACTTGTTGAATTCACAGCTAAATTACAGAATCAACAGGTTAAACAAATAGCTGTCAATTCCTTTAACAAACAAAGACACTGTGAAATTGTGGCGTGACCGGCATTTTTAACAGGAAATACAGAAGGGCCATTTTTTCTGTCGACATAAAACAACAGAACATGACGACAAATAAATTGCTCTGTCAAACTCCTGCTGTGTATGTATAGTATAAATAACAACACTTATAAGAACAAAAACAGCACTTGCAAGACATCAATATGCTTTATTTATTAAAAAAACAAAGGCTTAAATGCTTTGGTTTTAGGTGAAAGAACAGGTTTGACCTGCTGCTATGTACTATCCACTATTTGCCATTTACTGCTGCTACAGTGTCGGGGTCTCCTCCTCTTCTTACAAAACAACTTCCATATCACTACTAAGATGAATGCTTTCTTTGGTATTAATTAGTTACCCTCGAGCCTGACACTGAGCAGCAAAACTCACACATAATGGCTGTAAAGAAGAGAAAAGTGCTTGCAGATGACATTGAACGAGAGCAGAAAAAGCACTTGTCTTGATTTTACAATTTTCCACTTCGTAAAATAAAATAAAAAAAATTATTTCATTGATTTATTTGAATGTTCTATCCAGTCATAACGAGACCAGAATTTGCAGTGAGCAGAGACCCTGAGTACCTTCAGAGATTATACAGTTCCCAAACAGCAGATGCCAGTATGTGGAGGTTTATGATAATCTAGGTTTACCGTGTGGATTATGAGAGGGTCCTTCATTGAGTGGATTGTCTTTTCCATGTCTCCGATCCCCTCGAACTCCTCCTGGTCATATTTGCTGAAGATGTCTTGATCCTATCGAAACATAAGACTGAATTAGCTCAGATACAAAAACACCAGCAATTATTTTAAACACTTTAATTCATAAAACGTGGGACATGAAACACAAAGCAACAAACCTGTGTCTCTGAGTCTTCAAAGCCATCCTGGCCATCCTCCAGTTCTACAGTGGCTTCGTCTTCATCTTCTTCGTCATCGACCTGAGATGGAAACGAGACGCGCGGCGGAGGCATAGTTTCTGTCTCGGCCACCGGGTCGTCATTCATATCCTCAAACTCAGCAAAATCATTGTCATCTGCCAGGTCCTCACCATCGTCAAAGTCGTCATTGTAGCGGCCCCTGGATACAGGAAGGGCGAGGAGCAGCAGGAGTGTAGGGATCAGGAATAGACGCAAACTCCGCATGGTCAGACCTACAACAAAAGCAGAATGAGAATGTTTTAGTAACTGTGGGTAAATATTGTACTTTTAAATCAACTACATTTGTACTTAATAAAAGATTAAATGAGAAAATCCTCCTTTTTTAATTCAATACATTCTTTAAAAATCCTCTTAAATTTAGTGGAAACTACATTATTAGTTATATAGGGCGAAATAGGCCTCTTCTCTGAGCTTATGAAAAGGTGACTTTTTAGAGATTCATGGCCCTCAGAGGGAAACAATCTGCAAACATATGTCAATGACATGGAATATGATGCATCACTGTAGAATAAACTAAACAACAGAGCCCTCCGATCGTCCTCTCAGATGATTTTGGATGTCCCCAGGTCCCGATGTAAACAATGGGGTGCTCGTTCATTTGCTGTTGCTGCACCAAAACTGTGGAACTCGCTGACTCCTGACTTGCGAGTCCTCACTGACCTGTCCCTGTTCAAGTCCAGGTTAAAGACACATCTGTTTAGACTGGCTTTTAACCCTTAGCACTGAGACACTACTAGATTTTAATCTGTGGTCCTTTTTTTTTTAAATCACTGTGTATTGTGTCCTATTGTTTTATGCATATTTATGGTATTTGACTAAACTATTTGACTAATTATGCTTATAGATGTAAAGCACTTTGGTCTTCTTCATGTTGTTGTAAAGTGCTATATAAATAAACTTTGATTGATTGATTGATTAAACAATGGCATGTAAAGTAGTTTCAATGAGCTTAACATTGATGCAATAGTACAATGAACCCAAATACATCACAAAAACAGTCAAACACTGACGGTGACCCTTTTACTATTGATGAGTTAGAAACCTGTTATTGTTAATACTTGTTGTAAAGAATGTGGTCCAAAACAGCTTTATGACTTCCTCACAATACAAAAGGCCATAAACAAAACAGGAAGCTCTCATTCAAGGCATTAACGCTGGATATGTTCCTCTATAAACCATTTCTAACAGAGCACACATAATAGAGGAGTTATTTCGCTGCCAAAAAATTTATAAATTCCAAAGAGCAAAGACCCAAAAGGACTAAGACAATAAACAATAACTGTGGAAATGAAGGAAATTAAACAGGAACCTGATGGAAAATAGTACTTTCTGTTTGACTATTTCTGTTATTTTTTTACTAGACGCTGCAGAAATGTAGGACATGACTCTAAAACACCACAAAAACGGCACTTAGTAGGGATATAGAGTGGTATTAGTTTAGCAAATCAGCCAAAGTTAAGCAGATTTAAAGGGTCTGTGATGAAGTAGAAATGAAACTACAGTGCGACCCAGCGCTTAGCATAACACACCTTAGCTAGCTAAACCTACGGCACATGGTGCTGTCAAGACGCAATTAACTGTGACTGAAACTGACTCTGTCTTTCTGTAGATGTATTCCTGTCTAAATCTATATTCTACCTCATAATTATCTGGGATAAGCCCTCCCTGTGCGACCCATCCCCCCTCACCCACTTCATCATTAGCTGTTAGCAGGTGTGGATTTAGCATGCTAACCACGGCTAACTAACATGGCAGCTTTAGAGTCGAACCGGAAAACACCCCGTCATATTTTAGACACAGTTTAAAAGACGAGCTTGACTCAAACACATTAAATGAAGACTGTCAGTGGCTTACCTGTGAATTTACAGTGACAGAGACGTACAGCTGAAGTAGCCTGGACTGGACTGGACAGACTACACGACACTGGTTGACCTTTCAAAGTCTCGAGAGAAGATCCGCCTCCAACGAGATGATAGACAGTCACGTGACCAGTACAGCGCGATCGTAGAAAACAGACGAACACGAAATGGTTTTTATTGACTTGACATACATTTTCTATAGCAACAACACGTTTTTTTGATTTTCAGAGATTAATAGAAAGCTCCAGGCAGTTAATGTGTATGTATCAATAAACAAAAAAAAAAAAAAAAAAAAACACACAAAATGCTCCCTTTGTAAGGTTTTTATTTCATTTAAGTTTTTTTTCCCCCATATTTAATAAGATAATTACTCCTGGCATTTCTTTTTCTTTCTTTCTTTCTTTCTTTCTTTCTTTCTTTCTTTCTTTCTTTCTTTCTTTCTTTCTGACATATTAGAGATAACTTTTTTGTGATCTGGCGCTATATAAATAAAATTTGATTGATTGAGTGATTTAATTGGTTTTCCCCTGTAAGTCGCTTTGGAAAAAAGCGTCTGCCAAATGCGTAAACATAAACATATTACTAATCAAGACAAAACAATTTAAATAATATTTCTTCTTCTTCTTCTTCTTCTTCTTCTTATTATTATTATTATTATTATTATTATTATTATTATAGCAGTAGTAGTAGTAGTTTAAAATAAAAGTAGGCTTTTATTTCTCAATGTCAATGTCATTTTTAAAGGCAAAAGTAAACCCTATTTTGTAAATTAAACTTAATGACAAATAGTATCTCAAATTCATCGTTAGTTGATTTTTTTTTTTTTTTTTTAATCTATGCTTTCTTTAAAAAGTAAAAAAGAAACTAAATAACAGCTTACGTGTTGATGTTACATAATAAACAGCAGAAAAGGTTTTTGGTAAAACAGTCTTTGATGATAACTGAACAAAGATGCCATACTGACAGTTTCTGTCCTCTAGTGGCCACACCGAGTAACTACAATAAAAAAAAAAAAAAAATACCTGGTGAGTCAAGTTAGATTTAATCACACGTTACAATATTCGATTTATTCTTCAAAATAAAACTTGAAATCGCAGACTTTATTTTATAATGACAGTAGTACTGCCTCTGACCACAAAGTTTAAAACCAGAAAACAACACCCTGGCTCGTTGTAATTTCATCTTTTAAAACAACAAAACAAACAACGGCCATTCAAAGAATAAAAAATAAGAAAAATTTATGTACAGTTAGTTTGGTGCTCATAAAATTACTACTATGAATGAGAAAAAATAGAAACGTACAGACAAATTTTATGTTCAGTACTAAACAATATTTTATTTTATATTGTACACCGTATATTAGTACTAATATAATAGTATTGTATATATATACTTATATGATATATGACAGTTTGATCAAAAGCGTTATATAAATAAAATATATTATTATGATTATTATGAATAATCATAATTATTTTCATGACCATAATAAACAGAAGAAGAAGAAGAAGAAGAAGAAGAAGAAGAAGAAGAAGAAGAAGAAGAATTCTGAAAAGGAAAACCGGAAGTCGTGTGTGTTCCGTTGATGTTGATGCTTCTTTTAGTCTTCACGAGCAATGGTACTCTTTGTTAGCTAACGTGGTTAGAAATTTTCCTCCAGTTTTAGATTTATTTGGTTCAGTACGGTTAACCGACACGCCTTCTAATAGTCGTTCTTGCGAGTTGAAGCAAGTGTTAACGGTCTCCTTTGAAGGCGACTTATTTGGTAGTTAGCTAACGCTAGCCTGTTAGCTGCAGTTTGGTAAAGATGTCGCTTCACGGTAAAAGAAAAGAAATCTACAAATACGAGGCGCCATGGACGGTCTATGCCATGAACTGGAGCGTCCGCCCGGATAAACGCTTCCGTCTGGCCCTTGGGAGTTTTGTAGAAGAATATAACAACAAGGTATGTGGTGTGTTTTTATATACTCAGCGACGAAGTAACGCTAAATATGGTAACATTAGCGAGCTAATGCTAATGCTGCGCAGCATCGGGGCTCCCAATGTGAATGACGGTCGAACTGTAATCTCATAAAATACTCTGATAAATGCTGAACATGCTTGATATAGTGTCTGTATTATAAAGACTATTTAGTACATTTGTAAGGATAAGGATAGACGATGCTCCCGTTATCTGGCATCAGCTGCTCATATGTAAATAAACATAAATGTCTATTGACCCAGGAGCAATTTCAACATCCACTGATACATGACGCATGATAAAGATTTACCTGAATAAATAAACATTTAACACTGATTAAAAGACAAATGGTTGAACTGTTTTTAGCTGTAAATGTGAGCCAAAGTAACATCTTTTGTGCCCTGCGAGCTGTCGATCACATTTCTTTCACCTTCTATCAAAAACAGTACCATTTAGGTCAGATAATTTCTCTCCTGTTGTTTACTGAAGTTTTACAGATAACTAAAGTGAACTAATATTAAATATGTGATCGATACTATAGCAAAGTAGAAAGCGTAAATCAACAACAACACAGGATTAGTTCCACAAATCAAAATCAAAATCGAAAATCCAAATCACTACTTTTACCTCACTCATGTTGTATCTTTCTAATATGTTTACCTTTTCTTTGTTTTTATTATTAGCTATATAATAATAATGTGCTATGTTCTGTTTTTAATGTTACTAGTATTTCACTGGGATCAGTAAAGAATAGGATGATTATTACAATGTTATATATTGTATACAATAACTTCATAAGGATAATGACAGAAAATATATGGAAGAATATATATTAATATTGGAATGATATTACACTGTTGATCTGTTGTCGGTTATATTTCTTGGTTGATATTTTTACTATATCTGTTACTATATCTGTCAGTCATTCGGGGATATCTGTAAAGGATCTCAGAGCTTGTTTAATTTCTTCAGGGAGCCTTTGAATACAAACTTTATTTTTTGAAGGAGTTGTGTTGATCAAGATTAAAAGTCTGGGTAGCAAGTTTTTATTTTTATAAAATGACAGCTGGTCAAAATGACAAGAATGTTTTCAGACCTTGAATGATAGAGTCAAGTTCATGTTTATTTCAGTTCAACGGTCTACCTTTATTTCAGGAAGGATCTGGTGGAAAAACAGATTTTTTTTTTCAGTTCCATCCATCCTCTTTTTGATCAGATTGTAAGTTTTTAACCCTATTAAACCATTTGTATCATATGTACTACGCCAGGTTCTGAGACCTCTATCTTATCAACAAGATCAATACTTGCCTTAAAAATCTGTCATATGTGACCTGATACATGATTTCTGTCCCCTGGTGGATTATCAACACACTGGAGCCGGTGGAAGGGCCTTTTTTGGGGGGGAGTTTTTCAATATGGTCGCTATCATTAAATCATCCTCATACTTTTTGTAGTAAAGTATTTGGTAATTTTCAAAAAGTTACATTAAGAACATCTATACTATTATTTTTTTAAAAATAAGTACATCATGTACTGAAACAATTCATTGTTACTTGATAATTGATTCTTTATACTACAGTTAAATTGTGTTATAAACATTTGTATCAAAGGTGATACTGCAGGTATTTATAAAAATGCCCACTGTATCAAATGTGATACAAAAATATATCATAAACAAAGTGATATGGCAAAATGTTTTGTTTGGATATTGTTGAATGGTCTATTAAACATCTAAATTCTAAAAAAAATTAGAATTTTGTGGCTAGTTTTTGATGGGTCAGGTTTTACAGGGTTAATAGGATCCAGGTCTGGAAACTTGTAGAGGTTTCTATAGATCTGTCTGTGCACTAATTCACTAAACTAAAGGACAGTAAAATATAGACTGGAAGGTCCTGTACAGAGGGAAATTACGCTGTTACATGAATAATTCCACAGAGCAAAGATACCGTTGGTTGACAGCAGTTAAGGTCATTTAACAGAAATAGAAACCAAGCAGAGCATCAGGCCCAGAACTCCACATCCCTCCACGGCACTTGAAAGAACTGAAGAGCCTCATGTTCATATGTGTCATGTGTTGTTGTGCAGGTTCAGCTGGTGGGTCTGGAGGAGGAGAGCTCAGAGTTTGTCTGCAGGAACACATTCGACCATCCTTATCCCACCACCAAGATCATGTGGATCCCAGACACTAAGGGGGTCTACCCGGATCTGCTGGCCACCAGTGGGGATTACCTGCGCATCTGGAGGGTACGACATCTTCATTTATTTAGGTTTACAGTGTTTTTAGGGAGATTGAAATTTTTAATTGAAGTTTTAAATTGAAATCTAAAACAAAAAATCCATAAGAAACTACTGTACATATTCAGCTTTAATGTCCCAGAAGTGTCAGAATAATCGGTTATCTTGAATATGTGACATTTGTTTGTTCATTATTTCCACGAGGTGGGTTTGTTACTGTCATATGGTTTGTTTGTAGAGCTGCACAATTTGGAAAATATTTCATGTTACAGTCATTATGGACATTGTTCTAATTTGAGTCTACTTGATTTCTTATGTGATTACTGATCATCATGAAATGTGCATTTTTTTTTATTCAAATGCACAAACTTAAACTAGTGCAAAAAACATAAAAAGTGAGGAAAATCTGAGCCTTTCATCGCTCTAAAAAGACTTCACATTACAGTCGATACTGTCACCTGCACATCTTGATGGACTCGGTTTGTATGTGTGTCTTTTTTTACTTGACTTTTAAAAAAAAATTGTATTTTTTTTTATTCTTCAATGTTTTTATAATTGATGTGTGTACTTTCCCTTGAGCACCTTACAGAACATAGAACCACTGTAATGCACTGTACTATGGCAGCTTGAAATGACAATAAAGCTTATTCTATTCTATTCTGTTCTGTTCTGCTCTTTTCTATTCTATTTTATTCTATTCCATCCTTTTTAATTCTGTTGTGTTCTATTCCACTGTATTCTGTTCTATTTTATTCTAATTTCTTTTATTATGTTCTATTTTATTATATTCTGTCCTGTTTCATTGTGTTCTATTTAATGTCCTGTTTTATTTTTTTGTATTTCATTATGTTCTGTTTTATTCTATTTTATTTTATTCTCTACTGTTCTATTTTATTTTGCTATGTCCTATTTTATGCTGTGTTATCCTATTCTGTTCCATTTTATTTTATTGTATTCTGTTTTGTTCTATTCTATTCTATTATGTTCTATCTTACTGTACCTTTAGATTACAGCCTTCTACAACTATAGAACTGTACTAGATAACTTCACCCACCATCATTACTTTTACAGTTTAAACAGATAAATGTTGTGCATGTGCTGTTGTTTTTTAATCTGTTGTTAAACTGGAGCCAAACAATCCTCATTGGTCTTGGTCACATGGTTGATAAACTGAATTATCCACTTAGTCTCACAGTTCTAATGTGTTCACAGTGATTAGGTTTTTTTTTTTTGTTGTTGTTTTTTTTCTTCCTGACCTTGTTTATTCACTGCCACATTCCTTCTCTTCTCTCATAGGTCAGCGACACAGAAACACGACTGGAGTGCTTGCTGAACAACAACAAGAACTCAGATTTCTGCGCTCCGCTCACCTCCTTTGACTGGAATGAGGTCGATCCCAATCTGCTAGGTCAGAAATCCACCTTTGAAAAGTCAATCTGTGCGCCGGCCCCCATCGTTCAGGTGTCACCTGTGAATTTCTTGCTCTGGTTTGTGTTGTACTTCCAGGTACTTCCAGCATCGACACCACCTGCACCATCTGGGGCCTGGAGACGGGTCAGGTTCTGGGCCGGGTTAACCTGGTGTCGGGTCACGTGAAGACCCAGCTGATCGCCCACGACAAAGAGGTCAGTATGTGTGTTCAGGGTTGGTTCGAGTGCTTGAAATCCTTGAAAATGCTTGAATTTCATTGTTGTGTTTTCAAGGTCTAAAAAGTGCTGGAATTTTAGCTTAAGTGCTTGAATTATAACTGTGATGCAATTTTTAAATTTATTTTTAATATTACTTATACAGAGGCATTGTTGTAGATTAAACTACTGCAAATGAGCTCATCTTTAAACATGTACAGCAGTAAAATAAATTAAAATGAAACAGTATATAAGAGGTTTTTTTTTTTTCCACTGTAATGTTACTTGGACAGCAGCATATTTTGCTCCAAACCCTTTCTGTACTTTTCAGCATTAACCCTCAAAGACTTAAAGTATCTATTGCTCTAAAATGTTTAATAACTGTTGATCTACTAATCTTATCAATGAGGTGAAATGATTCAGGTAACATACACCTTCTGGCCTTTTCAAAAGCATCAGATATCTTTTCCAGATGTATCCATAGTGTCTTTAATAAACACGGAAACACCATTGACTTCTGCAACATTGGTTCAATAAAACACCAAGTAGTTTGAGCAATGACAGTGGTGGTAGACGCTTGTTTTATCTAAAATTAGTGATATATTTTGCTGAAAATGTCATATTTTCAGGATTTGCGTGGGTGCTTGAATTTCATTGTTGTGTTTTCAAGGTCCGAAAAGTTCTTGAATTTTAGTTTAAGTGCTTGAGATTGTAATTCTGTGATATGATTTATTTATTGTTAACATTAACTCAAGCCAAAGCTGCTTACAGAGAGATGATACATTTAGAAAAATAAAAGTTTATGCCAAAAAAGAAAATTATCAGGTGTTCTCAGGTCGACTCCAGGTACGTTTTTTTCTTAATCTTAGTCTCGGTGCGAGTATGTCTGAAGAACACCAAATAGCTTCCCGTTTTGTTAGATAAAACTTTGTGTTCTCCTTTAATTTCCTAAACTTTTTGCTATTATGAAACATAATTTTAGATGTTTATACCATAATATTATGTACATCATTGTGATTAAAAGTTAAAAAAAATAATCCTGAGCATACATATTCCTGTAAATATGGATTTGACCCCAAATCATAGGGTGATGAGATGGAGAAAATTGAAAATGACCCTTAAAAGTGCTTGAATGTGACCTTGAAAAATGTGTACGAACCCTGTTGTTTCATGTCAGTGTAAAAGTTTGATTCACAGCCTAAAACAACGTGCACTAATCTTTTTTTATTTTTTCTTACACAGGTGTATGACATTGCCTTCAGTCGTGCAGGCGGTGGCAGAGACATGTTTGCGTCTGTGGGAGCTGATGGTTCAGTCCGTATGTTCGACCTACGGCATCTGGAACACAGCACCATCATCTATGAAGACCCCCAGCACCACCCGCTGCTCCGCCTCTGCTGGAACAAACAGGACCCCAACTACCTGGCAACCATGGCCATGGACGGCATGGAGGTCAGTCCGCTGTGGTCAAACAGAGGCAGCGGTAGCCGTTTAAACCGATTATATTTACCTCCGCCAAGGAACGGCAGAGGTCATGTTTTCATCAGGGTTTGTCTGTTTGTCTGTTAGCAAGATAACTCAAAAAGTTTTAGATGGATTTTGATCAAATTTTCAGGAAATGTTGATACCAGCACAAGGAACAAATGATTCAGTTTTGGTGGTTATTGGGGGGGGGACAACTGATCTGCCTTGGCGGAAGTCTGCGCTGTCAGAGTGCTTTTTTAGTTCATCTGTGGAATATTTGACCCTTTAGTTCATTTACGCTGAAAATGGCACATTTTCAGTTTATGTAAATTGGTTTAAGTGTCTGGTTTAGACCCTAAATATAGTGTCATGGGATAACTTTTGTTG
Source organism: Sphaeramia orbicularis (assembly GCF_902148855.1). NCBI lineage: Eukaryota > Metazoa > Chordata > Actinopteri > Kurtiformes > Apogonidae > Sphaeramia > Sphaeramia orbicularis. The sequence continues at coordinate 4,005,266 of NC_043964.1, forward strand.
TGATATAAATAAAATAAAATTTGATTGAGACTAAATTATAGAGATACTTTTAAACAGGGTGTGAAACATCCAGCCCGTGGGCCAAAACCAGCCCGCAAAAGGCTCCCATCCGGCCCGTGAGATGAATTTGTGAAATGCAGAAACTATACTGGAAGTTCAGTTCACGTTCCACATACAGACCAGTATGATCTAAAATGAAAAAAAAATACTATCATAGTAACCTATAAATAATGTTAACTCTGTTTTAGTGTGAAAATGAAAAGTACCGCACTTTCTGGTCTATAAGCTGCTACTTTTTTCTTCACTCTGTGAACCCGCGGCTCTAAAATGATGCGGTTAATTTATGTTTTCTGGGCTAACAATTGATCCAGCTGACGAAGAAGGAAATAGAGCTGCTGCATGTAAGCTTGGCATCAATGAATCGATGGTGAGACATTGGAGATGGGTGGGTGTGGCTTATAGTCCGGGAAGTACGGTACATTCAAAAAAAATTTAATAACCTGAACGAATATGAACACGAAATGTCTTAAATAGAAGTAATTTTAACAATATTCTGAATGTTCCTACTTTTGTGTATTTATAAATTGACTGTGATCTATAAGATGTAATGCACATGTGAAAATGATAAAAAAAATATATATATATAGTCAACAATTGCAGTTTTAAAAAGAAAGGTGTACTTGGTGAAAAAGACACTAATAATAAAAACAGAATGAATCTAATTGTGATGTTCCGTAAAGCTGTGGTGACCCTGTACTGGCCAGTGTTCAGTGTGGATGCTTGTGTGTGTCAGGTGGTCATCCTGGACGTGCGTGTGCCCTGTACTCCCGTGGCTCGACTCAACAACCATCGGGCCTGTGTGAACGGCATCGCCTGGGCTCCTCACTCCTCCTGTCACATCTGCACCGCAGGTCAGACTCACCCCCGTCTGTGCTCTTAAAATCCTTTATTCAACTACGCTTTTGAGATGATGATGAGGTCACAGGAACTCTCTGAACATGTCCGGAGTATCGTACATTTACGCCACAATAACCTGGTTTACATTTATTCCATGTCTTTACTCCACTGTTCCTCTCATAAGTGTGTTTAAGATCCTACATTGTTTTGTTTTTTTTGTTATCACTAGTCACTTTTCCATTGGACATCTGCACAAAACTTTACTGATAGTTACTAAATGTTGAAAAAAACAGAAATGCGTAATGTTAGTTTTTCCATTAAATCACAAATGCGATGATTGAATCTCCCTCGGGATCAATAAAGTATCTATCTATCTATCTATCTATCTATCTGTCTATCTATCTGTCTGTCTGTCTGTCTGTCTGTCTGTCTGTCTGTCTGTCTGCCTGCCTGTCTGCCTGTTTATTTATTATTGTGAGATGACACGAGAAGTCGTTCCATAAACATGGCGACGGACGTAAATATGGTGTTGATTTACAGATATATTCATTATTATTATTATGTATTATCCCTCTATCTCATACTAAATCATACAATGATTGGGTTTCCTGGTGTGTCCACACATACCACGACATGTTTGTTCTTCGTCTTCGTTTGTTGTAACGTACGTTAACATCCATTTTTTTAATTCACCTGACTCTTGTTGCAAAAAACAGTCTTTCCGTTGCAGTTTTGCATGATATACCATTTGCGCTATGTCCAAAAAAGCACCTCTTGCCAGCGCAAAAACTTTTAATCGAAAAATGAGACTTTTGGCGAAATTGTCGTTTTTCCATTAGGTAAATTTTTATGCGCAAGTTATATTTGCGCAGTTTAAGAGTCAATGGAAAAGCGACTATTGAAACATATTTTTTTTTATAGTTGACACTTATTTTTATATGCATATTTATTCTATCGTGTATATATAGTGTCTGTTCACTGCAGAAATGCAAAGGGCACAATAATATACATTGATAAATCACTTGTTAATGGTTAAATGTAGATAAAATTCATTCATAAGCACTAGTAGGATCGCTAACTCATTTTCTTTCAGGTTCCGCATTCAGCCTGATTTGATCTCCAGTGGGTCGGACCAGTAAAATAATAACAGAATAACCTATAAATAATGACAACTCCAATTTTTTTGTCTTTGTTATTAAGTTATGAAAATACTTACTTTTATAAACTATCTAAACAAAAAAGATGTGAATAACCTGAAAAAAAAAGAAATTTCTTAAGAAAAATAAATGCATTTTTAACAATTTTATGCCTCAACTTAAACTGAAATACGTCCTCTGCCTTTATTCTGTAATTATGTGGAAAAAGGATTTATTTTAAAGTGTCACTAATGTTAGACAATGATCTGTGTGTTTTGTAAGTGTAAATATTTCAGCAGTCAGTGGGAATTTCAACAGCAGCAGAATGACTCATAAGCAAACACACGAGCAGAGGATGAAAATGAAAGCAACATGTAAAAACGCAGTGTCCAGAAGGGGGTATAGCTCAGTGGTAGAGCATTTGACTGCAGATCAAGAGGTCCCCGGTTCAAATCCGGGTGCCCCCTTCGTGGAATCTTCCTAGATACCTTTTCAAAATTGTACTTCATCCAACTTCTGGAATCATTTGACTATTTGGAATTTGAAAGTGGCTTAAAATACAGGAAGACGTGTTCAAATGTGAAAGTCAAAGTAACAACATTACAGTGAAAACTAATCTGCAGCTTGAATAAAATTAGAATAATACATCTCAAGATCTTACACAACATATATCCATCTATCGATATTTTATCTAGATCAGGGCTCTCAAAGTCATTTTCTTTCAGGGGCCACATTCAGCCCGATTTGATTTCAAAGGGGGGCCGGACCAGTAAAATAATACCATAATAACCTATAAATAATGACAACTCCAAATTTTTGTCTTTGTTTTAGTGTAAAAAAAAAAGCCCCCCAAAATTATGAAAATACTTACTTTTATAAATTATCCAAACAAAAGAGATGTGAATAACCTGAAAAAACTGAAATTTCTGAAGAAAAATAAGTGCAATTTTAACATTATTATTCCTCAGCTTCTCATTTGTCCATGTGCATTCTGGATCAGATCTACAGACACTAAACACTGAGAACAGGAAGAAAAGAGTTCAAATTGGGCTGAATTTTCTTTAGACATTTCAGGTTGTTCATATTTGTTCAGTTTATTCACATTTTATTGTTACAGGATAGTTTGTAAATGTGAATATTTTTATAATTTAATGTTATTTTTTGCACTGAAACAAAGACAAAAATTAGAAGTTGTCATTATTAATAGGCATAATGTAATAATATTTTTTCACATCAAAGTGAGAAGAAAATCTGGAGTCATTCTTTTTTGTCGGTTCTTCTGCTGTTATTATTTGACGGTAGATCATATTGGTCTGTATGTGGAACCGCAACTAAAATGAGTTCCACAGCTTTGATTGAGGAATTTTTACATTTTGCATATTCATCCCACAGGCCGGATTGGAACCTTGGGTGGGCCGCATGTTTGAGACCCCTGTTAAACTGTCTGAAAAGTATCTCCACTGTGAAACGAGCCTTCATATACCCCCCCTTCCTTGTCCTTCCTCCTCAGCCGACGACCACCAGGCCCTGATCTGGGACATCCAGCAGATGCCGCGGGCCATCGAGGACCCCATCCTGGCCTACACCGCCGAAGGGGAGATCAACAACGTGCAGTGGGCGTCCACGCAGCCGGACTGGATTGCTATTTGCTACAACAACTGCCTGGAGATCCTGCGTGTGTAAAACCCAGGGACACTGAGGCGCTGAACCGAAGGGGGTCATTTCAGTTCGGAACTTAAAATCCTCGTCCCACTACGGTTTGGAGACGAGGACGAGGTCACACCAGAACTTTGTGAACATGTCCGGAGTATCGTACACTTACTCCACAATAACCTGGTTTACATTTCTTCCATGTCTTTACTCCACTGTTCTTCTAATAAGTGTGTTTAAGCTCCTATTTATTTTGCTCACGGGGTAGCGTTCTGCATCTGCACAGCAGCTGTAAAAAAAGAAAACACCAGTGCTTTGAACTTTTGTACTTTTGGTGTGAGTTTTTCTTTCTGCCAGCTGTGAGATTATCTACCATGATGTCGTGTTGTTCATCTGTTAAAACAAACTCCTGTAGTTGGCAGAAGATGACCTCTGTAGAACACAAACATGGTGAAGACGACGTTAGCCTCATAGCATAATGGCCTAAGTCAGTGGTTCTGAACTGGTCTGGTTCTGAACTGGTCTAGTCCAGGACCCACTATAGCCAATTATGACAACAACTCAGACTGATAAAAGTTAAACTTCTCAAATTCATTTAATGAAAAATGGTGTGTTTTGAACCTGAGATACTACAAAATATTCCAGTATGAAAACACAAGACAAGTTTAATGATGAACCAAACTGACCAGCAGGTGGCGACAATAAATATGAAAATATTCCCTTTAACCCTTTATAGGGCACTTATTGAAATACTCAAATTCAAAATTTCAACCTTAGTGTGTTATTAGACATGGTCATCTACCTCCTGGTTGGTTGCCATGACAACAGTCTCCCTCCTCTTGCCATAAAACATCCCAGCAGCACTAGCTGAAAAGTAAACAAACAAACAAAAAAAAAAAAAAAAACCTGTTCTGAGGTCATAAACTGACAAAAATCACTCATAATCACCATTTATAGCTTCAACATGTCTATAAAATCTACCTGGATCACTGTACAGTTTTATAAAAACCAACATGCTTCCTCATATTTAATGTTTGTGGAAATGACCAAAAATAGTCACCTACCCAATAAAGGGTTAAGACTAAATTAGATACATTTGAACTAAAACTAAAATTGAAAGTTCATTCAGTTACTTATTAATGAATTAAACACAGGTTTTTGTCCACTGGAGGTAAAACCAGACCTGAGTTTCACCGTGATATGAATAGAAACTTTTGAGTTTTTTTTATGCTGTGAAGTGTGTGGTGTTAATTAGCATTACAGCACATTACCGCCACCTACTGTTGGGCAGTAAAGGGGCGGGGCTCAGTTCCATAAAAAAAAATACAGGATTGTTTTTTATTATTTTTTTCCCAGACCCCGACCCGCTGAAAACTGGTTTGCGAGAGTAAAGTTACGCAGATATCACAACTTGCCCAAAAATATGACGTAGCCTTTTATGCTATGATGCTAACGATGCTCTAATCTAATTCACCTGTGTTGACGTTTGAAGGTTTTCCGATCAGACGTGTGTATCGACCATCCCCACGTCATTGTATCCAGGCTTTGACTTGTAGAATAATGTCAGAGGGGTTCATGTCGTCACTGCAGCGTCTTCATCTAGTGTGTGTTGACTTTAACTTTTTCGTTAGCCTCATAGCATAATTACCTAAGTGGACAAAAGTATGTGGACACATTGAATTCAGATATTTCTTCTCTAACCGGTCTGGGATACAAAACAATAATAATAAATGTCATAACAGTTTTATATTGGGATAAATATCATTGCATTGGATAGTTTGGTTTAAATTATCTTTCTTTTCAAAATGCCTCAGATGGTTTTAACTTAATTTCCCTCAACATTGAGTTTTTTTTTTTTATCCATGACTGATTTTTAAAGTTCTTCCTCGAATTTTCTAAAATATTTTTCATACTTTGACTGTCAAAAATAATTTTCTACCGCAACTAACATCTACTTTCATCACATCTTCCATTAAATTTTAAGGAAATATTGATGTTTTTAAACTATAATGACATAAACATTGGGACACATCATGTCTACAGCTGTGAGATGTCCTGTTCCTGAGGATTTGCCATAGAAACATTAATATTAATATTAGTATGATGTTTATCCCAATATAAAACTGTCATTAGTCATTATAGTTTTGTGTCCCAGACCCCTGTTAGAAAAGAAACACCTGAATTCAATGCGTCCACATACTTTTGTCCATTTGTGTATGACTTAGGCCTTTATGCTACTATGAGGCTATCGTTTTGTTTTTTGGCTGGTGACGCTGTGAAGCAGCCGTGTACAGAAACACTCAGACACCCCCCCCCCCCCCCCAGAGCGACGTCCTGCAGCTCTTAGCTCCCTAAATATCCTCTTCTTTTTATTCTTTGTAGACGATTGTGCTTGAAAAGCTGCGTTTCCTTTTTGTAGCGGCTGTTTTAGAGTGCTGTGAAGTGAGACGAGAGACCGTGAAACAACTTTTGACTGCGTCTGTGTCGGCTTCTGTTTTCAATAATTAAAGGGTCAGGTCCTTGTAGCATGCCATTACAAGGCAAAATGTACATACATATAAATATATCAACTTCAGATGTTGGTAAGCCAAGTGTCATGTTGTAGCTTTTTTCATAAAGTTTATTATTGAATTTGCTCTAATAAATTGTATTCCTCCATGTCTTAGGAACTAACATGGCATTGTGTTGCTTTATTTTCCAAGTCTTCAACTTCATTACATACTGTACTGTTTTACTTCAATACATTGAACTGTTTTTGCTACATTTTCAGATATAGTTTCACAGGTGCTGATTTTGTGATAAACTGTTTATTCTATGGGTTGAGTTCCTATTTTTTTTATGACTATATTAATTAAAATGTCCATAAAATAAAACAAAACGCCCTCTTTTAAGTAAATAATCTTAAAAACCCTGTTGGAAAAGCTGTCAACAGGACTGTTTTTCTGATTTAACTCCTAAAGACTCAAACATCTTCCACTGACAAAAAGCGTCTACTGATCTAAACTGTTTAACACCTGTTCATCCACTAATCCTATCAATACATGTAAATAATTGGTGTAAAATACAGTTCTTCATCTTTTCATGGTCATCAGATATGACCCATTGGGATGTTCAGATGCTCCGTAGTTACCATGGAAACATCTTCTACATCGTCATCTACAACATTGATTCACCAGTAAAACCCATGGAGTTGGATCAATGACAGTGGATGGACACACTTATTTTTATATATATTAATAAACAGAATAAAAACTAAATAAAACTGGCAAAACAGTAAATAATGTGGATTTTTTTACTAAAATATAGTAAAAAAAAAACAACAACAACAAAATGAATAAAAAACAGGAAAAGTAATGAATAAAATGAACAAAAAAAAAATATCAAAAATAATAAGTAAAATGAACCAAATAAACCACAAGCTGAACAAAACTGAAGAAAAAAGAATAAAAGAGTCAACAAAATGTAGAAAAATAAACAAAATAACAAAATGAGCAAAAACAAATACAGTTAATAAAAAATGTACTAAATAAGTGACCCATTTGGACGTTCAGAGGCTCCGTGGTTACCATGGAAACACCGTCATCTTCTACAGCATTGATTCACCAGTAAAACCCATGGAGTTGGATCAGTGCCAGTGGATGGACACACTGGGTTTATGTTCAATGAATGAGAGATTTACTGATAAAATCCCTTTTTCTTCAGTTTTCTCTGTTTCTGATAAAATAACCCTTAACTTTAATCTGAGCTTTAATGAACACCACCAGAAAATTAAATACAGGAAAATACCTGATTTTCACTGAAAAAGAGCAAAATAAAGGAGATAGTATTGTGGTAAATTGTCATTAATCACTTAAGAAAGATTAAATATATAGAAAAAAAATCCTTTAGTTTTCCATTTCAGACCAGAAGTCAGAAGAATGCACACAAAGAAAGAATGAGTGTAAAGTGGTTTCAGGGTCAGAATTACAAAAGTGACACATTTCTTCACTGTCAGAAAATCTAGATAAAATAGTGTTAGATGGATATACGTATGTTATGTAAAATCCTGAGACGTCTTCTTCTAATTTTGTTTCACTTGCAGATTAGTTTTCACTGTAATGTTGATACTTTCACTTTCACATTTGAACACTTCTTCCTCGAATTTAAATCACTTTCAAATTCCAAATGATTTAAAAAGTATTCTATGTGACATCAATGAGGGGGCACCCGGATTTGAACCGGGGACCTCTTGATCTGCAGTCAAATGCTCTACCACTGAGCTATACCCCCTCCTAAACACTGAGCTTTTACATGTTGTTTTCATTTTCATCCTCTGCTCGTGTGTGTTTAATTATGAGTCATTCTGCTGCTGTTGAAATTCCCACTGACTGATGAAATATTTACACTAAAAAAAACACAGATCATTGTCTAACATTAGTGACACTTTAAAATAAACAGCCCCAAAAATTATACACTCTAAGAAAAAAAAGAGAACAGCCCAAAAAATTATCCACTATAAGAAAAAAAAGAGAACAGCCCAAAAATTATCCACTATAAGAAAAAAAAGAGAACAGCCCAAAAATTATCCACTATAAGAAAAAAAGAGAACAGCCCAAAAATTATCCACTATAAGAAAAAAAGAGAACAGCCCAAAAATTATCCACTATAAGAAAAAAAGACAACAGCCCAAAAAATTATCCACTGTAAGAAAAAAAGAGAACAGCCCAAAAAAATATCCACTATGAAAAAAAAGACAACAAAAATAAAAAATAATATTATAATTACATTTATTATACATAACATATATTTTAAATTGTGATAAATATACTTGCTTCCAAAATGCCTCAGGGTTTTTACTTAATTTCTGTTTTGTTTTTTAAATCCATGACTATGGTTTTTAATGTTCTAAGTCAAAATTTCTCAAATATTTTTCGTGCTCTGACTTTAAATAATCATTTTTTACCACAACTAACCATCTACTTTCTTCACATCCCACTGAGGAAGAAAAAAGAAAAATCTCCCATTAAACTTTCAGGAAACATTCATATTTTGACCTTAAATCCTCATGAACAGGACAGCTTACAGCTGTGGACAGGATGTGTCCCAATACTTTTGTCCATATAGTTTATATTACAGAAATTAAATTCAAAATGAGTGATTATTTCTTAGCCTTGTAGCATAATTGCCTTAATTCTTTATTTTATTTTATCTTTGTAATGAGCTGAAGGACTGTAAAAATATATTCCAACTGAAAAAAGTGTATAAATGCAGAACAATGAGATTATATGAACAGTTACAAGTTTGAACATTTTCCTTCGTATTTGTTTTGCATTTTGTGACATATTTATTTACTTATTTTGGTCTGGTATCGTAACTGTTTTGCATCATTTCATCAGGTATATATTTACTAGTGCTGAGCAGTGATTAAAATTTTTAATCGCGATTAATTGTGTGGATTTCTGTGATTAATCTCGATTAATCGCATAGTTATATTGGGGGGGGGGGGGGGGGGGGGGGGTTGCCGGCATCAACAGCATGTATTTCCTTTCAGTGATATTTCAGACTGAAGCACTCTGCTGATAAAAATAATTCCACGTCAGTGCTTCCAAACACCTGTGTCCCCCCCCCCCCCCATCTGAAGACACTTAAAATGAAAATGTCCATGGAACAGACCGCTACTGTTACACATGTTTATGTCCACACATGTTTATTTCCACTTGTGAGAGATTGACAGGAGTCTTAGTCCCACTAATCAGTACTAATACTAATAAGCCCAATAATATGTGATGTTCAGTTGTTCAGAGTAAACAAAGGGGGCCCTCTAGTGGTGGGAATAAGTTGCACTAAAGTATGTTTTGTCCTTTCGGTGTTCCCGTAGTCAGTTAGGACATAAGAAGGAACTAACAGACACGTTTCTTTCCCTCTGTTTGTATGGCCCCAAAAACGTTTGCCTGTGAATATTTAATGTTCAGTTGTTGTCAGAATGAATAGTATCAAATATCTCTGATGCGAACCTTTGTTGCTGGATAAAAAGACGTTGTAAATCTTAAATTAATCTGTAAATGCTAATCGGCGCTTGGTGCATGTGGAGTGCCAAAATAAAAGCATGAGTTTCAAAATAAGAGTCTGTATGTATAAATGAACTAAGACTTGGTTGAAAGGCAGAACGGCATTAACGGGAGATTAAAAAAAATTGTCGGCGTTATTTAATGAATGCGTTAACGCGGTAGTAATGCGTTAACTTGCCCAGCCCTAATATTTACCTATACTTTGTTTGTTTTGTACTTCCTAAATATGCAGTTTTGCACTCGGTTTTGTATTTATTTTGTTTTATCTTTGGAGTATTTTGTTTGGTTTGTCTGACTTTAGACAGTGTGTCTTTGTAGCTCGTTGTGTAGAGTTAACCATTAAGGCTATTAAACACACCGTTCAAACAGACTTTCATTTCCCAACTGACTCAGAGCTGCTACAAACTGACTGCACTTTATGTATTTATCCTATTTTAATTGTGTTTTAACTGTGTTTTAACGGTATTTTAATTGTATTTTATTCGTACTGTTTATTTGTACTTTTCACTGTGAAGCACTGTGTGACTGTCAGTGGAAAGTGCTCTATGAATAAAATTTACTCACTTACTATTATTATTTAGAAGGGGCAGGAAATATCAGATTTTCTTCCTCCTGCTCCTTTTCGTGCATGGGCGTGTACATGTTCTTTCACCTGATGATTACTGAATGTCTGCTGATGAAATGCACTACCATGAACCAAAGAAATGAAACGAATGAATGAATGTTTTGCTAATGTTGCAAAATGAATCAGCAGCGTTCGGACACTGAAGTCACACAGATTTCACAATTTGGCCAAAACAATTTACTTTGAGGCTAATGATTTGCAAAAAGCAATACGTTTGTCAGTGTGAACATGAATTATCTCGTCATACAGTTGAATATGGGTTAAAAGGGTCTGAAAATCACTGTATTCTGTCTTTATTTACACATCCCACCTTCACTGGAACTGCAGTTATAACTGAAAGTCCCTGTTGTACCTTGAACACATAAAGACCCAGTGCTACTTCTGTGGCCACTCCCAAATGAAGTTTACTCTTTATTTGACCTTTCTTGAGTAATTTATCACCATTTATCATGATTTTCAGTATTTTGCATTCTTTTCAGTGAAAATCTGGTATTTTACCATGTTTAATTTGCTGATCACATAGATGTTCATAAAAGGTTCAATTAAAGTTGAGGGTTATTATATCAGAAACATTAAAAAATGAGGAAAAAGTGATGTTTTTGATCAAAGATATCAACAATTCAATGTAAAAACAAATGTCTGCATCCACTGTTATTTGTCCAACTCCATGGGTTTCACTGGTGAATCAATGTTGTAGAAGATGACGGTGTTTCCGTGGTAACTACAGAGCCTCTGAACATCCAAATGGGTCATATCTGATGACCACGAAAAGATGACAAACTGTATTTTACACCAGTTATTTCAACATATTTCTTCAATTTTCAGTTTGTGGCTTATTTTGTTGTGGTTGCTTTTTTTTTTTATTTTTTATTTTGTACATTTTGTTGATTACTTTGGCTGCTCTGGTTCCTTTTCTTAGCTATTTCATTATTTTTTTGTTAATTTTCATTCAAGTTTTTGATTATTTTGTTGATTTTTCAACATTCTCTTGTCTATTTCATACAGATAGACTGATATATCGGCTGGTCGATATATCAGGCCAATATATAGATGTTTTTTTTCATTATCGGCCATCGGCCTTAATTTTTTTGAAAGCCAATATTTATTTATTTATTTATTTATTTCAGTAGTGAAAATGTTATAAGATATTTGATCAGGCACCTGTGTGGGAAGCACTTGAAGTTCAATAAATGTTCAAATGACCATGAAAAGATGACAAACTGTGTTTTACACCAATTATTTCAACATATTTCTTAAATTTTCAGTTTGTGGCTTATTTTGTTGTTGTTGTTGCTTTTTTTTTGTTGTCATTTTGTACATTTTATTGATTACTTTGGCTGCTCTGGTTCCTTTTCTTAGCTATTTCATTATTTTTTTTGTCAATTTTTGTTCAAGTTTTTGATTATTTTGTTGATTTTTCAACATTCTCTTGCCTATTTCATACAGGTAGACTGATATATTGGCCGGTCGATATATCGGGCCAGTATATAGATGTTTTTTCAATATCAGCCATTGGCTTTAATTGTTTTGAAAGCCATTATTCATTTATTTATTTATTTATTTATTTATTTACTTATTTAATTTATTTCAGTAGTAAAAATGTTGTAAGATATTTGATCAGGCACCTGTGTGGGCAGCACTTGAAGTTCAATAAATGTTCAAATGACCATGAAAAGATGACAAACTGTATTTTACACCAATTATTTACATGTATTTCTAGGTTTCGTGGATCGGAAGTTATTAAAGATTTTAAATCAGCAGATGATTTTGGTTGCTGGTGGCTGGTGTTGGGGTCTTCATGGGTTCATTTACATATTTATCTTGAAAATGTGTAAAAGAAGAAAAACAGCACCATAAACGCAGCTCTGTGGAGTGTATTTAATCTAAAAAAACAAAACAAAACAGATAAATAACAGGAATTTGTGCTTCAAGAAACATTGTACAGAATTATAAATGCTTAAGAAGTCATTACATTCACCTGAAACTGAAATCATCTTAGAGGATAAGTTCACATTTTTGTCCAGTCTGTCTTCAAACACTCGTCCAAGTGCAGGTTTAAGCAGAAGAAAACCTGCGGACCTCATTCCATACAAAAATATATTCATAAGAGTAAATGTGTCTTTGAATCTTCATCCTCATATTGTGCTGGAAAGAGAAAAAAAGGGTGAACTTATCCTTTAAGGAACAACGCCTCTGGTTTGTGATCGACAGTCACATCCACCTCACATCTGCTCGTTTACATGAACCCTCCTTCAGCGTCTGTCCTTCAAGTCCTTCAACGTTGGCACTTTGAGAGAAACACATCAGGTACTTTCTGAACCTATGTGACTGAACCACGGTATTAACACAAGATACGTTCACTGTCCTGTGGAAAACAAGTGGAACAGCACAGACACACACAGAAAAGACCAAAAACCACATTTAAAAATGCAGAAAAGTCTGTTAAGCTGACAAAATCCATGTGGACAAAAGTATGTGGACACATTAAATTCAGGTGTTTCTTTTCTAACAGGGGTCTGGGATACAAAACAACAATGACTAATGACAGAATAGAGTTTTAGATTATGGCATAAATATCAGTGCATTGGTTAGTTTTGGTTTAAATTATCTTTGCTTCCAAAATGCTTCAGTACGACGGCGTAGTAGGGCCACAGAAGAAAATAAAAACACTTGTCACTATGAGAATAAAGTCATAATATTTCAAGAATAAAGTCATAATATAATGAGAATAAAGTCATAGTTTAAAACAACTCATTAAAAAAAAAAAAAAAGTAGTGTGAGATACTCCCTGGTAAAATGATGTCCAAATAAAAGAGGATACACGAGCAAAGGTGTCAGAAAAATGGGCAATGATGACTGGGAGTACAGGTGGTGCAGACAGCTGCCTGTCAGCCAGCTGAGCCCATAAAGAGAAAAAAAGAAAGAAAAAAAAAACACAAAACAAAACGCATTATTTAACAAGGATAAAGTTGTAATATTTCGAGAATAAAGTCATAATATAATGAGAATAAAGTAGTTTCAAAAAAGTCATTATTTAATGAGGATAATATCGTAATATTTTGACAATAGTCATAATATAATGAGAATAAAGTCGTATTAAAAAAAAAACTCTTTATTTATTAAGGATAAAGTTATAATATTTTGAGAATGAAGTCATAGTATAATGAGAATAAAGTCGTACCCACTCATCAAATAATGTAGAACTTGGAACACTTAGTGAAGTTGTACTTTCATTTGGGGTTTACGCACAAAGGCCAAATACTGAGCCTATTAGCCCCGCCCACCAAATACTGAGCCTATTAGCCCCGCCCACCAAATACTGAGCCTATTAGCTCCGCCCACCATCATCATTTTTATTTTCTTATGTGGCCCGAATGCGCCGTCGTACCTCAGAGATGGTTTTTACTTAATTCCTCTCAACACTGATTCTTTTTTTTTATCCATGACTATGATTTTAAATGTTTTACCTCTAAATTTCTAAAATATTTTTCATGCTCTGACTGTAAATAATAATTTTCTGCCACAACTAACATCTCACTGAAGAAGAAAAATCTCCCATTAAACTTTAAGGAAATATTGATGTTTTTATCTTAAATCATTATGAACAGGACATCGTACAGCTGTAGACATGATGTGTCCCAATACTTTTGTCCATATAGTTTATATTACAGGCATTAAATTCAGAATGAGTGAATATTTTTTCACCTCGTCGCATAATTGCTAAAGTCATATTCAAAGATGGCAGTTCCCAAATGAAGTTTTGTCTTTATTTAACCTTTCTTAAGTGATTTATCATCAATGACAGTGGTTGTAGACACTTGATTAATATCATATTGATAATTAATATTCACGTTTTTATCTTAAATCCTCATGAACAGGACATCTTACAGCTGGAGACATGACATGTCCCAATATTTATGTCCATATAGTTTCTCAACATCAAAATTTCATTTTTAAGTTTATATGTCTTATTTAGTAATGAAGTTTATATTTTTTTAATATTTGATGCTTATTCTCTTTTGCATGCCATTCTTAAATGTCACTTTGTTTTGTTTGTTTTAATTTCCTAGTTCAATTATTCTACTTTTCTTAAATTTATCTTAAATTCTCTCGGTGTGGACGGTAAAGTAAGAGTTTCATTGGACAGGTAAACCTGTTTCTTTACTGTACACATGACAATAAAACACTTTGAATCTTTGAAATCTTTGAATATGACTTAAGCAATTATGCTCTGAGGGTAAGAAATATTCACTCATTTTGAATTTAATTTCTGTAATATAAACTATATGGGCAAAAGTATTGGGACACATCATGTCTACAGCTGTAACATGTCCTGTTCATGATGATCTGAGATAAAAACATTAATATTTCCTGAAAGTTTATTGGGAGATTTTTTTCTTCCTCAGTGAGATGTGAAGAAAGTAGATGGTTAGATGTGGTAGAAAATGATTATTTATAGTCAGAGCATAAAATATATTTTAGAAGTTTAGAGGAAGAACATTTAAAATCATAGTCATTGATAAAAATAAATAAATAAATAAATAAATAATCAATTTTGAGAGAAATTAAGTAAAAACCATCCCTGAGGCATTTTGAAAGCAAATATATTTATCACAATATAAAATATATGTTATGTAAAATATATGTAACTATAATATTATTTTCTATTTGTATTGCTTTTTTGAAAATCAACATGATCAGTGAATTCAACATGTCCTGTTCATGATGATTTGAGATAAAAACATCAATATTTCCTTACAGTTTAATGGGAGAATTTTCTTCCTCTGTGAGATGTGATGAAAGTAGATGGTTAGTTGTGATAGAAAATGATTATTTACAGTCAGAGTATTAAAAATATTTTAGAAATTTAGAGGAAGAATTTTTAAAATCATAGTCATGGATGAAAAAAAAAGTTGTCAATGTTGAGAGAAATGAACGGAAAACCATCTTTGAGGCATTTTTTGGGAATTTGAAATCTAACAATTTAAACCAAATTAACCAATTCAGCGATATTTATCCCAAAATAAAACTATATTATGACATTTGTTATTATTATACCTGAATTCAACGTGTCCACATACTTTTGTCCATAAAGTGAATAATTTAGGTAATTATGCTACATGTGTAAAACAGTCACTTATATCAGTAACTTGTGGAAGGATCCAAACATGGTGTATCTGCCACTTTAACCCTTTCATGCATAGTGGTCACTACAGTGCACAGCTATTCTACAGCTGTTCTCTTGTGTATTCATGGATTTTGTTGTTTTAGTTGCAGATCAACCAACACAGTGGACGCTCATGCACCATCCCATACACTGACATTTACACCATTACTGTAACTTTTCTGTTCTTGATAAACCTGATCTGCACGAACATATTTCAGTGTGAATCAATTGCTAATTGTTATTAGACTGTAATTATCTTTTTTTTTTTTTTTTTTACAAAAAGTAGTTGTTTTTTGTTCCATATTATTATAAAAGACTAATAACTAGTATTAGAGTATGTTAAAATGTGAGAAAATATCAGATTAGTGTCATTAAAAATGTTTGTATTTCATAGTTTTCACACAGTATGTCAGTAAATGCATGTTTCTTTGCTTCAAAAACTAAATGCATGGTGTCCAGCTGAGTGGACATTTTTGTAACTCCATGAAAAATAGGTTCATAAAAATAAATAAATTAATAACCACATTGTTTTTTTCATACCTAAAGAGGAATAAAAACACTCGGGAAAAAAATCTTGATTAAGGTTCTCATAATTCATGCATGAAAGGGTTAAAGGTTATTAAATGTGGTTTTTGGCTGTGGGACAGTAGTTTGCCCCAGTTTAGCCCAATGCTCCATAAACCAGTTCAACCATCAGACTGTAACAGCTACATATTAATATACAAGAGTCTCCTGCTGTGTTTGTGCATTTTACATCGTCATTATCAAATACTGCGGATTCATGTCAGATTCATGTGAGAACATGAAATATGAGATGAAATGACGCTGCAGCGGGTGTTTCCTCTGGAGCTGATTGGTGCATCTCCATCCTTCACAGTGCAGCGTCAGGTTGACTGATATTTTTTCAACTTACACACTTAAAAAAAAAACAAAAAAAAAAAAAAACAGAAAAACAACTAAGCAGTGACACTATATAATTATTTTTTACACTCATTACATTTACTAGATGTCAGGTTCTAAATGTAACTGACACATCTGTAGATTTATGAAAAATAATTTCAGTCCCAAATGAATGATTACATTAGTTTCTGCTCTACATGTGCAGTTCTTAAAGCGGAACTATGCAAGAGTTTTACCTTAAATAAACAGTTTCCAAGTCACTGTGACGGTTCAATGGTTTGTTACGGGGAGAATGGAGGCTCTATGCGGAAACAGGGTTAGGGTTAGGGTTCGGGAGTCGGGTTTTTTCAACCTGCAGGGCTTTTGTGGAATTATTTGACCTGACCCAACCCGCCCCGCAAATAAACTGACATTCTTTTGACCCGCCCCGACCTTACCTGTGAGTAACCTGCTTCACTTTTAAACTCCGACAGAAGCCATTTTAGTCATTTTATATGATTTTTTTTTTTTCTTTTTTTTTTTTTTTTAAATATTAGCAGAACCAATAGGGTCTTTTAATCTTTTAGTGTGCATTGGTATTTATTGATTATTTATTGTTGATTATTTAAATGCATTTATTCATAGTTGCTTTCAATAATCCTGTATTTGTGCACTGATTTATTTATGTTTGTCACATTGTACTTTGGATGTGGGCTGATGTCTGTGCTAAGCTGTAAATGAATTGCCCGTATGGGATAAATACAGTTTTCTGAATCTAAATCTGAATCACATTACTAACGCATGGTACCGAACGCACCTCCATATAATACCTGGACGGATTTTATGGGTCTTTACTTTTACTTTTATTATGTCATTATTTAGCCATATTATACTATATGTGAACTTTAAACACACTTCTACTCTGTATAAAGTTCATACAAGCTGTTAGAAACAACCTTAGTGTGCCAAGGCCTTCCACAGATATAGCGGCGCCAGCTGAGCCATGGACTTATCTACAATTTATGTAAACACATACGTGTAACAACTCCGAGGAAACCTTGAAAAACACCGTTCACTAGATGCAACTGGTACTCGGATACCGACATGCTGTCAGTATGCCTGTTTTGCCACGTATGTGTGAAATAAATCCTTCTTCTGAGACAATCCACTGGTTTCATCTTGTCTGTGTGAAACAAACGATGACAACTTCTCCACAGACAAACTACAGCAGTGGAAAATATAAGGTTCTAATTTGTCCCACAGTATGAATTTGGAAAGTGCAAAAATGATACTAAAGTTATTAAGAGTCAAAGGTGTCGTAGTTGTTTTAGTTCAGGGTCCACATTCAGCCCAACTGTGATCTACAGTAAAATAATCATGACATAATAACCTATAAATAATGACTCCAAATTTAAATCCAAATTTCATCGTAAAAAGTCCATATTATCGGTATAGGATCAGTATCGGCGAAACTAATCCAACCCAAAAAATCGGATCGGATCGAAAGCAAAAAAAAAATCCAGACAGGGACATCGCTACGAGAAACGGTACAGTTTATGGTGCTACGACACAAACACGCCCCCAGCCAGGTACCGCCCCCTACATATAAACACAAGCCACGCCTTCTTTTCACAGGCGTTTACCATGGCAGAGCAAAAAGGAAGAGGTGGAGGAGGAAGGAAAGAGTGAGAGGAGTGAAATAAGAGCCTGCCTTGGTCCAGCTTTAGCAGAACGGAGAGAGATGAAAGAAAAAGAAACATCTGAACAGACGCAGACCTGGTGTTGTTACTGTTGCACTTGAACGTGAAACTGAGATAAACTGTCTGTATCGACGTCTTTAGTGGATTTGTGCTCTTGATGATGGATATTGGCTGTAACGATGTCTATGTGGATCTATACTTTTATTTACTTTTACTTTTATTTTGTCATTATTTAGCCATATTACACTACATGTGAACTTTGGACACACTTATACTCTGTATAAAGTTCATACAAGCAGTGAGAAATAATCTTAGTGTGTCGAGGCCTTCTAGAATACAGTGGCACAGCTGAGCCATGGACTTATCTACAATTTACATAAACACATACATGTAACAACTCTGAAGAAACCATAAAAACACCGGTCTCCCAATGCAAACTGGGACTCAGATGGACTCAGATGCTGATACTGTTTACCCTGGATGCCAAATAACTCCTCCCTCTTTGAGACGACCCCGTGTCTCTCGCTGTTTCTGTGAATGAACTATGACATTTACTCATTTATGAATTCGTTTATGAACTCGTTTACAAATGATGCCCGAATGCTTGCTGGCTAGCAGAGACTGGGGTGCTGTAAATGTGTAAGGGGGGGGGGGGGGGGGGGGGTAAATGTGACAAAATCATGGGGCCCAGCATTTCTGGGGGGCCCATAGTGCAGTGGAGGTGGTCCAATGAAGTTGTGAAAATTTCGTGTAAGATCGGCTGTATAATAGAGACATAGAAGAAGAAGAGTCAGATGTTGAACACATGTTAGGTTTCACTTTCACTTCACGCCAGCGTTAGTTGCGTTACTTATGGACCGCACCCCCACATATATAACTGCTACCCCTACCCTACGTACACCCCCCTCCCCCCATTTTATGAAGGGCCCACAACGTTTAGCTTTCATGGGGCCCACAGTTGCTAGCTGCGCCCCAAAGCGGAGATGTTTGCAAACTAAAGGTAGGTGGATCGATCCAAGCATCGATAATATCGATATCCATGTTGGTATTGATATTGACAGATACCAGTGTAATGAGACTGATATTTTAGTTTCCTAGGTGGGCAAACGAACAAGCACTTGCACTGAGGAGGA
The DNA here is from genome assembly GCF_902148855.1 of Sphaeramia orbicularis. Taxonomy (NCBI): domain Eukaryota; kingdom Metazoa; phylum Chordata; class Actinopteri; order Kurtiformes; family Apogonidae; genus Sphaeramia; species Sphaeramia orbicularis. Next base: position 4,024,500 of record NC_043964.1, read on the forward strand.
AATAGTTTTAAATCTCTTATTTGCTGTAACAGTTGTTACTGTTCTGTTACACTGCGAGTTTTTTTCTATTTGACCAAAAACTTTGTTCAAATTCTGTCTTGGGGTTTAACTAGTTAATAATCCAAATGAAAAATCATAAAAACACTTAAAGGTCATGAAAATTCATTGAGATTTAGTAATCTAACCATGCGTCCATCTTAATTATTAAAAAGTATCGGTGTCAGTACCAGCATCAGCGATACTGGCCCTGTATTTACTTGGTATTGGATCGATACCGAATCTTTCACCACAAAAACACATTCACTCGTAATCAGTGTTGTTTGTGTCACGTAGGTGTATGTTTGTTTATTTTACTAGAACACCCTTTGTCTGCCTCAGGAGGGTGTTTTTATTACCAGCTGCAGAATTTTGTCAGTTGAATGTAGTTTTTGTCAGATGTACGTAGTTCGTTATATGACTCATGTCTAATTTGTTTCGTCTGAATAGCAACTGGCAAAACAACTAGCCTTGGTGTTGGAGGTCCTCATGTAACATTAGTAACTTTCTCGTATCTCAACATCTCAACAGCATCACTCGTCAGTTCATTGAAAACTAATGTACATGGTCGGGGGGGGGGGGGGGTAGGTGTGGGTTTTACCGCAGTGAATATGTACTTGGAAACTGTAGGGGGAGCTCTATAGAGAAAAATGCTACAAAAACAACAAAGAAGAGCCAAAAAGAACCAAATCTTGCATAGTTCCTCTTTAAATATGGTCGATAATTCTTCACACGTGGAACATGTTTCTGTCCGCGTCTCCTCCGTCTGGTTACAGTTTCAGTGGCGTTCACATCCAGCATGTATATGTATGTTTAGTGCCGACTGTCAGCTCGTAACACACACTTGTTCCACGCCGCTGAGCAGGAATAATCTCTTCGTAGCAGAAGGTCCGGGATGCGAGGGGATGCTGGAGACTTCAGCCGCCAGAGAGGGCGCTGTAGAGTCTGTACATGACAAACAGGAGGCACTGTGAACCCTGGGTGACGTAGACGTCCAGGTGACCCACGCTCTGCAGCAGCATCTGACCAGGACGGAGGGGGGGCTGAAGGACGTGCGGGACGGACCGAGACGGACCGGGTCTCAGGGCGGGGTTCTAGCTGCCGGGCAGGACCGGGTCGGACACGTGCCTCTGGATCTCCTGCGCCTCCGTGGACGTCTCCAGGTGTTCGGGGAGGGAGGGGAAGCGCTGGCTGCCGCAGAGCAGTACGGGAGGATCCTGGAGCTGAGGAGGGGCGGGGTCCACGCCGGGCAGACGGGGGGCGGGGTCAGCCTCTGGGGACATGGACATGGTGTCGTCGGACGCCACCGTCAGATGGATCCCACTGGACAGAGAGTCCTTGGATTTATGCTGGAAATCAGAGTCTGGACTCTGGGAGGAAACAGAAACTGGACTCAGATTCAGATCATAAAGTTCAATCTAATCTAATCTTATATCAGAATACTTTAATGACCCCTGAGGAAAGCTGAGTTTAATGGAACAGAATAGATGCAATTTCATCTTTTAAAACAACAAAATAAATAATGACCACTTAATGAATAAACAATAAGAAACAATAATGTACAGTTAGTTTGGTGCTCATAAAAAGACTACTATGAATGAGGGAAAAAAAATCAAATTTGAAGACAAATTGTATTTTCAGTAATGAATAATAAGATATTTTATCTTGTACGCCATAGTCATCAGTGGTGATTAGCATGTTGGGCAAATCTGCTTTTAATTATAGAATAGAATAGAATAGAATAGAATAGAATAGGCTTTATTGTCATTGTGCGTACAATGAAATTCGGAGTACAAAACATAAATAAAAACACTAAAAACACTGCGCTGGAGAGTAAAAAGCTGCTGCACCTGTGTGTACCACCACAAATCTATTACTGTTGTTCTAGGTAAGATCAGAAATATAAAATATCTCCATGCAAAGAGTTACAATAGAGATAGAAATATGACTAAATTATAATTATGAAGATATTTTTAAAGAGAGTCGATCTCACTCACTGCTCTGTGATTAGCCCCCCTATTAAACAGGCAGCGGGGGGTGTACTGAGCATGCTCAGATGTCTATGGAAACAACACCGTCTATTCTACCAGCACGTTTTGAAATTTTTCCTATTGAGCAAACGGTTGAATTTTTATGAATATTTAAAATAAATCATACATTCAGAACGCTCACCACAGACACGTCAGGGGTTAAAGGATTAACAATAAACCTCCACAGACCTGGATCAGTGAAGCGGAGCTGTCGATCTGTACCGTCTGAATGGGGGGGACAGTGTGAATGGTGGAGGTTCCTGTGCTGTAAAGGGCCGTGGGGTGGGGGGTGTGAGGACTGGGCGACACGGCGCTGTAGGCCGGAGGAACCGGGGCCATCTGCCTCTGGAGCAGCTGCAGGATCACAGTGATGTCGGCCGTCATCCGGGTCTCCAACCTGGACCAAACAGGACCAAACAGGAACCGTCAGAATCAGATCAGAAAACACTGTGGAGTCTGTTTGTGCACAGACCTCTGCTTTTCCAGGAGGGTCCACTAGGGTTCTCTGTTTATCTATGAATCCTCTCAGTGTGTATATTAAAAAAGCCAAGTGGCCTCTGTGTGAGTGCATGTATATATGTGTGTGTGTGTGTGTCTTTGGATTCACTCTAAATCCGTACAGAGCTGACAGCTGCAGTTTGTCATACTTATGTATTTTTGGTCAAGGAACAGACTAGCGAAAATGACAACTTGATAGGACCAATATTTTGGGAGATATTAGTAATTCTGAAATACAATAGACTTACAATCACGTTGCTGTACCCAGAATGTTTTGGCGGTGACTGCTGGACGAATACGGTATAGCATGCACGAATACACAATAGCATAAAAACAACCACATCTAGAACCAGTGGATCCACACGGGTCAACACGCTAGCTACCCCGCCCCCCAAAGGGGAGGCAAGGGGTATTGTTTAAGGTTTGGTTTGTTTCTTTGTTTTGTTTTTTAACACTTTAGCAGCAAAACTATTGGTTGAATTTGTGCTAAATTGGATTTGTGGTTACATTTTGGGAAAAGTAGGTCAAATTTAAAAAAAAAAAAAAAAATTAAATCTTTTTTGTTTTCCTATTTACTTATAATGGACGAAATTTTGCATGTCTATAAAAACATCAATTTTGTTTCAATTTACTTCAAACTTGGCACATATATATAGAAGCAGTTGATATGACATCAGCACATGCACAGACATGATGACATCAGCTGGATTGATGCCAAAATAAACTACAATACAGGTGAGGGGCGGGGTTTGTTGTACCTGGAACCAAGGTTATTATTGTTAACGAAAACTAAGGAAATGATGAAAACTAGAATTGAAAAAACATTTTCATTAACTGAAATAAATAAAAACTATCATTGAAAGAAAAAAACAATAACTAACTGAAACTGTATTGTGTGTTTACAAAACTAACTAAAAAAGATAAAAAAATTATGGATAAAATTCCCTTTGTTCAACTTGGTTTTGGACCCTTTGGTGGGCCGGGTTTGGGCCACGGGCCGCATGTTTGACACCCCTGCTTAACTTGTTTCTCTTTCCTCTGAAACGTGACACATCCACACATGGCCAAGTGCATGCTGGGAACTGATATGCAAACAGGAACAACAGGGAGGAGTTTCTATAAACACACAATAGACCTGAAGGTAAACCAGGTCACTGAATAAATAAAAGACTAAACCTGGACCAGAGCACCAGACAGGGGGTATAGCTCAGTGGTAGAGCATTTGACTGCAGATCAAGAGGTCCCTGGTTCAAATCCGGGTGCCCCCTGTTCACTTTTTCCATTATTACCGGTTCAACTGGGACTGCAGCAGCTCCAGTCTGGATTCCAGTTCACTGGGTCGGTCCTCTGCACAGGGTGGGGGGTGAAAACTGGCCCGGACTGAAGAAAGGCGTCTCTGGTTCTCTGAGAACTGGCTGGACCTGCGATCCGACCAGTAACCATAGAGACCGGACATACTGATGGGTGCAGCTGCTGTGGGAAGACACACATTCAGGTTAGTTTCTGACATAATCAAAAAAAAAAAAACAAAAAAAAAAACATCATTAAGGGTTTGGCTTCAAAACAAACTGTCAAATCTATTCATCTGCACATAATATTACACAGATACCACCTTCCACTGTGTTCAAACTGTTTTTACTTTAATTATTATTATCATTATTATTTTATTATTATTATTATTTTTTTTTTTACGTGTGTATATCAGTGGTGGGTCGTCTTTTCTTTGAGGAAAACTTCCCTGCCTGTCATAGAGGTGATCTGTGTGTTTCAGTTCCATCTATAAGTCCTTTTTATGTCCATGGAGGCCAAAGCTGTGAGTCTCCTCTGTCCAGTCGGATTCCTGACATAAATTTTTATTCTCTTGAGGACAGACAATGTCCGCTCGACCAGCTGGCTAGTGTTGGGGTTGGCTGACCTCTCCTCACCATGTCCAGCTTTTCTGGAAAAGTCTGCCTTGAAAATAGATTTTTAAATCTGTCCCAGACCAAATCCTTTTCCTCTGCTCCGTCAGGACATAGTGGATGTAAAAAAATCAACCTCAAATGTATGAATAGTTCAATTCAATTCAATTAAATGAACTGGCATGAATCAAAAACAATATTGCCAAAACTATATCAAGTAAGTTTTACTCTGACCATCCAATCAGAGGAAGGATAAATGATGATGACAGCGGGGACCCTCGAGCTGGAGTCTGACTGGTTATAGAAACAGTCCTGATGTTCTACAGTTTAAGTTACATGGGCCAGTACTGCTGATTCTATATATTACATCCACATACATGTACTGGAAGCAGAGCAGCCAAAAGAAACGCTAAGAAATGAAAAGAATAGTCCAGTGTTTTTCAACCATGGGGTCGCCTGGAATTTCTAGTAATTGATTAAAAAAAGAAAAAAACCCAACTTACTAACAAAAAATAGGTGGTGAGCTGACAGAGACAATCACAACACATAAAAGACAAACTGTGGTTGTGAAACTGCAGGACTGTGGTTCTGTTTATCTGTCAAATGTTCATTGTGGTCAGTTTCAGATGCTGCAGCTCTTTCATAATTCATAGTTTCAGTTCTCGTTTATTCAGTATCAGTTGTCCTCCTTGTAAATCACAGCTGGACTGACCGTACATATCCTGACCAAGGAAAATCAAATACTCCCTTTGTGCAGTAATCTACACCTGGATTTACTGCCTCTGTCCACAATAATAGACATTATATAGACTAAATGTCGTCTAAAATTAGCGTAGTAGTTGAATTAAGCAAAAAAAAAAAAAAATCTTGAATTAAGCAAAAAAATCTGCCAATGGAACAAGTGGAAATTATCATGGTAAGATTTCTTGAAATCAGATTTTCCAGATCTGTTGTCTAAAAATCAGTTCTTATATCTTACTGAAAAGTTCCTCTTTAGGTGATTACGCCTGATTTTAAGATGAGATATTTGGACTAGAAATGAGAAAAATACACTTGGCAAGACTTTGATTTTTTCCAACAAAACGGGTCATATCTGATGACCATGAAAAGACGACAAACTGCATTTTACACCAATTATTTACATGTATTGATTGGATTAATGGACCAACACGTAATAAACATTTTAGATCTGTGGATGGATTGTGTCGCAGGTGGCTGTTTGGGTCTTTATGGGTTAAATACAGAAAATTAAATAGAGGAAAATACATGATTTACAGAGAAAAAGGCAAAATACAGAGGATGATATTATAATAAATGGTGATAAATCACTCGAGAAAATGAAAAAAAAAAAAAGTCTCCGTTTTGAATGTCTGGGGTCGCCAGAAATTTGTGATGTTAAAATGGGGTCATGTACCAAAAAAGGTTGGGAACCACTGGAATAGTCTATTGGGAATAAATCAAATCAGTTTCATTTCATGTTTCTAATGGTGTTTAGGCCAGCAGAGAGGGCCTTGGCCCTGACGGACCACCACTGAAATAAAGTAACAAATGTGCAAGTGAGTGACACTGACAGATACAAAAGGGATGGAACTGAAGCCAAGCTGCTGTTGGACATTTTTATGACAGTGTCTCCACCTGAGTACGGTCCTCCCATGTCCACCGGGGGGCCCATCCCCGCTGAGGGTCCACTGTGGGGCAGCAGGTTGACCACGGTGGGTGGGTAGTCTCTGGTGTCCCCCCCCGGCGGGTACAGCTCCCCTTTACTGTGTCCCATGGGCTTCACGTCATCATCGCTGGACTGTGAGCAGACGCTGCCGCTGCTGCACAGGTCGTCCCACTGAGACCCCGGTAAGGCGCCGTGGCGGTGGTGGTTGGCCACGGGACACGACTGGTCCGGGTACGAGTCATCTCCGTCCATACCGTCTGAGCAAACGGAGAGACAGTACGGAGACGAGACAGTCAGTAGGAGGACATGGGTGACGTTCGACTTCAGATTCAGAGTCAAGTTTATTTGGCATTCCAGCATGTAAAAAATACACAGAAATGAAACACTGTACTCAGCAGCATTTAGTAAATAGTATAAATTACTGATAAAACAATAAAATACTGATATAAAATAGTAATAACAATACCCCCCCCCCAAAAAAAAAAAAAGGGCACGGGTGTCAAACATGTGGCCCGTGGACCAAAACCCACACATCAAAGGTTCAAATCTGGCCCTTTAATGCAAAACTGACACTGATGATATTCACATTCAAGGGTGTCGAACTGGTTTTACTGCAAATTTACATACGGACAAATATGGTCTGAAGTAAAATAATATAATAAGAACCTATAAATAAGGACTACAAACTGTCTTTTTGGTTTAATGTGAAAAAGTAATTACATCATGCCTACAAATAATGACAACTCCAAATTTTCCTCTTTGTTTTAGTGTGAAAAAAAAGATTAAATTATTTTAAAAAAAAACAAAAAAAAAAAACAACTATCCTTTGACAATAAAATGTGAATAACTTGTATAAATATGAATAACCTGAAATGTCTAAAGAAATTTAAACTAGGATAAGGTAAGATAAGATGAGATAAGATAAGATAAGATAAGAGACTTTATTGATCCCATTCTATTCTATTCTATTCTATTCTATTCTATTCTATTCTATTCTATTCTATTCTATTCTATTCTCAATACAAAAAAATAAAGTGCAGTAAAGACAAAACAGAAAATATACACATAAGCATAAAATATAAATAGAAGAAAGAAGTATTTATATAAATGTAACTTTAAATATTACATGCATATGCAATCTTTCCACTTGATCTGAACCTGATCATAACTGACACGCAGACAAATACCAGATACAGAAGCTAAGAAAATTAAAAATACACATAATTTCATAATTTAATGTTATTTCTTTGCACTAAAACAAAGAGAAACATTTGGGGTAGTCATAATTTACAGGTTATTATGTTATTATTTTACTGGTCTGATCCACTTGAGACCACATTGGGCTGAATGTGGAACCTGGACTGAAGGTGTGGAGGTGTGAAGGGACTCACCGGGGCGGTTTCGCCGTCGTAAAGAACTTCTGCGGTGTCTGGATCGGCGGTATCCGCAGTCAGAGTCCCTGCCCGGGGTTGTCTGGTTTATTCGATCTGCCTGATACATACAAGCGTCAGTAATTCAATCATACACAAAGGATCTCATGTTTAATAGAAATGAGCATTCATGGTCTATTTTATACCATTTGGTTTCATAAAAAACATGTTTATATTTAAGGGGTCGATATGACTATACAGGTGCCTTTGGTGCAGAATCGAACTGTCACCACGAACACATTTAAAATAATGAAATTCTGGGGTTTTGTTATAAAAGGACAAACACTTATCTGGGAAGATGCAGCAAACAGATGATCAATAACAAGACTGTTTGTTATATCAACATTTATTTTTTAAAAAAAGTGTACGTGAAACATTATTGTTATGTTGTCATGTCACTGAACTCACTGCCATCAGAAATAAAATCCATCTCAGAGTTTAAGATGTTCACCACCAGAATTAAAACCTGGTTAAAGACAAAACACAACTGTTCTCATCTGTAAATATTGTGTATATTGTGTGGGAGAGTGAGTGAGCGAATGAATGAACGCCTCATATATAAATGCAACACTGGATTATCAGATTGTATGGTATGATCGTTTTAAATGATGTATATTTTATATTTGTACTGCAATGTTGTGGAAGAGTCCAACCGGGGACTGGAGTTGAGAATTAGCACTAACTGTAAACTCTATATGCATCACATCAGCTGCAAACTTGTAACTATGTTTGACTGCATTATCCCTGTCAAATAAATAAATAAAATTTCAATATTGGCTTTAAATATGATTATTTTAAATGGAATTAATGTTCTTTACCAGTCCGTGGTGTTTTCTTTAATGGAAGTGTCTACTGACACAGTACTGAGGCACAAAATATGGGTTTGTCTGTTACTACAGAGCCAATCAGCACACTCGTTATATCATTGTAGACTGGTAACTGGTCACATCCCAAAATGTACCAAGGAAATTAGATGGCAAATAAGTCGAACCAAAACACAGCAGAGATTTAGCACAGTAGGTAATGCTTTGGACTACAGTGGGTACGGTTACATGATGTGTTTTAAATCCGATTTATTTTTCCAGAAGAAATTAATTCGGAACTAAAGTATTTTCTCTTCTGTTTACATGGAAATGTTAAACCTGAATAAAGGTTTACATGAGGTATTCATGAGGTAGATAAGTGAGCAGAAGGGTTCCCGCAGCCCTTCTGTTAGCTTAGCTTAGCCCTTCTGTTAGCTTAGCTTAGCCCTTCTGTTAGCTTAGCTTAGCATAGTCACTACATTTCCATGGTCACACGTAGCCAGTTTTTTAAAGGTGATTTGACGTCTTTTGTAAGTGATTTTGTGAAATCTGATTCTCTCTAATTATTTCTTTAGATCTGCGACTTACTGCACTCATACAATCTTGGGACTGTTGTGTTGACGGAAGTTGGAAAATGTTTTTGTTGGAAGGGATGCATGCGCTAAATTAGCTTTGCTTTACCGTTTTAGCTTTACATTAGTTTTTATTTGCCCAGATTTTATTGCTGCAGTAAGTCACATGACCATGATTTGAGCTTCAGTTTGTGATCATATTGACCCCAGCGGACTAAAGGAATGATCAGGGAGAACTGAATTTCACAAAATCACTCCTAAAATACTACGAATCACCTATAAAAGCCTGGCTACGTCTGACCAGAGGAATGAAGCCATTATGCTAAGCTAGGCTAAGCTAAGCTAATGGAAGGGCTGCGAGAACAAGTCAGTCAGTGCACTGCAGTGCAAACTGATTATCCCACTTATGGAACTCATCAGTTGATGACAAATGAATGAATAAAAAACAGGTGTTGAACTGTTCCTTCAGGGTTTTCCAGGCTGGTAGATCCCATCAGAATAGCCCACTGGAACGCTTTGGGAAGACTAGACTGCAGTGCATATTCTTCCGCCAGCGCAGAATGTGTGCGTCATCGCCACAGGACAAGACACTGAGCATGTGCAGAATGAAAGGAATAAAGTCCAAACGGAATAAAATGTTTACATGTCCAGGAAGAATTTAGGTTGGAATTAAAAGGGGATTAAACCAGTGACTTTAATCGGGTTTAAATGTAATCCAAACTTTTCTTTTTCAACTGGAATAAGGTGTTTACATGGGCATCTGAAATAGTGTCTAACCTTTATTCAGATTAAACCAGGAATAAAAGTTGCCATGGAAACGCACGGAATGTGGATGACTTAGGTTTGATTCCCGGTTTAAGCATCATTTGTTTTTTTCTGTAGATTTTCAAATGTAGGTTAATCCGACATTGATATAAATCAGCCACTGGGACAATGTTCAGAGTGCAGAATTTGGAGCACAGCACTCAATACACAGAGCTGACACAGAACTGAGAAGTAACACAGACCACTGCTGCATCGAACATGTAGCTCCGCCCACCTTCTACAACCTCACTGACTGCACAGAGCAAAGAACACCATAAAACAACAACAGAGAGCATTTACAACAATAATTCCCATTCTATACTATATACTATCACTAATTTGTTGTTTCTTCCATTAATTGCCACAGTACTGTAACAGCAAAATGCTAATGAGTTCATGGAACAGTATCCCTGATTGGCTCTAGCACAAATGCTAACATTTGACTGGCTCTGTGGTAATAGACAAACCCATATTTCATTCCACAGTACTGTGGCAGTAACCATTGCCTTTTTTTTTGGTCTTTTTCCTTCATTTGTCGCTTGTCTGTGAGTGCATCTTTTTACATTTTATTAATTCTATCTATGAATAAGGACAGATGTTTACTGTGGGCCTTTAGACGATGAAACAACTGTCATATAAAAGCCTTCAGTCTCTGTTAGGATGGACAACACAAATACGTAGAGTAGAAGTAGTAAAATGCTTTGGGTGCCTTGAAACGCGCAATAGAAATCTAATCCATTATTATTATTGTTTTGTTTTTTTTTTATCTTTACAATTTAACCCTTTCATGCATAGTGGTCACTCCAGTGGACAGTTCTTCTCCAGCTGTTCTCTTGTATATTCATGGATTTTGTCGCTTTAGTTCCATATCAGCCAACACAGTGAACACTTATGCATCATCCCAAACACTGACATTCAGACCATTACTGTAACTATGCTGTTCTTGATAAACCTGATCTGCATGTTTGAGTGTAAATCAATTGCTAATTATTTTTAGACTGTAATTAACAGTATGTAAGGTTTTTTTTTTTTTGCATATTATCTCAGTAAAGTGAATGATAAGTGTTTGTATTGCATAGTTTTCCATATCACTTTCTGATATTAGTTTTTAATTTATGTTTCTTTGCTTCAAAAATTTAATGCATGGTGTCTGGCTGGGTGGACATTTTTGTAACATCTTTAAAAAAAAACTAAAAAAATTTGATTGCATTGTTTTTTTCATGCCTACAGAGGAATAAAAACACTCAGGAAAAATATCTTGGCCAAGGTTGTCATAATTCATGCATGAAAGGGTTAAAACATTTATTACAAAAACAGTTGATGGGGTATGTTAATCAGATCAGTTCCATGTACTCTGTGGTTATTTAAGTTTTTAATCACATTATGGGATCATGTGCAATTGAATCATTGGTCCATTTTACTTCAATGAGAAATCAACTTGTGCAAATGTTGACCTCTGACCTTTTAACTGAATATGTGGCACCACAACTGGAGGACCTTCAACCAACCATCATTTTGCAGGTAGATGGTCCGTATAGAGGTGAATTAAATAAAGCAAAAAAAAAAACCCAAACCTTTCAGTATGTACTTTTCATTTTGTAATAATTCCCACAGATTTATTTGTCTGTTCATTTGCGTTTGTGATACCTGTGTTCGACTGTAAACAGACTTTAGGGACACCCTGTATGTCGCCCTCTAGTGGCACTCACATCTCTCAGGTTGAAGGTGATCTCCAAGTTGTGCCAGAAACTGTCGGAAAAGTCCGGATACATGTCGAGCACCTCCAGCAGGTCGTCCCTCAGGATCTTATGGAGGTCACAGTAGGTCAGAGCTCGGACGTCTGCGCTGGACTTCCCAGACCTCCCGTACAGACTGATGGACTCACCAAAGATGTCATTCTTACCTGAAGAAAACAGAGAAAGGACGCAACGTCACTACGACCAAGTCTGCACAGATAACTGAAACTAATCAGACTGGAGTTGGACCTACAGCAGTTCTAATACTCTCACCAAATTGTGCAAAACTAATATTTTTAATAACACAAAAATATTTTTATTATTTTTTGTTTATGTGTATTTCTTTAATTATCATATTGATAATATATTGTCTAGTACATATTATATAAATTGCTGTTTTAATTGTGTCTTAATAGTGTTTTAATATGTATAGATTAGATTAGACTAGATTAAATTAAATTAGACTAGATTAGACTAGATTAAATTAAATTACATTAGACTAGATTAAATTAGATCAGATTAAATTAAATGAGATTAGATTAGATTATATATTCGTTTATAGATTAAATTAAACTGGAGTAGAATAATTAGATTAGATTAAATTAGATTAGACTAGATTAAATTAAATTAGATTAGACTAGGTTAAATTAAATTAGAATAGATTAGACTAGATTAAATTAAATTACATTAGACTAGATTAAATTAGATTAGATTAAATTAAATGAGATTAGATTAGATTATATATTAGATTACAGATTAAATTAAACTGGTGTAGAATAATTAGATTAGATTAGATTAGATTAGATTAGATTAGATTAGATTAGACTAGATTAAATTAAATTATATTAGACTAGATTAAATTAGATTAGATTAAATTAAATTAGACAAAATTAAATTAAATTAAATTAAATTAAACTAAATTAAATTAAATTAAATTAAATTAAATTAAATTAGATAGAACTTAATTGATCCTTTTTTGTTGTATTGATAATTTCCTTCCTGCTAATTTGTTACATAAATGGGCAAACTGTGACACATGATAATTTCCCTCTGGGATTATTAAAAGTATTCTGATTTTAATTAAAAGTACAAAACCTTAAATAGAATTGTTGTCTTCCTAGTTGAGTTTTGGAGTGATTCTGAACCAAACTAATGAAAACCCATCCAAAGTGGTGCTGCTGCAGCAGAAACAGGGATGACCTCTGCAGCCTGGATGGAGCGCTGGCTCTATCGGTGATCAATGCCACAGTGAAATGGAAGTGGAGCTGTGCCCAAACACCGCTGGCAACACAACACACAAACACACAAACACACAACACACAAACACAAGTGTGTGGAGTGTAGAGGTCAGTGTGACTCATGGCTTTGAAGGGAAGAGATGGGAGGCGGAAACAGAAACTAAGACTCTTATATACTCAGATTTAAAAAAATATATATATAAAAATAAATAAATGAAAAAAATTACAAATAATACAAATTTATTAAAAAAAAATAGAAAAAAGAAACAGAAACTAAGACCGACATACTCAGATAAAAAATGAAATAAAATAAAAAGAATGATAAAAATAAATAAATAAAAAAAATAAAAATAATAACAATTAATTAAAAAACAGAAAAAAAAGACAAACAAAGACTCATATACTGAGATAAAAAATAAAATAAAAAGAACTATAAAATAAATAAATAAAAAAAATAAAAATAATAACAATTAACAAAAAAAAATAGAAGAAAAGAAAAAGAAACCAAGACTCTTATATACTCAGATAAAAAAAAATAAATAAAAAGAATTATAAAATAAATAAATAAAAAATAATAAAAACAGTAAAAATGTATTAAAAAACAGGAAAAAGAAAAAGAAACAAAATCTCTTATATACTCAGATAAAAAAAAATACAAATAAATGTGTTTAAATAAAAAACAACTAATAACAAAACATAAAAATTTAAAATAAATAAATAAAAAGAAAGAAAGAAAAAAGAATTAATAAAAAGAAAAAAGAAAACAATGAAAAAGAAACTAAAACTCTTATATACTCAGATAAAAAATAAAATAAAATAAAAAGACATATAAATAAATGAATAAAAATAAATTTAAAAAATCAATTAGAAAATAGAAAAAAGAAAAAGAAACTAAGACTCTTATATACTCAGATAAAAAAAATACAAATGCATTTATAGAAAAATAAAAAATCAACTAATAAAACATAAAAATATAGAATAAATAAAAAGAAAAAGAATTAATAAAAAGAAAAAAATACAAAAAATGAGACAGAAACTATTTGGGTTCTTATTTAGTCTTTTTTTTTTTTGCGTTTTTAGTGGAGGTGTTTATATAAGCTGTTTGTTTCTTTCCTTTTTCTTCATGACAGAAAACACATTTGTTAGTGATTACACATGATTGATTCTACTTTTTATTGTGGTATTAAATGTTCATAACACTCGATGCCTCTGTGCGCCTGATAACGTGGTTATTGTTTACAGCCCATTGTCTCTCCTTTCATGTCACGTAGAATTAAATGGGTGACGGCCGCTATCATTGATATTTATCACTTAAATTATACATTGATTCATCTGATGACCTGGAACAAACTGTGTTCCCTGCGTGAATAAAATGATCATCACTGGTAGAATCGAAATAAGAACTACTTGAATACAAATCTGATGTACTTGTGCAGCAGGTTTACTTGTAGTCGAGTACTTTCACAGTGTGGTACTAATACTTGTACCGGTGTAGTGGGTGTACTGGTGGCGTGTGCTCACCCAGTATGGCCACCACCACGTCGTCCCTGAGGATCTCTATGGAACCTCTGGAGATGAAGTAGAGGGCGGTGAGGATGTCCCCGCTGTGGACCAGAGTGTCTCCGGGGGGGGCGTGGGTGGTCTTGAATCTCATGGCCAGAGCCCGTAGGCAGCCTTTGTTGGCCCCCCTGAAGGCTTTACAGTTCTGCAGCAGACTGCGGTTCAGGTGGAGGCAGATGTCGGCCTGGAGACACTCAGGGAACCCTTTAAGAACCTGCAGAAAAAACAACAACAACAAAAGGACCAGTTAGAACTCTGAGGAGCAGGTTCAGGTTCTGACTTTAACTCCTAGGAACTTTAACTCCCAGAACCAAGGGAATGAGAATGGTCAATTAAATTAAATTAAATTAAATTAAATTAAATTAAATTGGATGGGATTAGATTAGATTAAATTAGATTAGATTAGATTAGATTAGATTAGATTGTATTACATTAGATTAGATTAGATTAGATCAGATAAAATAAGATAAAATAAGATTAGATTAGATTAGATTAGATTAGATTAGATTAGATTAGATCGGATTAGTTAGATTGGAATGGATTTGATTTGATCAGATTAGATTAAATTAGATTAGGTTATCTTGGATAGATAGGATTGGAATGGATTAGATCAGATTAGATTAGATAGGATTATATCATATTATATTATATTATATTATATTATATTATGTTGGATTACATTACATTACATTAAATTATATTGGATTACATTACTTAACATTACATTACATTAGATTAGATTGGAATGGATTTGATCAGATTAGATTAAATTAGACTAGGTTATCTTGGATAGATTGGATTGGAATGGATTGTCTTAGATTTTACTGATCCCACAACAGGAAAATTCAACAGTCAAGGCTCCAACAGAAATGCTTGTACATGTTATTTTCACTCACCATTTATGGTCAAATGTGTCTGTTTTATGTGTTTTAATCATTTAATCTTGTAACTGTGTGTTGCATTTGCTGCCGCTTATCTCAGCCAGGACTCCCTTCTAAAATAGTTTTTTTTTTTTATCTCAATGGGATTTTTCCTGATTAAATAAAAAAATAAAATAAAATGCAAGAAAAAGTGTGCATACATAAAGAGAGTGCAAAAAAAAAGACAGTGCAAAAAATAATATAAAATCTAAATAATACCAGTACTGAGAACCATACAGACTATATACACATTTACATCATTGGAGTGGACGGTACAGATGAGACACACAGAGCAGGGTTCCACTGTTGTGTCGTACATTCCGATAGTCAGATGAATGAAAATGTAAAGTTCCACAGTTCAGGGTATGAGAACACTGTCAGATTGATTGAGGCAGGGAACACAGGGCAGCGGCTACATGTGATTATCTGTCCTCACATTGAATTGGCAGGCGTTAATGCTGCTCTCTGGGCGGGTCATGCTCTGGTGCCGTTAGCCCAGATATGACGCACGTCGTCACTATAAACTGGGTCTTCCAATGCAGCTAAATGTGTTGGTTTTAATAGGAAGGGGGCACCCAGAGTTGAACTGGGGACCTCTTGATCTGCAGTCAAATGCTCTGCCACTGAGCTATACCCCCTACAGATGTGATAAACAAAGTTCACCCTTTAAACCAGGGGTGTCCAACTCAGATCCTCAAAGGTCAGTATCCTGCATGTTTTAGATGTTTCCCTCTTCCAGTACACCTGAAGGTCGTTTTCAGTCTTCTGCAGAGCTGGATGATAGGCTTATCATTTGAATCAGGTGTGTTGGAAAAGGGAAACATCTGAAACATGCAGGATACCAGCCCTCGAGGATCTGAGTTTGACATCCCTGCTTTAAACCCTAAGCCTAAAATGCTCCATCTGGACTTTTTTTCTTATTTTGACTATAAAAAGGTTAGAAAATATAATGTCAATGGCCCCTTTTTTATTGGACATATGCGCAAAACTTCACAGATATTTACTAAATGTTGAAAAAACAGAAGTGTGCAATGCCGTTGTTGTTATTCATTATCGCAAGATGTCACAAGAAGTCATTCACAGTAAAATAAATAATAAAGGAAAATCACAACACCACCACAAACAGTAGAAAAAAAAAAGGTGTAAAAAAAAAAAAGCCCAAACTGTTGATTTTTATTGTGAGTCAATAGTCGCTTTTCCATTGGCCCTCAAATTGCACAAATCTAACTTGGACATAAAAATTTACCTAATGGAAAAACGACAATTTTGCCAAAACTCATTTTTCGATTAAAAGTTTTTGCATTGGCAAGAGATGGTTTTTCAGGCAAAGCGCAAATGGCATATCACGCACAACTGCAATGGAAAGACCTTCTTCCGCAACTAGAGTCACGTGAATAAAAAAAAAAACAACAAACAAACGGATGTTGACGGACATTACAACAAGCGAAGAAGAAGAGTTTTAAAATAAACATGTCGTGGTATGTGTGGACACACCAGGAAACCCAGTCATTTTAGTTTAGTACGAGATAGAGGGGTAATATATAATAATAATGAATATATCTGTAAATCAACACCATATTTACATTTGTCGCCATGTTTACGGAACAACTTCTTGTGTCATCTCGCG
The DNA here is from genome assembly GCF_902148855.1 of Sphaeramia orbicularis. NCBI lineage: Eukaryota > Metazoa > Chordata > Actinopteri > Kurtiformes > Apogonidae > Sphaeramia > Sphaeramia orbicularis. The sequence goes on from NC_043964.1 coordinate 4,041,321, forward strand.
ATAATAAATAAACAAATCATCGAATTTGTGATTTAATGGAAAAACCGACATTACGCACCTGTTTTTTCAACATTTATAAATATCGATAAAATTTTACATATATGTCCAATGGAAAAGCAAGATCTATTCTATTGGCACGTTTTGAAATGTTTCCTATTGAGAAAACAGTTGAATTTTTATGAGTATTTAAATGAAATCATACATTCAGAACGCTCACCACAGACACATCAGGGGTTAAAGGGTTAAAAGCATAAACAATACCTCACACTGAGTTCAAAACCAAATTTGTTCCAAAATTCACTATATTTCCTGATTTCCTTTTTTATGCATGATCTTGTAATGAAATATCTTACTAACAGCACAACAGAATTCACAATAACATTACATGAACATCAGCTCTGGTGCCTTTGTAAGCAAAACAAAAAAATAGCACATTTCAGGCACAACAGTTGTTCTTTTTTTTTTTTTTCCTATTATTTGATTTTTTGTGTATTGTTTATCATTATTATCATTATTATTATTTTTCTATTGTTTGATTTTTTTATTTGTGTATTGTTTATTATTATTTCTATTTTTGTTTCATATGTTTTGTATATACTTTCTGTGTGGAGTTTGCATGTTCTCCCCGTGTCTGCGTGGGTTCTCTCCGGGTACTCCGGCTTCCTCCCACCATCCAAAGACATGCACTAATAGGTTAATTGGTTAATCTAAAATTGCCCATAGGTGTGAATGTGAGAGTGATTGTTTGTCTCTATATGTTCAGCCCTGCGATAAACTGGCGACTTGTCCAGGGTGTACCCCGCCTTCGCCCCTATGTAGCTGGGATAGGCTCCAAGCGACCCCCGTGACCCTAGTGAGGATAAAGCGGGTTCAGAAAATGAATGAATGAATGTTTTGTATTATGTCTGTGTCTGAAATAAACTAACCTAACCTAACATTAAATCCACTATATGTAGTACTTCTACTTTCATATATTTGATAAAAAAAATTGCATAAAATAGTCAACAGTGTCTAGAATAAAGATCTGTGAAGTTGTTGATGATGTAGAAATGCTGTAAATATGCGCTTCAGAAGCTAACATGTGCGATAGCCGGGGTGTTTTCTGCACATATGAAGTTGATTAAATGTTCTGTTTCTGCTGAGTCACCAGTTGAGCTGCTGTGATTTGGGATTTTATTGACAAAAAGCTGTGAATGAGTCGGATAAAGCCAGAGGGGGCACCCAGAGTTGAACTGGGGACCTGTTGATCTGCAGTCAAACGCTCTACCACTGAGCTATACCCCCCACACAGAAGTCTGTAACACTGAAGAAAAACTGAAAAATTATTCAGATTTGGGCGCTTCTATGAAACTGGGTTTATTTTGGTATCTGGCACTTTTCCAGCTTTTTAGACCCAATAATAAAGGAGAAATTCTGACATATTTCCACCCAGGATGTACCTAATGATGACCTCAGATTAAGGTTATTATTGTTAACGAAAACTAACGAAATGACGAAAACTAGAATTGAAAAAACATTTTCGTTAACTGAAATAAATAAAAACTATAATTCAAAGAAAAAAAAAGATCACTAACTGAAACTGTATTGTGTGTTTACAAAACTAACTAAAACGTATAAAAATTAGGGATAAAATTCCCTTCGTTTTTGTCTTTGTCAACGTCGGATTGCCACGAAATTGATTTATTTCCCTCAAGCAATTTCAGCTGCTGACACCATATGATATTTAAGGGTCCGTCACTTGTGTTCACTTGTGGTTTCCAGTCGTCTTCTGGTCCCCACTCTACCTGGAAACATGGAGACTAAAGTTGGGAGAAAGCAGCAGAGTCCTGTTTTATGTGAATACGACGGCGAAGATGTGAAAAAAATAAAACTAAACTAAAACTAAGCATTTACAAGAAAATGAAAACTAATAAAAACTAGCAAACCTGCTCTAAACACTAATTAAAACTAACTAAATTAGAGAAAAAAAAGCCAAAACTAAATAAAACTAAACTATAATGAAAAATCCAAAACTATTATAACCTTGCCTCAGATAAATGAAAAAAAAAAATTATACTCTTGTTCTGAGCCATTCCATAAATAATGAATTTTTAATAAAATAATCAGACCAGAATTGGGACATTAAATCTCCCTAGGTGTCAGTGCATTAGATGTGAAAACGTGTGTAAATGCTCTTCTATAGACTAAATAAAGACACTGTGTTCAATGTATGGATCCTAGTGGTTTTTCTAATCCACATGTGGGTTTTTCATCAATCTTAGTCTCATTCCAAATTTGGCGTGGAACCCATCGTGTCCACTGGTGTTACATGCAGAACCTGCCCATTAAAACATACAAGTTGTGAGTGATTTTGCAACAGCGGACATTTTTGTGGAACACCGCCTTGGATAATTAGTTTGATTCCCAAAATGTACCCGTGAGAGACTAAAAGGATATTCAAATGTATCCCTCATGTATTCCTTTTTCCTAGAGCCATTAAATGTGATGGAAAAAACTAAGAAATCTCAGTTAAATCATATTCTGTTTTTTCTATTATGTTCATTGTTGCACTGTGGGGCCTTAGTTTTTTGTATGTGATGTACATAAACTGAGTTTGACTAAACTGGTAGAACAGTAATGTAAAGTTCACATTAATTTGACTATAAACTGGGTCTTCCAAAGCAGCTAAATGTGTTTGTTTGAACCTGAAGGGGGCACCCAGAGTTGAACTGGGGACCTGTTGATCTGCAGTCAAACGCTCTACCACTGAGCTATACCCCCTACACTAACACTGACTCAATATCATAAATACACTCAAGCATTTATAGATCATTGTAACGTCAGTGGATATTTTTTATTGATAGTCTTTAATTAATTTATTCATTCATTTTAAAAAAAAGTCTCTAATTGTAGACATTTAATGGTTCTATGGAAGTAGAAGCAAGTAAATAGGCTTTAATTCAACTGAAATGGAAGGAAAAAATATTATATTACTGGAAAGAAACTTTGCATGCAGTGACACAAAAAAAACACATTCATGCAACAAACACAACGAAAGGAAAAAAAACAACGCTGTCCATCTGTCACTGAAGCTGTTTACTACAGATACAGAGACACATACAAATTAACTTTATTTATCTCCAGGGGGAAATGAATGCCTCCATCAGCTCAAGAAGATTAAAAAAAAACAAATAAGACATCAGCCATCAGATGTAATGTGTTGTACAGTCTGATGACAGTGGTCCTGCATCTGAATGAGGAGTCTACAGCTGTTTGTCTGCTTTATACGTGGGGGTGCAGTCCATAGCTAACACAACTTATGCTGACGTGAAACAAAACTGAAACTTAACATGCTTTCAACGTCCCACTCCTGACTTCTATGCCTCCATTATACAGCGGATCTTAGACAGGAATGTCTGCGGTCAGTGTGTCTGTTGGTAATTGGATTTTCTTTTCAGAACAAAAGAAAAACTAGTGGTTTCTTGATTTTTGTTTTAAAATAGAAGAATTAAGATTTAATTTTTAGGTGTTTTTCTTTTTCAGTGTCAAAATAGATAAACCAAATTTAAAAAACAGATTGATTTTTGGTTTCTCTTTCTAATAACAAAAAACAAATTAGGCTATTACGTGACAGAAATGGAAAAACGGACCAAGAATGCCTGTTTTTTCATTTTCTGAGACCAGATGTTCTCATTTTTAAGGAAAGAGGGCTAATGCCATCAAGGTCACAAAGATTCTTATGAACGATGGGTTTGTACGAAATTTGGAGTTTGTAGACATTCCAGGAGGGAGCATGTCTACGATGTCCAGATTTCATACGAACTGGAAGATTTGTGCAATCCCATCGTTCGTAAGAATCTTTGTGACCGAAGCATTAGCGCTCTTTCCTTGAAAATGACAACATCTGGGGTCAGAAAATGAAAAAAAAACAGGCATTTTTGTTCTGTTTTTCCATTTCTGTCAGGTAGTCACTTTCTTTTTTGTTATTAGAAAGAGAAAATGAAAATCAATCTATTTTTTAAATTTGTTTTATCTGTTTTGGCACTGAAAAAGAAAAATGCCTTGAAATTCAATTTAAATTCTTCTATTTTAAAACAAAAATCATTAACCACTAGTTTTCCTTTTGTTTCTGAAAAGAAAATCAAATTACCAAAAGATACACTGACCTCAGATATTGTCATTTTCAAGGAAAGAGCGCTAACGCCTAGGCCACAGAGATTCTTATGAGAGATGGGTTTGTATGAATCTTCCAGTTCACATGAAATCTGGAGTTTGTAGACATTCATGGAGGAGCACGTCTACGAAGTCCAGATTTTGAAAATTTAATTCTGATTCCTCTATTTTCAAACAAAAATCAATCAACCACTAGTTACCTCCACCAGGAGGTATTGTGATCACTCTGCTTTGTTTGTTTGTGTGTTTGTTTGTTTGTTTGTTTGTTTGTTTGTTTGTTAGCAACTTTACGGTAAAACTATTCCACCCATCTTTCCCAAATCTTCCCCACAGATAGGCCTAAGCCCTGGGACCAACCCATTAAATTTTGGGCCAAGTAGGCCAAAGTTCAAGGTCACAGCAAGGTCACAACATCTACAGTTTTCCTATCTGTCATCATTGAGCAATTTTCGAAAATTCATAAAAATTCAAAACGACTTCAATTAGCCTCCAATTGAATCCACCCATAGCTTAGAACAATATTTTGTATCTGGCACTAAATTGTCCACATCCACTGTGGAATGTGGACTCTGTGGACATTTACATTTAACATTGAAAATCCCATTTACCACACATTTAAAATTAGAACTCAACAAATATTGATGTGAATTGAATATAATTGGACAGACACATGACTGGTACCAGCTTCAACTTTTTCTGCTGTATGGAACAACCTGGAAACTGTTGAATTTAAAAAGAAATAGTCGATCCACACATGCACACCGTTCAGGGTGCTTGGCGGAGGTTTGTGTTCTCTGAACACTTGTTTTTCTTTAGTTTCTGAAAAGAAAATCCAATTACGAAAAGATACACTGACCGTTACTGCCCTTCTAAGAGTCTTTTGGTGTCAAACTTATTGCCAAGACGACTGTTTAATAGTAGTGGTAATGTGCAGTACTGGGTGGATGAAAGATTGCTGCTACATTATGCTTTAAAAACATTTGCGGATATATTTTTTATGCATGATCTTGAAATTAAATACTTTTCTGACACCACAGAGCTGGTTTAATATTAATGCTTGTCATAAAGCCGAGGGGGCACCCAGAGTTGAACTGGGGACCTGTTGATCTGCAGTCAAACGCTCTGCCACTGAGCTATACCCCCCACACCATGACCATGACCCAGTATGTGACAGGTTGGACTCACGGCGTTCATGTCGATGCCGTTGGTGTAGGACCAGGCGTGTTGGAAATACTCCTCCAGCCTCTGTCTCAGACCTCCTGGAATCTGGTGGAAGCGGATGAACTCTTTGACCCTCAGCATCTGGGTGTGGTAGCGCGCCGTCCCCGAGTACAGCCGCTGGATGATGGCCGACACGTTACCGAAGATACTGGCGTACATCAGAGCTGCGGGACGGAGGACAGAGACGATGGGAATGGACCATTAAAACCCCTCCAGTCTGACTGGTTTAACTGGGTCCAACTACACTGACAATTAAGACAAAGTAGGAAAGAATTCCCCAAGAACAGAAAATATAAATACTGTGTGTTAGCGGCAACAGCAACCATATGCAACAGTTTCAACAGTTATATTTGTTTTTTAATCAGCTGATGGTATTAATTAAATTAGTTAATTTTACAGAGACGATTTGAGCCATTACAAAAGAAGTAAGTGTCAGTAAATACAGTTAGAATTTTTTCTTAAGTACTGAAATTTGAAATTATACATGAGTACGTCACCTTGGATGTAAATATTGTACTTTTCACTGCATTTGAAGTTTCATGTACGCTCAGGTAACAGTTTTTCATTGTCTTCCTGTAGTTGATCAACATTTGTCTTAAACTGATCAAACTCACTAATCTCTGTAAAATTCCCCATGATTTTCTGGAAATGCATCATCACAAAGTTGAAAACAGGCTTGATTTTTTTTTTTTTTTTAAATGAAATATGATGATCATATAGAATATTATGCACTACTGTAGATTAAACTATCGAAAGTTGTAAAGTGTTTAAAATTAGCTTAAATTTAAACACCTATAAACATCTATAGAATATTAATATTTGTTAGATTTCAGGTTCTTTTCCGTCTGACTTACAGTACATTTACTGAGCATGACACAGATGGAGAAGATCTTATAACAATAATAATAATAATAATAATAATAATAATAATAATAATAATAAACTACATACATTTACCTATATTTTGTTGATAATATATGCTAAGTCTGGTTTATAATATTAATTTTTGTTAGATTTCAGCTTCTTTTCCATCATACCTACATCCAATGAGCATGATGTAGATGGAGAAGATCTTATAATAATAATAATAATAATAATAATAATAATAATAATAATAATAATAAACTACATACCTTGAACTATATTTTGCTGATAATACATGGTAAGTATGGTTTATAATATTCACTTCTTTTCCATCGTACTTACATCCAATGAGTATGATGTAGATGGTGAAGATCTTATAATAATAATAATAATAATAATAATAATAATAATAATAATAATAATAATAATAAATAAATAAATACATACGTACATACACACCTTGAACTACATTATACTGGTAATACATGCTAAGTATGGTTTATAATATTAGCTTCTTTTCCATCGTACTTACATCCGATGAGCATGACGCAGATGGAGAAGATCTTCTCTGGGTTGGTGTTGGGTGAGACGTTTCCAAAGCCGACGCTGGTCAGGCTGCTGAAGGTGAAGTACAGCGCTGTCACATACTTGTCTTTGATGGACGGGCCTGAGGTCAGGTCGCTGTCGTTGTAGTGTTTTCCGATCTGGTCCGCCAGGTTGTCCAGCCATCCAATCTTCATGCCTCCGATACGAGCCGAGCCGGTGCGCTCCACGTTACCGATGGCGTACCAAATACAGGCCAGCCAATGAGCGATGAGGGCGAAGGTGCACATGAGGAGGAAGAGGACGGCGGCGCCATATTCGGAATAACGGTCCAACTTCCTGGCCACTCGGACCAACCTCAGGAGACGGGCGGTCTTCAGAAGTCCGATCAGAGTGGTGGTCTGAGGCTGAGGGAGGAGACGTCAGATCAGTAAATTCAGTTTAATGTGGAGGGAAAACAGGAAAGTCTGGAATTAGAAAGCAGTGCACATTTAGGAACTAGAGCACAGGTGTCAAACATACGGCCCATGGGCCAAAACCAGCCCGCCAAAGAGTCCAATCCAACCCCTGGGATGAATTTATGAAAAAATACTGTAAAGATATTAACGATCAAGGATGTTAAAATCATTTTAGTTCAGGTTCCACATTCAGACTGCAGACAAATGTGGCCTGAATCCGATTTTTGTGCCCATATGTGACCTGTATCCGATCTGTTAAAGAACAGCAAAAATCCAAATTTTTCAAATCCGACCCAGGCTCCTTTCATATGTGGTCCCAAATCCGATACGTTATTTATTTATTGATATTTTTCAATGCTACTTCAGTCTGAATCACATTTATCTGACCTTTACATCACTGAAATGCGACAAATGCATGTGGGTCACTTCTGGGTTGCATTCAGTTGAGACTCAAAACTGATAGAAGTCGCATTTAATGTGGAAAATGAAAAAGCGCACAAAAAAATCGGATTTCACCCAAAAATCTGAATTGTGCATTAAGACCTGCTGCCTGAACGTAGCCTAATATGACCAGTTAAATACAATCCATAATAAGCTATAAATAATGACAACTCCAAATTTTTCTCCTTGTTTTAGAGTAAAAAAAAAAGTAAAATTACATGGAAATATTTACATTTACAATCTGTCCTTTCACAAAGAATGTGACTAATCTGAACAAATATGAACAATATGATCTCAAGTGGGCCAGACCAGTAAAATAATAACATAATAAACTATACATAATAACTCCAAATTTTTCTCTTTCTTAGAGAGCAAAAAAGTAAAAGTGCAAATACTATCATAATACCCTTTAAATAACAGTAACTCCAAAACATTATGTTTTTTGTTTTAGTGTGAACATAATAAAAATATTTACATTTAGAAACTCTCCTTTCACAAAAATGTGAATAATCTCAACAACCACAAACAACCTGAAATTTCTTACAAAAAATAAGTGCAATTTTTATCAATACTCTGTCTGTTATTAAATGTTTTGTGAGATTTCTGTGATTTGTAAGTTGTGATGCACACGTGTAAATGATAAACTGAGACAGAATATTGTTAAAATTGCACTTATTTTTTGTAAGAAATTTCAGGTTGTTCATGTTATTCACATTTTTAAAGGATCTGCGATAGATATCACATTTTCCTTCATGTAATTTCACATTTTTTCCACTAAAACAGAAACAAAAGTTTGGAGTTGACATTATTGAGAAGGAGGGTCTAAGGACGGGGGATGCCCTGGACACTACTCATTTTCTTGCTGTTCATTTGACTGTTGTTTACTCTAACTGACTCTGTAAAGCCCTTTGAGATAACCTTGTTGTGATATTGGGCTATACAAATAAAGTTGAATTGAATTGAATTGAATTATTTACAGGTTGTTAAATTATTATTTCACTGAACTGAATGTGGCTCCTGAATTAAAATGAATATGACACCCCTAATTTAGGACAATTTAGAACATCCATGACATGACCTTACTTTTTTTTTTTTTTTTAACCATACCTCCTCCGATCCTGACCGGAATATGAGCAGGTCAAAAGGAATGGCGGCCACGATGTCGATGAGAAACCAGCCTTTGAAGTAGTGCTGGGCGATGCGTCCCGGGTGACTGACCACCTCGTCGTTGTGGTTCACGTAGGTGGTCCTGAAGTTGATGAGGATGTCCACGATGAACATGACGTCCACCACCAGGTCCACCACGTTCAGGGGGTTACAGGTGTAACCGCAGGTTCTCCTCCGCTCCTCCTCCACCTCGTTGAGGAGGAAGGCGGCCGAGTACGGCGTGAAGATGGCGGTGTAGATGACGAGCAGCAGGATGATCCAGTCCCACACCGCCTTGAAGGGACTGTAGTGGAGGATGGTCCATTTGTGGATGCGAGGAGCCTGGAGTTTGTACTCGGGCAGAACATCAGCACCGAGGGACAACACCTGAGGACGCACAGGATGCTTCAGGTGAGACATTTAACCCTTTAAGAGTCTGTTTCAGGTTCATTAAAGCTGCTGGGAGTATGTGTTTGTGTTCCTTTTCTTCAGTGTTTTTGTTTTACTGTGTGTTTTAGGGTCAAAAAGGTGGAATAACAGAAAAAGACAGAGAGGAACTGAAGTTTGACAGATTTTACTAAATAAGGCACTAGAATGAACATCAATAAGAGATTTAGAATGTTGAACATCAACTGTGAACTGGAACACACTGAACAACAACAAGGATTTGAATTTAGACCCAGTAGTTTCTATTTTTGGCTCTTTTTTTCTAAATCAGTCCAACTGCTTTTGGACACCTGGTTGAACTCCATAAAGCAGTTACATGGTCAAAACTCTGGGAAAAAAAAAATAAATTAATTTGACCTTTGGGGGAAAACAAAAAACAAAACAAAACAAAAAATAATTTTATATATATATATATATATATATATATATATATATATATATACAGGGTGGGGAAGCAAAATTTACAATGAACATTTAGTTGTTTTTTCTCAGCAGACACTACGTCAGTTGTTTTGAAACCAAACATATATTGATGTCATAATCATACCTAACACTATTATCCATACCTTTTCAGAAACTTTTGCCCATATGAGTAATCAGGAAAGCAAACGTCAAAGAGTGTGTGATTTGCTGAATGCACTCGTCACACCAAAGGAGATTTCAAAAATAGTTGGAGTGTCCATAAAGACTGTTTATAATGGAAAGAAGAGAATGACTATGAGCAAAACTATTACCAGAAAGTCTGGAAGATACTATTAAAGAAGAATGGGAGAAGTTGTCACCTGAATATTTGAGGAACACTTGCGCAAGTTTCAGGAAGCGTGTGAAGGCAGTTATTGAAAAAGAAGGAGGACACATAGAATAAAAACATTTCCTATTATGTCAATTTTCTTGTGGCAAATAAATTCTCATGACTTTCAATAAACTAATTGGTCATACACTGTCTTTCAATCCCTGCCTCAAAATATTGTAAATTTTGCTTCCCCACCCTATATATATATATATATATATATATATATATATATATATATATATATATATATATATATATATATATATATATATAATTGGTATATTTTGGATTAACAATGATGAAACGATGTTTTTTTACAGATATTTTATGATAATTTTAGATTTTTGTGTTTGAGTAAAAAAAATAAAATTATATTTGTGCATAATCCATGAAATTTGCTTTCATGTATACGTAGAAGTTTTCATCTTTTCTTGAAATCTGTTTTTTTTCTAGGCACTAAAGTAGGATTATTTTGTTTATTTTGCTTTTTGACAAATGGTTGAACTCCAAAAACCAGTTACACAGTCAGATCTTGGTAAAAACTGTAAAAACTGTATGAAAAATAATAATAATAAAAAAAGGAAAGTCACCACAACACTGTAAACAACAGTAAAACCAAAAAACAAAAGGAAAACAGTGTAAAAAAAAAAAAAAAAAAAAAAAAGCCCAAACCATCTATTTTTATAGTGAGTCGGTCTCACTCACTGCTCTGTGTTTTGCCCCCAATTTCACAGGCAGCAAGGGATCGACTGAGCATGCTCAGATGTCTATGAAAAGAACAATGTCTGTTCTATCGGCATGTTTGAAATTTTTTCTTATTGAGCAAATGGTTGAATATTGAAATGAAATGTTCATAAACTTGATGCTTGAACTTCAGCGCACAAATGCATTTAGACAAGGTTCATGTAAACTCTCAAACTCAACCACAGACAAAGACCCAAAAGAGCAAAGGCAGAGAAAAAAGGTGTTGTTTTTAACAGAAAGTCTGTCTGTCACTTCCTCATGAACTTCTCCACAATGTTCACAGTTTTTATTTGTTGTTAATTCAGGAGAAAATGTGTCGGCATGAATGTATGTTTGTGTCCTGACACAGTATGTCACAGACGATCAGTGAGGTTTAATGAAAACATGATAAGATAAGATAAGATAAGATAAGATAAGATAAGATAAGATAAGATAAGATAAGATAAGATAAGATAAGATAAGATAAGATAAGATAAGATAAGTGAAGTGCATTATGTTTAAACAATAGTTAAGATAGGATACTATAAGTTAAGTTACAATGTAAATATGCAAATAATATTTAATTTCAATTCTATATTTATATAAATATTTGTATAAATACCAAATTCTTTTTTTTTCTCTTTTATTTCATTTTTGCACTTAGTTGTTTGCTGCTGCTGATAACTCTGAAATTTCTCCACAGTGGGGAAAAAAACTCTGAAGTTAAGTATAAGTAAAGTAAAGTATAAGTAAAGTAAAGTAAAGTAAAGTAAAGCAAAGTTAAGTTAAGTCCCCCATGGGGAAACTACACAGCTGACAGCAGCAAATTAAAAATAAAGTGCAGGGAAGATAAAAACAGAAAATATACAAACAAAATATAAATAGAAAAGGAATCTTCTACTTATATATTTATATACATTTAGATTTCAATTTAAATATATACATATTCTATACACATATTATTCACAGAAACATTTATCATTAAACCACATCCAGAGTCGACTTCTGCAAAAACAGACACTAGTCGGAGACACTCGGTCTTTCTGTAACAAACACAAACACAAACCACCAACAGAACACAGACTCTGAAAACCCACTGACCGGTACGACAATCAGAGCCTCCATGTCCAGGTTCTGGTTGTGGTTGTGGTCCCGGCAGCAGAGGAGGAGGCTCCTCCAGACCCTCTGCAGTCCTACCTGCCTGCCCTGCAGCCTCCACGTCCTGGCCTGCATCCTCTCACTGCAGATTCACCCCAGAAACGGTCCAAAAAAGTCCAAAAACACCAAAACAAACCCAGACCGGGTCCTGGGGCTGCCTTTATGTGGACTCCACTGGGACTGGACTGAGTCAAAGTCTAAACTGCTCTTTCTAAAGCTCTCACCTGCCTCTGACTCACTAGTTTATCGGTACCATGTGACCTGGTCAATTGTGGACTAAAATAAGTGGTGCTATCGAGCGGGCGCTGTGCAGAGGAGTGATTTTACATGGTTCTTGTTAAAGTCATTACTGGTGTGAAAGTGCTCCACTTCAGCCTATTTCTGATTCCCTCCCTCTGGTTTTCCATCTCCACCTCAACCTCCAGACTTTAGACCCTCATTTGGATTTTCATTTGCATAATTATGAGTATAACCGCTGTGGAAAAAGGAGGTAGACTTAGTACGTATGAAAAGTAGCTGTAATGAGTTTACGACCAAACACTGCACAAATAAAGTCCAACCCTGGAAACCTCATGCACTCTTATCCATAAAGTTGTAATTTTTTTTTTCCAGACACATTCGTCTTTTTATTCTTATTTATGGGTCAATATGACTCTACGGTGCCTTTACTGTCCTCCATGAACACGCTGAAAAATAATGAAATTCCAGGGTTTAATTATGAATGAAACGTTTACACATATATCGACACATTTTTAAACCTCTTGAAATGTAATTTTATTATTTATACAGTTTTATTGGAGTGAATGTACCTCATTTATGCTTGTCCCTCTAACTTTAGTGAGTTTCATAAATGTTTAAATAAAAAAAAAATGTAAATACTTTTTAGATGTTGTCATTAGCTTTTGAAACCATGTGAGATGTTTGAATGTATTATTTTTATTCAGTTGTTTTATTTGGTAGTGGTTTATTGTTCTGATTTTTTGTTGTTTTTAATTGTACAGCTTTTTATTCTTTTATTTAGGTTTTATCTATTCTTCTGTATTTTTATTTTTTTATTTTTTTTTTTTACAGTTGTTCTATGTCTTTTAATCTATTCTTGTATTTTATTCATTATTTAGGTTTTATCTGTTCTTCTTTATTTTTATTTATTTATTTATTTAGCAGTTGTTCTGTGTCTGTTAATCTGTTCTTGTATTTTAATCTGTTATTTTGTTTTTTATTTATTTTTCTGAACAGCACTTTGGTCCACTGTAGTTGTTTTAAAGTGCTTTACAAATACAGTTGGATTGGATTGATTATAATCAACAAGTTTTTCAATAAAATAATTCATTTTGGTAATTTATATTTTATTTTCATTCTAATATTTAACATTCCACATGTGTTCTTCAAATTTTTGTTCACCCTGTTGCTTTGGGGGACCGCCCCTTTAATAATCTGGTTGATGAAATCACCGATGACATCATCATTTTGAGTGTCTTCATTGGAGGCGGAAATGAGAGTATTTAGTATTTATATTAAGATTTCAACATTTTCATCATTTTGTGTTTGTACTTAGATGTGGTCAAGCTTATCATATCCACCCTGTTACCACAAAATATGGTTCAATATAAAACTTTTTATAAATTCTATATGTATTTATTGGATATTACACAGTCATTTTCAGAAATTTTAAATATATTTTCTGAACATTACACAGTCGTCTGCAAAGATGACCTACTTTACCAATTCAAGGTCCAACATGTAGTCATTAAATGCTAACTTTAGCTTAAACTGTCCACCCTGTTACTTATTTTACATCTATTTGTCACTAACAGGGTGGACATATTTGTTTCATATTTTGTCGTCTGCTTGTAAAAAATGTATTAAAATGTGGGAGTTTCACCAACATGCATTTCTAAGAGAATACAGTCAACTTAACACATTGAACATAAACTTAAATGGAAAATCTCAAGGTTTTTTTTGGACATTTTGAAATCTAAAAAGCACCTTATAGTGATGTTGACCCACTTTATGTCAGTTCCCAAATTAATTTTTCCCTCTATTTAACCTTTCCAAAGTGATTTATCACCATTTGTTATAATATTATCCTCTGAATTTAGCATTTTTTCACTGAAAATCATCTATTTTCCTATGTTTAATTGACCGACCATATAGATGTTCATAAAAGCTCAGAGTAGATTCAAAGGTCATTATATCAAAACAGATTAAACTGAAGAAAAAGTTACTTTTTCAGTAAAATACATCATTAACTGATCATAAACCCAGTGTGTCCATCCACTGTCATTGATCCAACTCCATGGGTTTTACTGGTGAATCAATGTTGTAGAAGATAACAGTGTTTCCATGGTAACTACAGAGCCTCTGAACGTCCAAATGGGTCATATCTGATGAAGGATGAAGAACTGTATTTTATACCAATTATTTATATGTATTGATAAAATTAGGGGATCAACAGTTTATATCAGTAGAAGCTTTAGGTCGACAATGGATGTTTAGGTCTTTAGGGGTTAAATATAAATCTAAAAAAACGTTTTTAAAATGTGGTATCTTGACCAATATGCATTTCTTTTTTTTTTTTTTTGTATTTAGTGCTCGACAAAATATTGTGACACTGGTAACAAAGACACATAAACAAACAAAAGAGAATTCATATGACATAGAGATGAAGCAAAACAAAGCTGGGTGCAAACAAAGGGCTATTTACAGGTGCATTTGTGCGTGTGTGTCAGTGTGTATGTATATATTTATTTATTTATGATTTTTTTTTTTTTTTTTTCTTTTGTGCGGGTTTTGCATATCCAGGTGAAACAGAAGAGCAAATGAGAACAAAATGAGACCAACATGCATTTCTAACAGCCTACATTGAACATAAAATGGAAAATCTCAAGTTTTTTTGGACATGTTGAAGTCTAAAAGGCACCTCATAGTGATATTAACCCATATACTCACCAGTAACCACCTTTAACCAGGAGTCCCAGTTACACTTTATCTATCAAGACTAAATCACTTTGTCACATACAGTTATTTTTATTTCCAACTTCATGTACAACATCTTTTGGATTTCCACAAAGAAAACATAAAAAGTAACTTCTTTTCTCTTTCCCAGCTCAGAAATAAAACAAATGCCAGAAATAGTCAAAAGTGATTCATGGAGAACTGTACCAAAAACACAAATGTGACCATATATGGTAAAAAAACACAAAAGGACAGAGGGGGAAATGAAGCTAAAGTAAGACTTAACCACGAATATCCAAAGTCTGTATAATTTCCATCATGATGCGAGACGACCTTTAGGACCAGAAGTATGTTGGCATCTGCGCTCGTTCCATTAGCTTGTTTTCATGACAAACAAACAGTCCTGGGACGCTGTGTGAAGTATTCAGTTTCAACCCAAACAACCTGTGGGACTCCTTATAGATCAGAAACACAGCGTAAACACATGAGGCTCACTCATCCAAGAAATGCACTTATTGATGTTGTCCACTGCCCTGTTTCATAATGACCAACAGAGAACAAGCGCTTCCTCCTGTTTGCACGCAACAACAGCGTGTTCTGCACTGACGTTCAATCACAGCAGCACGAACACACGGGTAACACATTACATAGATACTATTAGAACAAGTACAACAGCTTTAGATACAGAGTCTGATAGGAAGTCAGGCAGGATAGTTAGAATAATCGAGTTAAAAAGGTGAAATATACACAATTCTAACTAATTATTTGTTTAAGGAAAAGAGAAACATAAACTTTTACCTTTATTTTGCCTTAAACTCAAATTAAATGTGCAAAATGCCTAAAACCTGCATTAGTTTAGTTAGTTCTCTATATTTATTTTGCATATTCTGTCTCTAAACAAACTTTAATTGCACTTCATGGCTTAACAATACACTCAGAAATACTAAAGCTAATGCAATTTAAACTCAACAAATGCAAATTCATTTTCAATTTATGTCCAATTGCGTACTGTACATTTTTATGCCCTACTGTAATTATTGGATATTGACATATATTAGTTTGCACCTGTAAAAATAGAGCAGCAGAGCCACAAAAAGAATAAAAGCCAAAAGTAATTGTGCAAAATGCCTCAAACTTGCATTAGTTCAGTTAGTTCTATATATTTATTTTGCATAATCTATCTCTAAACAAAGTTTATTTGCACATTATGGCTTAAAAACACACTCAGAAATACTAAAGCCAGTGCAGTTTAAACACAACAATGCAAGCTCATTTTCAATTTATATCTAATTGCATTGTTATCCACTACTGTAATTATTGGGTATTGACATTTAGTACTTTGCACATTTAAAAATAGAGCAGCAGAGCCACAAAAAGAATAAAAGCCAAAATTAAATGTGCGAAATGCCTCAAACTTGCATTAGTTCAGTTAGTTTTATACATTTATTTTGCATAATCTATCTCTAAACAAACTTTAATTGCATTTTATGGGTTAAAAACACACTCAGCAATATTAAAGCCAATGCAATTTAAACATAATCTGGAATATCGAAGAAAAACAATGCAACTTCATTTTCAATTTATTTGTAACTGCTTTATCTAATTGTGTAATTATTGAATATTGACATTTAGAAGTTTGCACGTATAAAAATAGAGCAGCAGAGTCACAAAAAGAATAAAAGCAAAACAGAAAAGAACAGGATGAAACTTAATTTCAGCCAAAGCCCAGATTAAATGTGCAAAATGCCTCAAATCTGCATTAGTTCAGTTAGTTTTATTTATTTATTTTGCATAATCTAATTCTAAACAAACTTTAGTGGCACTTTATGGTTTAAAAACACACTCAGAAATACTAAAGCCAGTGCGATTTAAACACAACAATGCAAACTCATTTTCAATTTATATCTAATTGCATTGTTATCCACTACTGTAATTATTGGATATTGACATTTAGTAGTTTGCACATTTAAACATAGAGCAGCAGAGCCATAAAAAGAATACAAGCCAAAATTAAATGTGCAAAATGCCTCAAATCTGCATTATTATATATATTTATATTTTGCATAACTTATGTCTAAACAAACTTTAGTTGAGAAAGACTTAAAAACACACTCAGAAACACTAAAGCCAATGCAATTTAAACACAGTCTGGTGTCAGAAGGAAGTTAGCAGAATATATTGTGCAAAAACGATTCAAATCTATAAAAAAAAAGGCCATATTGTACCTTGGTGAGAGGCTTTCCAGGCATAAAGCGGCGTAGCTCACCTGTGCAGAAGCAGCAGGTGAAGCAGAGGAGTGAGATGAAGACAGAGAAAGGGGAAAGTTTCAGGAGCTGCTGGAGTACTCACAGGCTGCAGTTTCTGCTTGAAGCTCATGCTGAAGTGCAGGACAAACAGCAGGAGGAAACCCACACACTCAGGAGACAGAGGGAGAGGCCAGCGTCCATCTGTCCGTCTGTCCGTCCGTCTGAGTCTCCCTCCCTCCCTCCCTCCCTCCCTCTGCTCCGTCGCTCGTCCTCTCCCCCTGAAGCCCTGCCCTCACTAAAGGATCCTCTTTCAAACGCATAAAAAAAATGATCCGCCGGCTCCGTGAATGATGCCCAGCGGCTCATTCACTGCACGGAAACAGACTTTAGAGAAGTGTTTTTCAACCTTTGGGTCGGGACCCCACGTGGGGTCGACCGGAATTCAAATGGGGTCGCCTGAAATTTCTAGTAATTGATAAAAAAACCCCATAAACTTACTAATAAAAAATATATGGTGAGTTGATAGAGACAATCACAATATATAAAAGACAAACTCAGTCTGAAACTGCAGCACTGTGGTTCTGTTTATCTGTCAAATGTTCATTGTGGTCGGTTTCAGATGCTGCAGCTCTTTCATAATTCATTGTCTGAGTTCTTGTTTGTTCACTATTGTCAGCCTTGTAAATCCAAGCTGGACTGACTGTACATAACTTAAAATTAAATAAAATAACATAAAATTCTCACTTTGTGCAGTAACCTACACCTGACTTTTTCTTCCTCCATCCATAATAATATACATTATATAGACTAAATGTCCTCGAAAATTAACATTTATCTGCAACATAGTATAGCAAACTATTACATGATCAAAAACAAATTAGTTTTAGAAAAAAAAAAAAAAAAAATTCTCTGTTTTGAATGTCTGGGGTCGCTAGAAATTTGTGATGTTAAAATGTGGTCACGAGGAAAAAAAGGTTGGGAACCACTGCATTAGAGGAAAAATGTGGTAAAAGATGCTCTGACTCATCATAAAAACTGTAAGTGGACTCCACCACAGCAGTTAAATCACATTATCGAATAAAGTTATGTTAGAAAAACCTAATTTGGGGATTTTTACCATCATGAAGAAATAAAAAAAGTCCAAATATTTATTAGCATGTATCTTATTTTAGAAGTAGGAGTTCATATATAAACTAAAGTGCTTAAAGTGCATTAACATAGTCACATGATGGTTTTTGTATTTTTACTGAGTTTTTAATCTCAGAGAATCTACTGTTGTTTGTCCCGAAAAAGGACAATAAAATGTGATTAGATTAGATTAAATTAGATTAGATATGATCAGATAAAATGATGTGTTATATAAAATTGCGTGTAATAGACTGCATGCTACATGTTGTATATTAAATGTATGACTGAACGGTTTTAGAGTATGTTTTACGGAGGTGCAACAAAATTTATTTATATGAAAATACAATGATTATAAAGTCTCTTATCTTATCTTATCTCATCTTATCTTATCTTATCTCAACTCAACTCATGTTACGTTAAATTATCTCAACTTAAGTTAACTTAACTTGTAATCCACACATAGAAAAGTTGAGGAATAATATTGTTAAAATTGCACAATGTAAATATGTATATACATTTATATAAATACTTCTCTTTGTATTTTATGTTTGTATATTTTCTGTTTTCTGTCTTCCCTGCAGTTTATTTTTGCATTTGTTGCTGTCAACTGTGCAATTTCCCCATGGTGGTAACAGTAAAATGTTATGTTACGTTATGTTACGTTATATTACATTACTTTACATTACCTTACCTTACCTTATGTTACGTTACATTACGTTACGTTATGATATGTTATCTTATGTTATGTTATGTTATCTTATCTTATCTTATGCTGCTCATATTATGGTGGTGTATATTTAGGATCTAAATGACTGATTTGCATTTTCTTTTGATTAAGTAACATGAAAAATAGTGAAGAATTTTGTCTAATGTACAAAGAAATTAGTTAAAAATATCTGCAGGAATATTTAAAAAAAAAAGAAAAAAAACTATGCAAACTCTTTTTAACTGCCTACTGTACTGTACTGTTTTACCTACTACTGTAATTACTTGATATTGACATGTATTTGTTTACATGGATAAAAATAGAGCAGCAGAGCCACAAAAAGAAGACAAACAGCATGTGCAGCTGAGATTCTGGAAGAAATTTCCCTGCAATAAACATCATATAAGTCATATAATCTACAAGTACTGAACATAAATACAGAAAAAAACTGACTCTTTAATATATCTGCAGTCACAGCACTAACTTTAATGAACAGGTGTAGAAGTCTCTGAGGTCCATATTTCTTTCGTGTCCTGGTCTCATTCACTGCCAGGGGGCGCCACATAAACACACTTCTACCCTCCTGAAACACACACGCACACACACACACACGCACACACACACACACACACACACACACACACACACACACACACACACACACACACACACACACACACACACACACTGGAACAGCAGTAGTTCCAGTGGTTGTACAGTGGTCCGTTTTCTACCAGCTCCAGCTCCAGTCTGGTCGATGCCTCATGTTATGCAGACAAATCAATGTGAACAAAGATCAATAACAGCCTCTATTTTCTATTTGATCAGGTGTTAATCAAAGTCTTCTTCTAAAGGTGAGGTGACAAATGAGTGTACAGAGCGGATGGTGAACCCAAGGATGTATTTATACAAACTCTTCATCGTATATGTGTCAGATATGGACCGAACATTGATCGGAATTACAGTTTGTTCTCACACTATCAATGATTGGTGGGATCTAAACTCTAAAACCTGACCTGAGGCCTTCACTCTCCTCTGTGTGGAACTATGATACCATTGCAGGTCAATTCAAGCTGTTATAACGGGATAAAAACTCTAAACGACGCCAGCGTACAGAAGCAGAGGGGGTGTGACTTTGGGGGCAGATGCACAAAGAGCATGCCCTCCACTTCCATTAGCTCCAGAGGCCAAGGTCACCGCCAGCGCCGGGACGCCCAGCGCCGCTCGATAGCCCCGTGGCCGGTGGCCTTTTCACTTGCTTTCATAACCACATCCAAGCACAAACGCCCTCCGGTCCCACAGACGGCTTCATACTCACACTGGGACCGACCGGTGGAGGCTCGTCAACAGAAGGCGCTAGAATGTGGCGCCACCTGTTTCACATGAAGAAGAAGAATCACCTCACCGTTTTGTATATTTGAATTACAGTTGTCCCTCACTATAACGCGGTTCATCTTTCGAGGCCTTGCTGTTTTGCGGATTTTTTTTTGTGCAATTTTGCATGCTTATTTTTTACAGTGTATGAACGCGCATTGTGTTCTGCATCCTGATTGGCTAAGGGAGAACCTATGCATTGTGTTCTGTGTCCTGATTGGCTAAGGGAGAACCTATGCATTGTGTTCTGTGTCCTGATTGGCTAAGGGAGAACCTACGCGTTGTGTTCTGTGTCCTGATTGGGTAAGGGAGAACCCGCGCATTGTGTTCTGTGTCCTGATTGGCTAAGGGAGAACCTATGCATTGTGTTCTGTGTCCTGATTGGCTAAGGGAGAACCTACGCGTTGTGTTCTGTGTCCTGATTGGGTAAGGGAGAACCTACGCGTTGTGTTCTGTGTCCTGATTGGCTAAGGGAGAACCTACGCGTTGTGTTCTGTGTCCTGATTGGGTAAGGGAGAACCCGCGCATTGTGTTCTGTGTCCTGATTGGCTAAGGGAGAACCCGCGCATTGTGTTCTGCATCCTGATTGGCTAAGGGAGAACCCGCACATTGTGTTCTGCATCCTGATTGGCTAAGGGAGAACCCGCGCATTGTGTTCTGCATCCTGATTGGCTAAGGGAGAACCCGCGCATTGTGTTCTGTGTCCTGATTGGCTAAGGGAGAACCCGCGCATTGTGTTCTGCGTCCTGATTGGCTAAGGGAGAACCCGCGCATTGTGTTCTGCGTCCTGATTGGCAAAGGGACTGTAGACCATTGTCAATCCATCTCCTCCGTGCCGTGTCTCCTGTACAGTACAGAATGCGTTCTTCTCACCAAATTTATATAAATGTTCGATCACTAGCAGTGTGACTCTGAAGTGCTGTATGTTTACAAGTTTTCTCCCCGACAAAACCCACAATGTCAACGAAACATTCTGCACCGACAAAGGCATCTGCGGTCGCACCCAAAAGGCAGAGGAAGATGCTAACCATCGCACAAAAAGTTGGACTTCTGGACACGCTGAAGGAAGGTAGAAGTTACGTGGCTGTAGGGCGCCATTACGGAACAAATGAATCTTTGCTTTGTTACATAAAGAAGGAGGAAAATAACTTAAGGACGACAGCAGCAATAAGTTTGAACAAGGAGGCCAAAAGGGTTGTAACTGTCCGCACCAAGACCGCTACAGCGGAGCGGCGCCAGGAAGAAGAGGCACGGTCAGAGGAACTGTGAAATACAAAAGAGTCACTATTAATAATTTCTTATGTGTCCAACCTTGTAGGTTGATCATTAAAATTAAATTTATTTTTAAAAGCCATCATATTTATTTACAGGTTTGGGCCTGAAAACAGGTTTTGATCTTTGGTTTCATTCAATAATACTGTACTTATATTTTAAAATCTACGAAGGTTTGAACTTTGACAGTGTTTAAACAAGAGAGAAATGTGAGAAAATGTTAATGCCTGTCTGAGAAAAGTGTATAAAGTGTGTGGTGAGGGGTTTTACAGCCTTAAAACATGTATAATACTTGTAAAACATAAAGCTGACTACTTCGCGGATTTCGCCTATTGCAGGTTATTTTTAGAACGTAACCCCCGCGATAAACAAGGGACCACTGTATATCTGCTGTTGTAATGGAGTTAATGTATGTAGTGTGGGATTCCACTTGCCATCTCTCGCACTGTTATCATATTAACCCTTTCATGCACACTGGTCACTACAGTGGGCAGCGATTCTCCAGCTGTTCTCTTGTATATTCATAGGTTTTGTTGCTTTAGTTCCATATCAGCCAACTAGGGATGTAATGATTACCGGTATAATGATAAACTGAGGTAAAATTGCAGACGGTTAGTATTACCATTTAAATTCTAATTATCATGATAACTGTGTTTGATTACCGCACTTTTAGGGGAGAAAACACATATGTAAAGATCTGATTTTATGTCACATTTTTGAGTATAGTTTTAATTTGTTACAATTTTAATTTTCTATACCTAATATTTGGAACCAATATTTACTTTTAAAGTCTTTGAAAAGGTAAGGCATCCGTGTGTTATTTATGCTATAACTTATATACATTTTTCAAATCGGATTTTATATTTTTTTTGTTTTTTCTGGCCTTTTATATTTTTATAGTAGGTTAAAGTGAAAAAAATAATAGACAGATGAGATAGATGAAGTTGTGCTGAAAAAACAGATCCCAAACATGGGTATAGTAAACATTTGTTTATATAGTATATAAAGGCAAAATCAAAAGGACTGAAAAACGGACAAAATAGACTCAGACCACTAAGGGTTAATATTTGAATGTTTCTGCAACAGAAGGGACATTATGCCAATTATTTTATTTTATTATTTTTTCTTTATCCAAAAATACAACTTGGTTAAATTATTTCAGTGTGTGTATCAGTACTTTTTGAATATTTTGAGCACAATTTCAATAATACCACGATAATAATGATAATCGTGATAATTTTGATCACAATAACCGTGATATGAAATTTACATATCGTTACATCCCTACAGCCAACACAGTAGACGCTTATGCACTATCGCATACACTGCAACTCATACCATTACTATAACTTTATGTTCTTGATAAACCGGATCTGTAGTAACATGACTGAGTGCAAATTAATTGCTAATTGTTATTAGACTGAAATTAACAGTTTTCTTAAACAAAAAGTTTTTTTTTTAATATTATCTCCATGACATCAGTAAGAACTAATGTAAGAAATAATGTAAAGCGCTTTGAGTGACCAAAAAGCGCTATATAAATCTAATCCAATATTATTATTATTATTATTATTATTATTATTATTATTATTATTATTATTAAGAACTAGTATCGGAGTATGATAAAAGGTGAGAAAACATCAGATTAATTCCATCAAAAATGCTTTTGTTTTATAGTTTTGACACAGTTTATCACTTTCTGATATTGCATTTTAAACACGTTTCTTTGCTTCAAAAATTAATCACATGGTGTCCAAGTGAGTGGACATCTTTGTAACTCCATGAAAAATATGTTAATTTAAAAAACAAAATTCAGTGTCATTGTTTTTTTCATGCCTAAAGAGGAACAAAAACACTCAGGAAAAAAATCTTGACTAAGGTTCTGATAATTCAAGCATCAAAGGGTTAATTACAATTTTATTTTAGGGCAATGAACGCCACACCCCTGCAGACTAGTGCTGCATTCCAGTCCACCCGTAACTCGTGTTTTTCCAACCTTCTACCGGTGAAAATGCACTGGAATGTCAGTCAAACCTGTGACTTCCCACCTGTGAACTCATACTAGATCCATGTTCTCCCAGTTCCGACTTCTGACGTCACATAGCAATGGCACCCCCCCATGGATGCGGTGTTTATGCAGATTGTTTATTAAAACAAGGTACGCAGCATAGGCTCATGCACCCCAGGAAGATGGCAACACTTTTGCTGTGCTGTCGACCTGGTAAGTACACACATTATCAGTCCCATCATTATTTTCCTTTTTTTTTTTTTTTTTTTGTTTTATTTTATATCTAAGTGGTTGTATTACACTGTTATATTTGTGTAACGCTTAGCTCCCTATTGGTTGAGCATATTCTTGAGTGAAAATGACCATGTTTCTGATTATTTGTTCATAGCATGATTAACATGTGGTGTGTTAGCTAACTTTGACTTTTTTTATTTTAGCTTAGCAATGTGAGAACAAGGTTACTGTTACTGTTACTAATGAGACTGACTGTACACCTTTCTGCCAGGAATAAATGGCCGGTGTCCTAAGAAGTTGGGTTTTTGTCATGTCTAACACAACGCACAAATACAACCTTAACAACAAAGTTAAGTCCAGCTGAGTTGAGATAAGATAAGATAACATGAGTCAAGTTAAGCTGAGATAAGCTGAGATAAGATAAGATAAGATAAGATAAGATAAGATAAGATAAGATAAGATAAGATAAGATAAGATAAGATAAGATAAGATAAGATAAGATAAGATAAGAAGATACTGTCACTTCTCTTCTATGATTTCATTGTTTTTCCACGTGCAGATGTAATAGAACAAAATAAATCAGATTAACAGGTAAACTGTACAAGCACAGAGAAATCCAGGTGTTTTATAAAACTATATTATGACTTTTAACATTATTGTTTTGGATCCCAGACCCCTGTTAGAACAGAAACATCTGAATTCAACGTGTCCACATACTTTTGTCCATATAGTGGATGACTTTACGCTTCGAGGCTTACGCTGCTCTTCTTCTTGGCCTGAGAACTGAGGTCATACATTAGACAGACAGAGCATCCAGAACTACATTTGCCTCCAGATAAAAGTATAAAACACAGCGGCTCACAGTTTCTGATCTGAAAACACAGGCCTTCAGTCGAACCAGACTTTTGTACAAACTTGTGTCTGACGTCAGTGCAGTCTAGATAACAGCTGAAGTGTTCTGCCAGGCCTTTGGGGAGGCCTTCTGTTCGTCCACTCACTTTTTCCAAGGCCACAGAAGCCAGGTTGCTTCCACATTGTGCACTGAGTCAGAACCGGCTGTCAGAACCAGCGGACCTCCTGGAGAACACCAGTGAGATCTCACCACCACCGAAGAAGCCCAGTTCACCCACAGAACAGAGGAGAACATTTAGAAGGCAGGTTTATGTACAGGATATACACTCCTACACTGTAAGCCCGGATAAGTAGAGTTTACTCCAAAAATTTGAGGCAAGTGATTGCACTTAAATGATTTGAGTAATGATCGACTAATCAGTTGGTTTAAGTAGGTTCAACTTTAATGCTAAAAGTATTGAATTTAAACTATTAAGTAGAAAACACTAAAAGACAAGTTATTTGTACTTTAAATCTGTTGTAAAATCAACCCCACTATCCAACCATTCAACTCAGCATTTTAGCTTACACCGACTTTCTGAATTGCAGCCAGATCAATTTATCATTGATTAAACAACTTTTTTTAAGTTCATCAAATTCAAAATCCTATTCCTGCCCAAAACAGTTATGAAATTATTCAACTCAATGAATTGTAGCATGATTGGAAGTTAGTTCAATTGTCATTTGCCAGACCAAGAAGTGCTTTTAATTTAACAAGACATTAAGATTTCCATTGAACATTAACAATCTTAGATGAACAGTAAATCCATAGTTCTTCCTCTGGCTCTGACTCATGGTGCAGCTGTACAAAAATACAAAAACAAACACAAAAAGGCCAATAAACACTGACATACACACATTAAATCCAAATTAACACTAACACCACAACCCCATTGAACCCCTGCACAGAAAAAGAACACATTTTCAACAACATGCCCAATACCCACAATGCAATGCGAAGATAAAAAGGTGTGGTCAGGACTAAAACTGAGTGATTTAATTCCATTCAGCTTAAACTTTATCGTACTTTCAACTATGTTTACAAATTAGTAGAATATACTGAACATTTTATAGTAACATCATAAAACTCAAATCATTTAAGTGCATTGTAATTAAAGCATTTTAGTAAATACAAATTCCAGGCTTACAGTGTATAGTCTGTCCTGTTACTATCGGTGTTTTAGGTGTGGATTTCAGCCTCCTCTGGAGTCTTGGTGAATATTCAATTAATATGTTAACTTATTCTACTGTTTGGATTGGAATCAGGTTTGAATCCAGATCTGAACCACAAACTAAATCACCACCTAGCTCTTTTTTTTTCTCCCACAGCCCGATTTCTACCTAGTTGAACTCAAATGTGTGAACCCGTTTTACTAAAGAGCCAACAACCAACAAACACGGCCAGGCTGATGGATCCAAACACAAACAGACGACTGACCTCAGTGGAAGCCCCTCGGAAAAACTGGGCTAATGTGTTGAACTGAGGAAACCACGGGGTCCGACGTCCAACTCTGTCCCCAAAACAAACACAGAACACTGACTCTGGGCATTTAGTGTCGGAGGTTTGGCCTGAACTGAGGTCAGCGCCGTCACCGTAATGAAATGTGACCATTAAACTGTCCAACAGATAAGTGTGATTAACAATAACACTGTCTATTCTGTTCATTTTAAACCTTCAGTTCAGCGACGTCAGACTCATTTTAGTTCAGGTTCCACATTCAGACCAATATGATCTGAAGTGGATCAGACCAATAACATAATAACAGAGTAATCTATAAATAATAACAAGTCCAAAATGTTCTCTACGTTTCAGAGTGAAGTAGTTACGGAACAGGAGTAGAGCCACTGGGAAAAAAATTAAAAAGGTCCAATATATTATTATTATTATTATTATTATTATTATTATTATTATTATTATTTTTATTATTCTGAGACTGAAGTCAGAATTCTGAGAAAAAATTCATTTTTTCTCAGAATTCTGACTTTAATCTCAGATCATTTATTTACTGAAAAATAAAAAATAAAAATGGAAAAAACCTCAAGTTCTCAAACATTATCAGCCATTTTATAGACTATCATTATAACAGGCCTAGATTTCTTTTCTTTTTTTTTTTTTTTTGCAGTAAAAGTGTCAGAAAATATCCTTTTTGTCAATTCTTTTACACATTTTTTCAGGAAGAACTTAACTTTCAATACCAGGAAATAAATTATCTCTATTATATGTAATAAATGCTTAAAAGAGTGTGTTATAGTAAAAAATAAATAAATAAATAAATAAAAATTGAATTTTTTTTAAATCCAAATTATTATTGAAAACAACTGTTAACAACAAAATTTCATGAGATTAAAGAAATAAACTGTCTACTATTTTTCCATGCGTTCAAATATTTTAGTGTTTCCAGATCATTCTGTATTTATATTCTAATTATTTTGAGTTCTTTCTAGTCATTTTAATCAGTGTTCACTTTCTGTCTTGTACACAGAGCTCCTTATTTCACTGACAAAAACATCCATCATCTGCTTCTTTTACAGACAGTAAATTAAATACGGGGAAATAAGTGATTAATGCAAAATATAGAGCATAATATTATAATAAATGCTAATAAATCACTTGAGAAAGGTTAAAAATAGAGAAATATCATTTGGGAGCTGCTATAAAAGTACCACTGGGTGTTGATGGGTTATTAATGCACAGATTTGAAACAGTCAAACAAACCTGCCTGTGTGGAAAAGTAAAAATAAAAAAAAAAACAACTGCATTCGATCCAATAAAAAGTGAATCCTAAAGCGTTCTCATATTGCTTGTAAGTTTCCTCAGTTCCCCATCTTCCATTGCTGTGTATGAGCGACAGACTAAGGCGGCGTGGTGTGATGACAGGTGGTGGTTCAGCTGTCGGTGCAGAGATGTCACACCTCAGGTGAGATTATTCCTTCACACTTTCACCCTGTGACTGTGGATGTCTTTTATCATCTTCACTGAGCCACGAGCAAATGCACGTTTATGGATATACTGTACGTCTGAGTGAGTGTGTGTGTGTGTGTGTGTGTGTGTGTGTGTGTGTGTGTGTGTGCAGAGGCTGTGATTAAACGCGGCAGCATTTGGAGGTGAAATGGAATAAAAACCTGAAACCCGTCAAATACTGCAGCACATGGTACAGATCCCTTTAACCCAGGGGTCTCAAACATGCGGCCCGGGAGCCAAATGCGGCCCACCAAAGGTTCCAATCCGACCCATGGGATGAATTTGTGAAATGCAAAAATTCCAGTCTCGAATTGAATTAAGCAAAAAAAAAAAAAAAAATTAGCTTGAATTCAGGAAAAAATGTTGAATTAAGCACAAAAATCTTGAATTAAGAAAAAAAAAATCTTGAATTAAGCAAAAAAAATAAATAAATAAAAATAAAAAATCTTGGATTAAGCAAAAAAAATCTTGAATTAACAACTTCAAATTTTTTCCTTTGTTTTAGTGCAAAAAAATAACATCAAATTCTGAAAATATTTACATTTACAAACTATCCTGTAACAATAAAACGTGAATAACCTGAACAAATATGAACAACCTCAAATGTCTAAAGAAAATTCAGCACAATTTGAACTATTTTCTTCCTGTTACTCAGTATTCAGTGTCTTTGTAGGTCTGATCCAGAATACACACGTAGGATTGACAAGTCGAGGCATAATATGGTTAAAATTGCACTTATTTTTCTTATGAAATTTCATTTTTTTCAGGTTATTCACATTTTTTTTGTCTGGATAGATTATAAAAGTACGTATTTTCATAATTTAATGTTTTTTTTCTTTACACCATAACAAAGACAAAAATTTAAAGTTGTCATTATTTATATGTTATTCTGTTATTATTTTACTGGTCCGGCCCACTGGAGATCAAATTGGGCTGAATGTGGAACCTGAAGGAAAATGAGTTTGAGAGTCCAGCTTTAACCCTTTAACCCCTGATGTGTCACTGGTGAGCGTTCTGAGTGTATGATTTATTTTAAATATTCATAAAAATTCAACCGTTTGCTCAATACAAAAAATTTCAAATTGTGTTGATAGAATAGACCTTGTTCTTTCCATAGACATCTGAACATGCTCAGTTCACCCCCTGCCACCTGTGGAATGGGGGGTAAAACACAGAGCAGTGAGTGAGACCGACTCACTATAAAAATGGAAGGTTTGGTTTTTTGTTGTTTTTTTACACTGTTTTCCTTGTCATTTTTTTGGTTTGTTTTTACTGTTGTTTACAGTGTTGTGGTGATTTTCCTTTTTTTTTTTTTTTTTTTTACTTTTTTACTTTATTGAGTTTTGACCGTGTAACTGCTTTTTGGAGTTAAACAGGTGTCAAAAAAAGAGCCTAAAACAAAAACTACTGGGTCAAAATTCAAATACTTATTGCTTATTTTATTTTTTATTTTTTTAACTTCATTTTAGACTTTTTTTGGACAATTTTTTTTTTACAAGTTATTTATTATTTTGTAAATATTTTATTCATTTTTATTCCTTTAGTTGCTAATTTTATTTTTCTACATTTTGCTTTCGATTTTATTAATTTTTTTTTCAATTTTGTTCAGTTTGTGGCTTATTTTGTTCATGTTACTTATTATTTTGCTGGTTTATTATTCATTTTTGTTCATTTTATTGATCACTTTGGCTGTTTTTGTTCATTTTGTAACTGCTTTTTGGAGTTCAACCAGGTGCCAAAACACAGCTGGACTGATTTATTTTTCAAAAAGAAACCCAAAACTAAAACTACTGGGACCAAATTCAAACACTTGTTGTTCAGTGTGTTCCAGTTCATGTTCAGCATCCTAAATCTCTTATTGACGTACATTCTGACAACACAATTACATGCAGTTTTACCAATATTCTTTCTGTTACTAAATGTTTTGTGTATTTGTAGATCCACTGTGATCTGTAAGTTGCAATGTACATGTGTAAATTATAAACTGAGACAGAATATTGTTAAAATTGCACTTATTTTTTCTACTGACATTTCAGGTTGTTCATGTTATTCATATTTTTTAAAAATAGTTTGTCAATTTAAACATTCCCATGATTCAGTTTTACTTTTTCACTCTAAAACATGGACAAAAATGTGTAACTGTTAATATTTATAGGTTATTATGTTTTTATTTTACTGGTCTGACCCACTTCAGATCAGATTAGACTGAATATGGAACTTGGTTTAGAGGAAAAAATGTTGAATCTTAGTGAATCTTTTCATGAAGTCGGATAATTTCCTGTCTCACCTGTGTGACCTGAGTGACCTTCTCGGTGACGTTCTGGGTTCGGTCTTTAATCTTGCTGGGTGCGATGATCTCGATCTCGGTGGGTGAGGGGGGTCTCATCCGGTCCGAGCCGAAGGTGAGGGTGACCTGAGGGATGCGTCCGATGGCTCGGTGTCTCATCAGGTCTGAGTCTGACGTGGAGTTCAGGGTACTGGGCTTCAGATCTGCAGCACCAGACAAAAGGGCAAAGAGGGAAAACATGAACGGAAATAAGGAGGAAAAAGTGTCGTATAGTTTTACGTTACTGATCTGCCGTGGCGGAGGTCTGCGCTCTCCAAGTGCTTTTCTAGTTGTTTTCTTTTTTTTTTCTCCTCAACTTTTTAAATCAAAATCTGGCCACACATTCTAAAGATTTCCACAGAGAAACACTATTTTTTCCCAGACTGAGCATCAACATCAAACTTAAACTGAACAGCATTTGTATAGAACATTATAGAAAAAAACAAAATAAACTGAAATAAAATAAAATGAATGACTGAATTTATTTTTGGTTTTACATCGATCATTGTACTTAGTACATTCTTTTTCATTAACTGCTCCTAGAAAAACTGTGTCTGGGTTTCTATCCCCCAAATCTTCTGCACCTCCACATTCTGTTGTCTCTGATTCCTTTATTTTTGTTGCTAATTCTGGTCCCACATTTACGAAGAATCTGTTAAAACCATTCACCCCCTTTTCTATATTATTAATGGTCTGGTCATTTTCACTGAAGTATTCTGGTTAATTTGTGTTTTTGGATTCTTTTCTCAGAACATTCCATATACCTTTAATGTTATTTTTTATTTTTTTCCAATAATTTATTATAATATTCTTCCTTACATGTCCTCATAATGTTAGTTAATTTATTTTTATATTTTTTTATATTTTCCTCTGCCTCTGTGGTTCTGTGCTTTACAAATTGTCTGTATGATCTTTTTTTCTTGTTGCAGGCATTTTGCAGCCCCTTAGTGACCCACAGACTATTTGTATGCTCATGTATATTTTTAAATTTGCTTTATAGGACAATTTTTTATCATATAACAAGTTTAATATATTTACAAATTCCTCATATACTTTAT
Organism: Sphaeramia orbicularis; assembly: GCF_902148855.1. Classification (NCBI taxonomy): domain Eukaryota; kingdom Metazoa; phylum Chordata; class Actinopteri; order Kurtiformes; family Apogonidae; genus Sphaeramia; species Sphaeramia orbicularis. The sequence continues at coordinate 4,072,427 of NC_043964.1, forward strand.
CAGTATCTTTTTCTTTGTAAATGGTCTCCCAGTTCTGTATCATTAAGTCATTTTTAATGCAATCATAGCTTCCTGTGTTTTTATTCCTATATATTTATAATTATTGATATCCTTTTTCCTTCTATAAGTACAGTTATATAAAGCAAAAAAATAAATAAAATAAAGTCAGAGGTCTAATCAGATATCACTACATTCAAATTTTCACATACAATCAAGGCTTGTTTAGTTCTTACATATTTCAGTGTTTTTTTTTTTAAGTTTGTTATTTCATTTATATAAAATGAGATCAGTGTGTGCTCTACATAAATCTACATCTGTGGATAAATTGTTTAACAATAATACTTAAAGTGTTGTACATCATTTCTCATTTTTTGTTTTTCATTATAACTCCAAATGTAATGTCTTTATACTATACTGTAGTACAGTACTATACGAATGAGTGTCCTTTTCAGATCTCCAGTCTTGAAATGCCATCCAAAATGTCCTGGCATATGTGCAGAACAAAAAACAAGCGTTCTAAAGACTCAATTTCAAATTCACAAAAAACAGCTACTTTTTCTCAATATTAAATCTTTGTTAACAGATAGAAAAGTATTGCTTTGTCCAAATGTTTAAGGTTTGACTCTAACTCTTCCTTTTGTGTGAGAACAGATTGACTTTTCTTTTCTAAGTCAGACTTTTGTCATATATTTGTGTTAGTTTTCTCTTTTTGTTTATGACAGCTGTAGTCATACTAGGTACAAGCACCAATACTGAGTAAATATTCACGTACGTGTCCCGAAACCTGACAACATTCTGCATATTTACGCCACCAGACAAACACTAGATAGAGCAAAACACACAGGAACAACAGGCCTGAAGTCCATGAGATTGACACAGAAACAACTCATGTGAATCAACATTAATGATCAAAGACAGTCATGGAAAACCGGTTCAGTACCAGACGTGTTCATTCATGTGAACTGTCCACTAATAAATGGATCCTGTTCATATTTTAGAACCTAAACTGCAGGTTCAACAGCTGACTGGACAGATAATGTTCTGACCAAGATCATTATTGTTAATGAAAACTAACGAAATGACGAAAACTAGAATTGTAAAAATATTTTCATTAACTGAAATAAACAAATACTATAATTAAAAGAAGAAAACGATAACTAACTGAAACTGTATCGTGTGCTTACAAAACTAACTAAAACATATAAAAATTATGGATAAAATTCCCTTCGTTTTCATCTTTGTCAATATCAGATTGATATAAAATCAATGTATTTCCCTCAAACAATTTTATCTGCTGGCACCATATGATATTTAACGGTCCATCACTTGTGGTCACTTGTGGTTTCCAGTCGTCTTCTGGTCCCCACTCTACCTGGAAACATGGAGACTAAAGTTGGGAGAAAGCAGTAGAGTCCTGTCTGGGATTTATTTGAATACGACGACAGAGAAGAAGAGAAAAGATAAAAAGAAACTAAAACTAAGTGTTTAGAAAATAACGAAAACTAATAAAAACTATCAAACCTGCTCTAAAAACTAATCAAAACTAACTGAATTAGAGAAAAAAAAGCCAAAACTAAATAAAACTAAAGTATAATGAAAAATCCCAAACTGTTATAACCTTGGCTCTGACTGCTGTTTCTAAACATCCCCACTTCCACACATGTATTTAAGGAACCATAACCCTTCTACATGTGATCTGTTCTCTGTGATAAAACACTTGGATTTTACCATCACATCAACCAGGAAACAGATCGGAGGCGGAGCCACATTCAACAGAACAACAATCATTGCCCAGACATGAAAGTGAAAGTTATACACAGTGTGAGCAGAGCTGCAGACGTGTCTGTGGAACCACCGAACAAACCTTAAACTGACTTCATCAGATCTGTTTAAAGTCTCTGCAGAGTCTCGAACAAACAGCGGTGAGTCCAACTGAGCTTCAACACCACACTTCAACTCCAAACACACAAATACAACTCTATTCATTTAACACTAACTCTCCTGAAATGGTTCGTACCGCTCTGAACCACATGGATAAACCAACAGGATTTACATATATTCTAAATTATAACAGCCCATGTCCTTTAGATGGTCTGGACTTTGGCTGGACGTCTCTTCCTGGTTTTGTTTCCACTCGTAGCTTTTCCATCGGATATCTGCACAAAACTTTACAGATATTTGCCAAATGTCGCAAAAACATAAGTGTGTGATGTTGGTTTTTCCATTAAACCACAAATGCAATAATTTGTAATTTTATCATCGCGAGATGACATGAGAAGTCATTCCATAAACATGGCGACAAACATAAATATCATGTTGATTTACAGATATATTCATTATTTTTATTATATATTACCCCTCTATCTGGTAATAAATTAAGAAATGATTTGGTTCCCTGGTGTGTCCAGAAAAACACCATATTTTAGAAACAGTGAAATGTAAGATGACTCTTTACCCAAAAGTCTGTCAGTAGCAGTGTTGGTGATAACGGCATTAAATTGTTTTCCAGTAACGCGTAATCTAATTAATTACTATCTGAAACGTTACAACGCTGTTATCCCTACCGACAGAGAAATGTGGCATGTTATAATGCACTAATATCTAACAGCTATTATCCATCCTGGCTTGCTCAGGCAGTTATTAGAGATGCAACGTTTGCGGACGAGTCGAGTCTTTTGAACGGCTCTTTTAAGTGAATGATACGAACCGATTCCCAGTTGTGAGCTGCTCTTATATTCAAATTGCCCACGCTGCCTTCATGCATCATCTGTGTGCCCCATGAGTCTGAGGTGTCCATGCTGCCTTCACATGAACAATTAATGACATCTCCGAGTTTGAGTTTGCCGCAGCACACCCCATTCACTTGAACGCAGCTTTATGAGCAGCTAATTTTAGGAGTTTTGGGAGGAGTTGTCAGTGAGAGTCCGACCAAGTGGACTGAAGACATTTACCACTGTATCAGGGAGGAGGAGATATTAACGACTGAAAAAATGTTATGTTATACATATAGATAGATAGATAGATAGATAGATAGATAGATAGATAGATAGATAGATAGATAGATAGATAGATAGATAGATAGATAGATGAAGTTAAATGAAGTACCCTTCTATGCTGTTCTACTCTGTGCAACTGGCCCGTGAAACACACTCGAAAATTCCAATTCTTTTATATATTTGAAGGTTTTTCAAAAAAATGAAGCAGTAATTACTTTCCCTGGTAAGTAATTACATTTATGAAGGAGTAATTCAGTTACTAATTCAATTACTTTTTTGGGAAAGTAACTATAACTGATTACTTTTTAAAAGTAATTTACCCAACACTGGTCAGTAGTATTTGCTCACTATTATAAAATTATCATGACTTGATCAGGAGCAGTCTGTAGGTATTACTGGTCACACAAGCTCAACATCTAGTTTTCTTTGTTCATGTGACTCTAGTTGAGGAAAAAGGTCTTTCCATTGCAGTTTTGCATGATGAAATATTATTTTAATTCAGATATTGAAGTATTAGAATGAGCTGTTTTATTAGTTAGTTATTAATGTTTTAACATCGGATTCATTTATTTAATCTGTTTTATTTCAATAACGTTAGTGATGAGTTCTTTGTGACCAGGGTTTATGTTTAACTCTGTTCTAGTTTAAATATTTTGGTCAGTATGTTAAGCTTGTTAAGATTGGAAACATCTGTATCTGTACGAGTTAATTATCTTCTATTTTTCCTTTAGTTACACGTTTAAACACACATATTCACAGACATAGTGTTGTCAAACATAGGTGATAATAAGTAAAGTTATTGTTGGCGTAAACCTCTCCTTGACCTATTTAGATAACTCTAAGTTAAAGACCAACCCATTTGTACGGGTGAACCCATCCACAGGGAGAATAAATGTACAATTCATCTTATGTTCAGGACTCATTGTTCTTTGAGTCCTCAGCGCTGAGTGTCCATCTTATTTGTGATCAGAATACATTTTGTCAACTTTGAGACCGAAACAAATCCAGACTCATCTCTGGAGCTTCCAATAAAAGAACATGTTAACAGTGATATACCAATTTCGCTCCACCCAAAAAACCACCTCTGACATGTACAAAAACTTTTCATTGAAAAATGAGAGTTTTGGCAAATTTTTATGCTTAAGTTATAGTCGCACAATTTGAGGGTCAATGGAAAAGCGGCAACTAACATTTTCTACACTTCAATGAACTTCCAGAATGTTTCAAAGTCAAAGTATTGGACTGACGCCATGGATTTTTATCACTGCTGTAGAGGCATGTGACTGACCAGTCACACTTATCTGAAGACCATAAATGACTTTTCAGTCTCCTTACTATAAGTGATCACATAATCATAAACACTAATTATATAATTCCAAATATTTCATTGATGTGTATGTTCTGCTGGTCCATAGATATGGCTGCTGCCGGTCGTGTCCGATCTGAAGATCAGTTCCTGTGTTCCATCTGTCTGGATGTCTTCACTGATCCAGTCACAATACCATGTGGACACAACTTCTGCAAATCCTGCATCTCTGAACACTGGAGGGTTAATGTCCCATATAAGTGTCCCATGTGTAAAAAAGCTTTTGAACCAAGACCTGAGTTGTACATCAACACGTTCATCTCAGAGATAGTGGCTCAGTTCAGACATGAAGCTCAACATGAACCAAACATCTGCAGTTCAGACAAAGAAGCTGCCAAACCAGGAGAAGTTCCCTGTGACGTCTGCACTGAACCCAAACTGAAGGCCCTGAAGTCCTGCCTGGTGTGTCTGACCTCCTACTGTCAGACTCATGTGGAACCTCATCTGGCAGTCCCAGCACTGAAAAGACATCAGCTGATCCACCCTGTGGAGAACCTGGAAGACAGGATGTGTAGGAAACACGAGAAACCTCTGGAGCTGTTCTGTAAAACTGACAACACATGTATCTGTTTGTTCTGTCCTGTTGTAGACCACAAGAACCATGAGTTTGTTCCTCTGAAAGATGAATATGAAGAACAGAAGCCAGAGCTGAAGAAGACAGAGGCTGAAACTCAGCAGATGATCCAGGAGAGACGACTGAAGATCCAGGAGATCCAATGGTCAGTGGAGCTCAGTAAGAACGCTGCAGACAGACAGACAGCAGAAGGTGTGAAGGTCTTCACTGCTGTGATGGAGTCTGTTCAGAGAGGTCTGAACCAGCTCTTAGAGGAGATCCAAAAAAAGATGAGGACCACTGAGAAACAGGCTAAAGACTTCATCAAAGAGCTGGAACAGGAAATCTGTGAGCTGGAGAAGAGAAGCACTGAGGTGGAGCAGCTCTCAGGCTCTGAAGACCACCTTCACTTTGTCCAGAGGTTCACATGTGTCAAAGCTGCTCCATCTATGAAGACCTGGACAAAGGTCAGCGTCTGTCCACCATCATATGAGGGGACTGTGGTGAGAGCAGTGTCTCAGCTGGAGGACAAACTCACAGAAGAGAAGAAGAAGATAGTGGTTAAAGCTGAACTGAAGAGAGTCCAACAGTATGAAGTGGATCTGACACTGGATCCAGATACAGCAAGTCCTTACCTCATCCTGTCTGATGATGGAAAACAGGTTCATGATGGTGATGAGGAGAAGAACCTTCCAGACAAACCACAGAGATTTACTCAGTGTTGTTCCATCTTAGCGAAGCAGAGTTTCTCTTCAGGCAGGTTTTACTTCGAAGTTCAGGTCAAAGGAAAGACTAAATGGGATTTAGGAGTGGCCCGAGAGTCCATCAACAGAAAAGAAAAGCAACCATTAAGTCCTCAGAACGGATACTAGACCATCTGGTTGAGAAATGGAAATGAATACAAAGCTCTTGCTCGTCCTTCTGTCCGTCTGTCTCTAAAGTCTGTTCCTAAAAAGGTGGGGGTGTTTGTGGATTATGAGGAGGGTCTGGTCTCCTTTTATGACGTGGATTCTTCAGTTCTCATCTACTCCTTCATTGGCTGCAGCTTCAATGATAAACTCCTCCCATACTTCAGTCCATGTATGAATGACGGAGGTCCAAACTCTGCTCCTCTGATCATCACTCCTGTCGACACTGAGTAAGAAATTCATCAAATGTACTGATTTTCTCTGATTTACAGGTGTCAATAAACTTAGTGATGATGTAAACTGTTTTAATTTGGATTAATCTTAAACACTAATATTTGTGGTGATAATAATACGGGTTTGACAGATTCAGATGCACTGTTATTTAATTCATTGATAATGATGGTGTTTTAATGTTAACTTTAGTTAAAACTGTGGTGATTGTGAATGTGTTTCCATTATGTGATTGATTTCTATACGTTTAAATGACAGAGGTGTTCAGGAGAATTCAATATTCAATAATACCAGTGACAATAAAGATTATGTTCATCAACTGTAATGAACAGTCATATACTGTCTTCATTTTAAATGAGAAAAATCATTAAATATTAAATGTTTTCTGTTTGCTTGTAGCAGACCCATATGTAATTATTATAAACACTGTAATTATTTTCACATCAGCTCAGAAAGAGGTTTTATGATAATATTTAAGGCCAAATATATTGAAATAATTCATCACGTATTAAAATATATTCTGATTAAATTTACTGAAGTTGAAATCCAGTCAATCCATTTGATAAATCACAAACCTTCTACTTATTTTTATGATTCTGCTCAAATATCTGAACTATGTATTTACTGTAAAGTATGAAGAAATACATTGAAATATTCACATTATTTCTTCTTCAATAAATATATTAATTAGCAAACAGATTTGTCTCGTGTTTCTTTTTTTTTTTAGTCTAAAACAGCAATATAGTAAATATTCGATAACAAACGGTACAGAAAATTATACAAAAATGCAGAGTTCTACCGTCAAAAACCAACAAAAATCCCCTGTAGCCTGATAAAACCATTACATAAATAAATCCAGGTTGCTGGCTGTTAATTCATTTATTTAAAGGGACAGTGCATATTAATGCGCACGCAAATGTAAATATGCCAGAATTAGCTTAAGGCTACTTTCCATCCACAGGCAGGTCAGAAGAAACAACATTACACATAAACTTTAAAGAAATACATTGAAATATTCACATTATTTCTTCTTCAATGAATATATTAACCAGTAAACAGATTTGTCCGTTTTTTTTTTCTTTTTTTTTTTCTAAAACAGCAATAGCATCGTAAACAGTAAAGCTAGCCCAGGTAACAGTAAAGCTAGTCCAGGTAACAGTAAAGCTAGCCTAGGTTACAGTAAAGCTAGCCCAGGTAACAGTAAAGCTAGTCCAGGTAACAGTAAAGCTAGCCCAGGTAACAGTAAAGCTAGTCCAGGTAACAGTAAAGCTAGCCTAGGTTACAGTAAAGCTAGCCCAGGTAACAGTAAAGCTAGTCCAGGTAACAGTAAAGCTAGCCCAGGTAACAGTAAAGCTAGTCCAGGTAACAGAAAAGCTACCCTAGGTAACAGTAAAGCTAGTCCAGGTAACAGTAAAGCTAGCCTAGGTTACAGTAAAGCTAGCCCTGGTAACAGTAAAGCTAGTCCAGGTAACAGTAAAGCTAGTCCAGGTAACAGTAAAGCTAGTCCAGGTAACAGAAAAGCTACCCTAGGTAACAGTAAAGCTAGTCCAGGTAACAGTAAAGCTAGCCTAGGTTACAGTAAAGCTAGTCCAGGTAACAGTAAAGCTAGCCTAGGTAACAGTAAAGCTAGCCCAGGTAACAGTAAAGCTAGTCCAGGTAACAGTAAAGTTAGCCCAGGTAACAGTAAAGCTAGCCCAGGTAACAGTAAAGCTAGTCCAGGTAACAGTAAAGCTAGCCCAGGTAACCATCAAGCTAGTCCAGGTAACAGTAAAGCTAGCCTAGGTAGCAGTAAAGCTAGCCCAGGTAACAGTCAAGCTAGTCCAGGTAACAGTAAAGCTAGCCCAGGTAACAGTCACGCTAGTCCAGGTAACAGTAAAGCTAGCCCAGGTAACAGTCAAGCTAGTCCAGGTAACAGTAAAGCTAGTCCAGGTAACAGTAAAGCTAGTCCAGGTAACAGTAAAGCTAGCCCAGGTAACAGTAAAGCTAGCCCAGGTAACAGTAAAGCTAGTCCAGGTAACAGTAAAGCTAGCCTAGGTTACAGTAAAGCTAGCCCAGGTAACAGTCAAGCTAGTCCAGGTAACAGTAAAGCTAGCCCAGGTAACAGTAAAGCTAGCCCAGGTAACAGTAAAGCTAGTCCAGGTAACAGTAAAGCTAGTCCAGGTAACAGAAAAGCTACCCTAGGTAACAGTAAAGCTAGTCCAGGTAACAGTAAAGCTAGCCTAGGTAACAGAAAAGCTACCCTAGGTAACAGTAAAGCTAGTCCAGGTAACAGTAAAGCTAGCCTAGGTAACAGTAAAGCTAGCCCAGGTAACAGTAAAGCTAGCCCAGGTAACAGTAAAGCTAGTCCAGGTAACAGTAAAGCTAGTCCAGGTAACAGTAAAGCTAGCCTAGGTAACAGTAAAGCTAGTGCAGGTAACAGTGGAGTTAACTCCATTAGTGATGAACGTAGCTACGGTAGCCTAGCATCCAGGTAGTTTATATTCTGTGACAACAGTCCTGGGTTTATTTCAACATCTCCAGCAAGAAGCAGTTTCAACAAAAGGTGTTCAGTTCCCATGACAGGTTTAGAAGACAGTGACTGTTCATGTTTTCCAGGGGATGAGGCCCAGAGGAGGCGCTGACTCTCCTTTAGTGGATGGAGGACTTGGTCACTGTTTTAACCTTTTTTCGTGGAAATGTTGGGCACAGCAGCAAATAAAGAGATACAAAAGCAAGTAACAGATCGGCTGATGGCAAAAGCTACAGTATTTTAAGGTTTTTAAAGTGTTTTTGTGGCAAACACACAGAACCTTCCAGACTGTGTGACTGCACCACGGCGGCCATCTTGGATAAGCAGATCATAAACAGATCATCGTGTCTCATTCTGTCCACATCATCCAGCCCTCACAGAAGAAAAGTACAAACTATAGAAGCATCTTAACAGTTTATACATGTGATATCTGTGAAAAAGTGAGTCACATCTGATGACCATGAAAAGAGGACAAACTGCATTTTGCAACAGTTATTTACATGGATTGATAGGATTAACAGACCAACAGGTATTTAACAGTAACAGAACAGGACGGGAGGAGAAAAAATGGCCGAAAAATCATGGACTCACTGGCTATTACTACGACTGCTTCCAGGTTAAAGACCCACCTGTTCTCAGCCGCATTTGAATAGAGTTTTCATTCATCAGTTCAGATCTGCACTGTTTCTTTTAAGCTAAAAGTTTTTATCTTTTTATCTGTTTTATCTTTTTTGTTTGTTTGTTTTTCTCATGCTATACTTTTTATTGCTTCTGCTCTAATGCTTTTAATGTTTTATGTAAAGTACTGTGAATTGTCTTGTACATGAAATATGCTATAGAAATAAACCTGCCTTGCCTTACAAAGGAGATACAGCAGACCCCCCCCCCCCCCCAATGAGGAAATGGAAGTGGTTGGACTATAACAGTGTCACACAATGGGGGCGGCACTCCACCTACGTAAAGAAACCCCCCCCTCCCTGTCACAAATTTGTTTTCAGGTGGGAATACCCAACCCCCCAGTCCGAATTTTTTTTTTTTTTGAGGGGGGGGCAGCAGGTCATGATGTCATTAGTGGGTTGAAAAAATAGTATTATTAAGCAACCAACATTTTTTAATATCAGTTTAAAGTTTTCATTGATGCCGAGTGTATGAACTGTAATACAAATATAAATATAAGTCATGTAAATTGTAATACTGCCACTGCTTAAATCTAGCTCAAACTTCAAGACACAAAAACAACACGTTAAATACCAATATGTCGCCTGAAACACCCCAGATTTTCTCATGTCCATCAAAGACAGAAAGAAGACAAACAAACTGAAATAACTGTGACAGACGGGCACAGGATCCAGAAGAACGAAGGCTGATTGGACCTGGTGTCTGCACAACATATAGTTTTCAACAGAAATATTTCCCCTGAGAGAAGAAAGCAACAGCTGTGCAGTGCATTCATCACACAAACGGACCACACACACACACACACACACACACACACACACACTGACACGGGGATTGATTGTGTATCTTTGCTGAAACAACCATCAGATGCCGCACATGCTCAGATGGATCCTCTCAGAGGGTTATGGACTGTTTTCAGACACAAAAATAAAAATGCTGTGAGTGGATGATGGTGAGAGAACTTACAATGACTTTATCTTCCAATAAGATTTGGGTTTTTATGGATGTTTTCATTTTAACAGGTTTGACATTAACGCTGCAGTGAGTTATTAGAGTTATTACTGAATATCTGTTGAATGCATGAGTCCGATCCTGCTCATTAAGGAAACATTAAAGTGGATTTAAAACAGCAGGACTCATGTGATATTAGTTGTGCTCAGAGCAAACATCTGTGTGTTTCATGAACATTATGAAATTAAATCATGTTTTGGAGGCAAAAACAAAGCACATTTTGGTCACCACTGTACATTATAGTAATATTACAGACTTTAAAATCACCTTTTTTTGTTTTATCAGTTTTATCTGTTTTTTTTGTTGTGTTTTGTTTTGTTTTGTTTTGGGGTTTTTTGCCCATACTTTTTATTGCTTCCCCTGCTGTAATGCTTTTATGTTTTATGTAAAGCACTTTGAATTATCTTGTACATGAAATGTGCGTTAGAAATAAACCTGCCTTGTCTTGCCTTTCTCACCTTTTAAACCTAATGCACATATTTAATAAAAAAAAAAAAAAAAAAACAGAATATCCAATCTTGTAGCGGTTTTATGTGTTCTTTTATAATTGTGTTTTATGCTTATAATAATGCATAATATAAAAACTAAGTTAGACAAAATCTCCAGTACCAAAGGTTAAAATGATGAAAGCTCTTAAAACAAACTGTTATCATTAATATGTGGAACACGACGGTATCTGAATACATTATTCATGAACCCTGTTCCTTCCTGCCTCATGTCACAACTAGTTTATCATGGCCAAAACACACAGAAACATACTGAAGCTGAACTGTGAAAACAGAAAATGTCTTTAACCCAAAATGACCCGCTGAGGTGGTTTTCTGTCAAAATCTTTATAATGAGAAGTTGTTTTTGTTTCATATTCCAAGTATTCCTTAAAAAACATATTATTGACACCATGACAATTACATTTTTAACTTACCTTTCATAGATTTTATGAAATTGTAGTTTTTGTTTTAGTGCCCCAAGCTTCCATATTTAGGTCAAAATGACCTACATTCATTTACAATAGACTTACATCTGAACCTTTGATTCGTTTACAGTAAAACCAGAGGACTCACTCACTCATGTCAAATGTCCTACTGCTGTTATATACTATATATTATATACTACATCGTTAGCCTAATAGCATAATTCCCAAAGTCATATTTTTGGCCAAATCGCAATATCTGCATAACTTTACTCTTCAAAGATCGCTGCTTTATTTTATGCAGATATCACTACTTGGTTAAATAAATAAATAAATAAATAAATAAATACAACTTCTATGCTATGGGGCTGATGATATAGTATATAATATATAATATATAACAGCAATAAGACACTGTCATAATCCATTTAGTGAATGAGTGAGTCTGTTGAATGAATCAAAGGTTCAGATGTAATTCCATTGTAAATGAATGCGGGTCATTTGGACCCACCTATGGAAGCTTGGGGTGGTTATATAAAAACTACAGTTACATAAAATCTGTAAAAGGTAAGTTAAAAATGTAAACGGCATGATGTCAGTAACATGTTTTTACCTGGAATGTGAAATAATAACTTTTAATATGAGGCTAATGATATATATACTTTGCTTTCCAGATTTAAAGTATTTTAAAAATCATTTTAAGATTGATTAAAATGTTAAAAAAATTAAAAATAATTGAAACACGAAATCATCCTTTTTTGCACCAAAATATAATACAAATGATTATTTTTACCATGAGTGTCATAAAAATTCATTAATTAGAGCCCTGGGTCATTTCAACCCCCTCATGGTCCAGACACTAGTGCATCTAAGGCAGGGGTGTCCAGTCCTGGTCCTCGAGGGCCGCTATCCTGCATGTTTTCAATGTTTCCCTCTTCCAGCACAGCTGATAGTCTGTATCAGGCTTCTGCAGAGCTTAATGATAGGGCTAACGTGAACCAGGTGTGTTGGAACAGGGATACATCTAAAACATGCAGGATACTGGCCCTCGAGGACCAGGACTGGACACCCCTGATCTAAAACATGCAGGATACTGGCCCTCGAGGACCAGGACTGGACACCCCTGATCTAAAACATGCAGGATACTGGCCCTCGAGGACCAGGACTGGACACCCCTGATCTAAAACATGCAGGATACTGGCCCTCGAGGACCAGGACTGGACACCCCTGATCTAAAACATGCAGGATACTGGCCCTCGAGGACCAGGACTGGACACCCCTGATCTAAAACATGCAGGATACTGGCCCTCGAGGACCAGGACTGGACACCCCTGATCTAAAACATGCAGGATACTGGCCCTCGAGGACCAGGACTGGACACCCCTGATCTAATGGTTAAATAACTATCGCACCCTGCATCAGTTCTGTTTGTTCCTCTAGTTCACAGGTGTCAAACATGTGGTCCAGGGGCCAAATCCGGCCCGCCAAACGGTCCAGTCTGTCCCTTGGGATGAATTTGTGAAATGCAAAAATTACAATAAGATATTAACAGTTCTTTTAGTTCAGGTTCCATATTCAAAACAGTAAAATACTATCATAAGAACATAAAAATAATGACAACTCCAAATATTTCTCTTTGTAAATGTAAATATTTTCATGTATTTACACTAAAACAAAGTATAATTTTGCAGAAACATGTGAACAACCTGAAATGTCTTAAGAGAATTAAGTACAATTTTAACAATATTCTGCTGTTATTAAATGTTTGGTGTGTTTGTAGATCCACTGTGATCTGTAAGTTATAATGTATATGTGTAAATGATAAACTGAGGCATGATATTGTTAAAATTACACTTATTTTTTCAGTTTGTTCATGTTATTCACATCTTATGAAAGGTTAGTTCGTAGATGTAAACCTTTTCATAATGTAAATTTACTTTTTTCGCTCTAAAACATAGAGAAAAGTTTTGGAGTTGACTTTATTTATATATTATCATGTTATTATTTCACTGCGTCGGCCCACTGCAGATCAAATTTAGCTGAATGTGGAGCTGAACTAAAATGAGTTTGACACTCCTGCTCTATTTGATGCTGAACTCACTGCTGTTGGTTCGGGGGTCTCCGGATCGGACGCTCCACTCCGCCCTCATGCCGTCGATGTCGTCCAATGACGATGCCCGTCGGAGGCTGCGGACGCTGTCTCTGGAGCAGCTCCGCGGTAACGTCCCCCTGGGGAAGGCCGCGCCCGGGTCCAGCCGGTCCGTCAGCAGGGACCGCCGCTTGGTGGAGGACTGGGCGGCGGGGGAGGGGGGGTCCAGGTCCTGCTCGATCAGGGCCTCGGTCTCAGACTGCATACAGCTTTCCTTAGACGGGATCCGGAACTCTTTGAGGGGAACGTCCTCACTGTTGGGCTACAAAAAAAAGACAGACGTTTGGAGTTAAACATGAGTCAAACACTGAAAACTAGGCTTGATTGAAGTTTTTTTTTGCTAATTTATACCATTGATTATTAATTATAAACTGTACTTTTACCTGATTAAGCCTATTTTAAAGAATTTTATTAGCTACATTTAACCCTTACAGACCCATAGCTGTTTTTGTCATGACTTCCATGTGAATTTTCCACTAAATCTAACCTGTCACGTTATTTATCGACATTTATTAAAATGTTATCCTCTCCATTTTGCATTTTCCAGTGAAAATTAGGTATTTTCCTAAATTTAAAGGTCATTATAGATTAGAAAATTATTATAGATTAGAAAAAAAACTTTTTCAACAAAATATATTATTAACTGAACATAATCCATAATGTTTTTAAACAAATAAAACACAAACAAAAAACAAAAAGTAAAAAAATAAACCCTACAAAATAATAATGTGTAAAGAATAAGCAAAAAGTACTAAAATGAAGTAAAAAGGATCAAATAAGCAACAAAATGAACAAAAACAGCCAAAGTAATGAATAAAATTAACACAACTGTATAATAAATCGACAAAATAATAAATAAAATAAACAAAATAAACCACAAGCTGAACAAAATTGAAGAAAAAATAATTAAAGAGGCAACGAAATATAGAAAAATACACAAAATATCTAAAAAAAAAAAAAAAAAGAACAAAAAGAACAAAAACGAATAGAATAATAAATCAAATGAATGAAACCCATGGAGTCTGACAAATGACAGGTTATAGATACTTGTTTTTATGTTCAGTTAACGATATATTTCACTGAAAAAGTCACTTTTTCTTCAGTTTTCTTTGTTTTGATATAATAACCTTTGAATGTACTCTGAGTCTTCATAAATATCTAAATTAAATACAGGAAAATGCATGATTTACAGTGAAAAATACAAAATGAAATGGATAATACGATAATAAAAAGTGATAAATCACATAAAAACAGATAAAATAGAGAAACAAATTCATTTGGGACCTGACATGCAATGGTCCCATGTGTCTGTGTTTTCTATTATAACATTTTAGGCAATAAATCAACATGAATCAAACACTGAAAATTAGGCTTGAATTAAGTTTTTTTTTTTGCTAATTTATGCCATTGATTATTAGTTATAAACTGTACTTTTACCTGATTAAGCCTATTTTGAGGAATTCTAATTAGCTATGTTTAACCGTTAAAGACCCTCACCTATTTTTGTGGTAACTTCTAAGTATATTTTTTACTAAATCAAACCTGTCACATGTTATTTATCTAATTTTATTAAAATATTATCCTCTCCATTTTGCATTTTCCAGTGAAAATCCCTTATTTTCCTAAATTCACATCTTATTATAACAGATTAGAAAAAGAAGACAAAATATATTGATAATTGAACTTAAAACAAGAGTCTTTTATGGATATATACACAATCAGTACATTAAATATATAGAAATAGGTGATAAATGCAAAATGCAGTGGACAATATTATAATAAACGGTGATAAATCACTTAAAAAAAAGGTTAAAAAGAGAAAAAATAATAATTTGGGAACTGACATAAATGTAGCTGTGGGTCCTTACGGGTTAAACTGTCATTTATTTACAAGTTCACCATAATGACTGTACTTTTACTTGTGTAAAAAAAATATTTCTTGCTACACCTCTGATACCGGGTAACGCTCATTCTATTATAACATTTCAGGTAATAAATCAACAAAACAGAGACATTTTAGCCCGGCTGTGTGTTTTTTTTAGATTCTCCATACTTATAATCCTATGATATAATAATAACAGACGGTTCCGTTAACGTACACAAAGACAAAAGACAAAACCCTGACTTGGTCCGGGTCCAGTTTCAGGTGTGGAATTTGGCAGGAAATAGTTTCTGTGGACGAGGTGTAATTTATCAGACACAAACCGTGTCTAAACAAAAGTGAGTGAAGAGTGGAAGCAGAGAAAAACCACACAGGAAAAGCCTTTTCTATCCTCGTTTTAGGTTGAAAAGAGTTTACAGACTCTGAACCCTGCAGATGGTTTTGGTTTGTGCGTCTGGAAGATATGAACTAAATAAATACACAGTAAATGCAGCCTTTTGAGTGTCAGTGGTGTCAAAGTCATTTTAGTTCAGGTTCCACATTCAGCCCAATATGATCTTAAGTAAAATAATAACATAATTACCTATAAATAATACAAATTCCACATTTTTTCTCCATGGTTTACTGTGAAAAAGTAAAACTGAATTATGAAAATTGTTTGTTTTGGGCTCTTTTTTTTCCAGCTGCGTTTTGACACCTGGTTGAACTTCAGAAAGCAGTTACAAGATGAACAAAAACAGCCAAAGTGATCAATAAAATTAACCAGAATTAATAATAAACCAACAAAATAATATGTAATGTGAACAAAATAAGCCACAAACTGAACAAAATTGAAGAAAAAAATAATAAAATTGAAAACAAAATGTAGAAAAATACACAAAATAAGCAACTAAATGAACAAAAACAAATGAAATATTTGCAAAATAATAAATAACATTACAAAAAATTTACAAAAAAAAAAAAGACTAAAATAAAGTTAAAAAAAGAATAAAATAAGCAACAATCCATGGTTTACAGTGGAAAAAGTAAAACTGAATCATGAAAATTGTTTGTTTTGGGCTCTTTTTTTCCAACTGCGTTTTGACACCTGGTTGAACTCCAAAAAGTGGTTACAAAATGAACAAAAACAGCCAAAGTGATCAATAAAATTAACCATAATTAATAATGAACCAACAAAATAATATGTAACGTGAACAAAATAAGCCACAAACTGAACAAAATTGAAGAAAAAAATAATAAAGTCGAAAACAAAATGTAGAAAAATACACAAAATAAGCAACTAAATGAACAAAAACCAATGAAATATTTACAAAATAACAAATAACATAAAAAAAAATTGCCCAAAAAAACTGACTAAAATGAAGAAAAAAAAGAATAAAATAAACAACAATCCATGGCTTACGGTGAAAAAATAAAACTGGATTATGAAAATTGTTAAATCTACAAACTATCCTTTAAAACATGTGAATAACATGAACACCCTGACATTTCTGAAGAAAAATAAATGCCATTTTAACAATATTACACCTCAGTTTATCATTTACACATGTGCATTACAGGTCAGATACAAATACAGAAAATATTTAGAATATTGTTAAAATTGCATTTAATTGCCTTAAAACATTTCACTTTATTCATATTTATTCAGGTTATTCACATTTTGTGTAAAAAGGACAGTTTCTAATGTATAAATGTTCATATAATTTTGCTTGTTTTACACTAAAAGTGAAAAATGTAGTTGTAAGGACCAATGGAACACAATTATTGAAGGAATATATACAATGGAACAAATAACTCACAAACTGCGACTACAAGAAGCACAAATGGACAAAAAAAGGGAAGAAACGGACTGATTACAGAACCTGGAATGGTGGAAAGACGGAATAATGTGAATGTAGTGTCGTGTAGGGTTGTTTTTTTGGAGTTTTTGGTGATTATGTGTTTATAAAATTTCAATAAAAACTTAAGTGAAAAAAAAAGAAAAATTGTGGTTGTCATTTTCTTATAAGTTGTTAAATTTTCCTGGTCTGATCCACTTTAGATCATATTGGTGTGAATGTGGAACCTGAACTACAATGACTCTGACACCTCTGATAGTTAATATCTTCACTGTAATTTTTGCATTTCACAAAGTCATGCAGAATATTGTTGAAATTCCATTTATATTTTGTAAGAAATTTCAGGTTGTTCATGGTTGTTGAGATTATTTACAGTTTTTGTGAAAGGATAGTTTGTACATGTAAATATTTTCATCATGTAATTTTAGTTTTTTCACATTAAAACAAAACAAACAAAAAAAAAACAGAAAAATTTAGAGTTGTTATTATTTAAAGGTTATTCTGATAATATCTTCATTGTAATTTTTGCATTTCACAAATTCATGCAGAATATTGTTGAAATTCCACTTATATTTTTTAAGAAATTTCAGGTTGATCATGGTTGTTGAGATTATTTACAGTTTTTGTGAAAGGATAGTTTGTAAATGTAAATATTTTCATCGTGTAATTTTACTTTTTTCACACTAAAACAAAAGAGAAAAATGTAGCACTGTCATTATCTAAAGGTTATCCTGATAGTATTCCTGGTCTGATCCACTTTAGCTCATACTGATCTGAATGTGGAACCTGAATTAAAATCATCCCAGGGGCCAGATCGGACCACCTGGGGGGCCGGTTTTGGCCCCCGGGCTGTATGTTTGACACCCCTGCTCCACGTGTTGGCTCCGTCTCACCTGCAGATAATCCACTACCACCCCCTCGAACTGGTCCTTGGAGAGTGAAGGTCGTCGCATTGACCGAAGCACCGGCAGCCTCATCTTCAGTCTGCGGTTCTGACCTGGAAGAAAAAATAATAATTTTCACCCAAAATAGACTCAGACTAATGACAGGATGTACGCTTTTATGATTGAATATTCCAGATTCAGCAGGACCAGCAGCTATGATTACTGTTTTTGTTGTGATTTGACTGAAACTGTTCTTTTTTTAAATCCTTTTGTATGTGCAGCATCCTTTTGGAAATAGTCTGTCTCATTTTCAGTATAATCGTCCTTTTAATGTTCTGGTTGGAATATTAGTTGTTTTTCAAACTCAGCTGATATTTATTTCTGTTCTTCAAACTTGAGAGAAGTGAGATCTTGTTCTAATTAAATGCATCATATGTCGTTATTACAATTGCATTAGTAATTATTAAATAATTAGGTCTTTTGCCAAATTTTTGACTCACATTTGCATAAAATAAAGTCCTGATGCCTTAAGAGGAAATTTTGGACGAAGGTCAGATTTTCACGAGAATCATTATTTACAAAACCTTGGATATTAGAAACATGACACTAATGTCCAAAGAATTCCAGTTTTATATATATTATAACTGAGGTTATAATATCATTATATCCAGGTTTATATACTTTATTTACTTTGTTACTTGTTGTTTCTACCAGTCCTTTCCGTTGTGCACTTGCCTGTTTTTTCACTCCTGTTTTTACAGTTACTGTACAGTCGTTGTGCTGCTGTCGGAACCTCAGTTTCCTGAGGGCTCTGACCAAGGGATCAGTAAAGATCTGTCTGATGTCATGTAATCTAATGTAATCTAATCTAACATAATCTAATCTGATCTAATCTAACATAATCTAATCTAATGTAATCTAATCTAACATAATCTAATCTAATCTGATCTAATCTAACATAATCTAATATAATCTGATCTAATCTAACATAATCTAATCTAACATCATCTAACGTAATGTAATCTAATGTAATCTAATGTAATCAAATCTAACATAATCTAATCTGATCTAATCTAACATAATATAATCTGATCTAATCTAACATCATCTAACGTAATGTAATCTAATGTAATCTAATGTAATCAAATCTAACATAATCTAACCTAATCTGATCTAATCTAACATAATCTAACGTAGTGTAATGATATCTAGCATAATCTAATCTAATGTAATCTAACATAATTGAACGTAATGTAATCTAATGTAATGAAATCTATCATAATCTAATCTGATCTAATCTAATTTAATCTAACATAATCTAATGCAATCTAATCTAATCTAATGTAATAAAATCTAACATAATCTAATCTAATCTGATCTAATCTAATGCAATCTAACATAATGTAATGAAATGAAATCTATCTTAATCTAATGTAATGTAATCTAACATAGTCTAATCTAATGAAATCTGATCTAAATTAATGTAACATAATCAAATGTAATGTGATGTAATGCAATCAAATACAATGTGATATAATCTAATGTAATT
>NC_043964.1:4096890-4114390 GCF_902148855.1 Sphaeramia orbicularis
GTGTACACTTGTTGGTAAATGTCTGCGTCTGTTCGCTCTGTGAACACAGTAGGAAGCAGGAGACTAAACAAATAGATGCTTAGTGGATTTGAGCTGGCATGCTGATCGCATTTCCATGACAACGGCACTCCAGACTGCACGCCTCATGCCCAAATGGACAAAGTAACAAAAGATATGTGATACGTACATGTGCTGTGTTTCTAAGTGGATCCTAAATGTATTTGTTGTTCTGAGTCTGGATGACGAGAAAAGTGTCGAAAATACTCAAACATACGCTGGATTCTGATGGAACTACCTTTTTCAATCAGACAACAATAATCATAAACGTATAGAATCATTACATTAAAATGCAGAAATATACATGTATCTTTAACCCTTTAACCCACAGGTGTCAAACATGCGGCCCGGGGGCCAAATCTGGCCCGCCAAGGGTTCCATTCCGGCCCTGCAGGATGAAAGAGCAAAAATGAACCTGAACCTTCCAGGTTGTCCAGATCCTTTTGGTTCAGGTTCCACATACAGACCAGTGTGATCTACAGTCAAAAGAACAACACAATAACCCAGAAATAATGACAACGACAAGTTTTCTTTGTGAAAAATTATGTGGAAAAAAATTTAAGTGAAAAACATAACATTACACTGTGAAAATATTTACATTTACAAAACTATTCTTTCACAGTAAAACGCAAATTAATACATAAATAAAAACAAAGATGAACAACCTGAAATGTGCAGTTTGAACAATATTCTGCCTTTTCCTAAATGTTTGGTGCATTTATGGATCCACTGTGATCTGGAGTTGTGTTCATAATAACAGATGGAATATTGGAGAAATTGTTCAAATTTTAGTTCCAAACTCCAAAATTTTAACAATATTCTGCCTGTTACCAAATGTTTATGGAACATTGTGTGTAAATGTACATGTATAAATAATAAGTCGAGGCTGAATATTGTTCAAATTGCACTAATTTTTCAAATTAAATTTCAGTTTTTTCAGGTTATTCACATCTTTTTTGTAAAATGTAAATATTTTCATAATTTAATTGTTTTTTGTAGTAAAACAAAAAGAAAAACTTGGATTTGTCATTATTTTACTGGTCTGGCCCACTTGAGATCAAATTGGGCTAAATATGGAACTGAACCAAAATGAGTTTGACAGCCCTGCTTTAACCCCTGATGTATCAGTGGTGAACGTTCTGAATCCATGATTATTTTAAATATTTATAAAAATTCTACCGTTTGCTCAGTAGCAAAAACTTCAAAACATGCTCAAAGACTAGACCTTGTTCTTTCCATAGAGCACTGAGCATGCTCAGTGCCCCCCCCCCCCCCCCCAACCTGTTTGGGCTTTGGGCTTTTATATATATAAATATATATATATATATATATATATATATATATATATATATATATATATAAAATATATATATATATATATATATATATATATATATATATATATATGTGTGTGTGTGTATGTGTGTGTGTGTGTGTGTATATGTGTATGTGTATATATATATATATATATATATACTGTTTTAGTAATCAAGATATCTATCTATCTATTTATAACACACAAAGAAACAAAATAAAACAAAACGAAGCAAATTATCAAGTATGTGGAAGTCTGAATGTGAATGGTCAAAAAGGAGTAGGAAGAAGTATAAACTTATTTAATCTACCCCTAAAGTGCTTTTACACTTTTATCACTAACTTAATACGATCAAACGATACATTTTTCCTAATTTTAGCATTCAGCCACAACAAATACATAATGCACTAATTGAATTATACACAACAATATGATCATAGTAGTACAATCATACAAACACAGTCAACAATTCAACACTTTCCTTCAATAATTTCAGCAGATTTCTCAGTACAACATCATCCCTAAACAAACAGCCCTCACTGTCATTATTAAATGCTGGACCTCTCAAAAATCAGTTCTTTATATCTTTTTTTGAACTGAATTATGTTTGATATTTGTTCTATATATGAGAGAACAAAAAATCACTAAAAAAAAAAAAATGACTCATCATTTTTATTTTTATAAAAAATGAAAGTGGGTCCCACAGACCCAAACACCATACAAGGGTTAATAGACTCAAAAAGGACTAATATTTGATATAAAAAAAAAGATGTTATTGTCTCTGTTAATTTCATATTTTTGTAGGAAAAAGTAAGAAACATAAAGATAAACTGTGTTGATTGTCACTTTTTGTGAGATTTTACAGACATTTCACATAAAATGCAAGTTTAACATTAAACCACACACAGCTTAGGAAAGCGCTCACCAGCAGATGGATGTCTACTGAAGCTCATACACTGGATGACTGGATAGTCGTGATCCTCCAAATTCCATGAAATTTTTGTGATGGAGAAACTCACTTTTTTTTTACAACTTGAACATGAGAAATTTTAAAATTGTTGGGTGCCTTGGATTAAATATATAACTTTAGCAAACCTGACTTTGACTGAACATCGAAGATGGTACTAACTCTCTTCCCTCAAGATTTTTTTTTTTTTTTTTCTGTGCTACTCTTATGTTCATAGTTACCTTTTATACTTGAACATCTAAATACTAAATGTCCATGTGCACTGTTAGGCTCCTTTTTTTCCCTTTGTATTATTATTATAAATACTACTTTGTGTGTATACAAATATATGTATTTATGCATAATTTTCTTTGTCTTATGTCCGAAAGGGTGATTGGCTATGTGTACGAACTTGATAATATCATTATTATTATCCTTTTTTTTCCCTTATTTACTTTATTTATTCAACTTTTTTTTCTCGCTTTCTTTTTCTTCCTTTCAGTAAGCATTTTTTTGTTGTTGTTCAAAGTGTTTTTATTACATATCTAGTCACAGAAAAGCATAACACAGTCATTGTGTTTTTGTTTTTTTACCCAAACCCATGAACATTCCCATCCTCTTGCACCAAAAAAAAAAAAAAAATTGACAATAATAAATAAATAAATAAATAAATAAATAAATAAGGAATACAGATACTAATCACAGACTTGTATTTTTCAGTGATCATTATTGATACCCTTTTTCTTTAAAAAAAAAAAAAAAAAAAAAAAAAAAACAGAAAATCCTCATCATTTAATCCTCATCATAAACTTTTAGAAAAGTGTTTTTCCATGACGGCAACCGCCAGAGTTTTTGTCGAGACATGGAGGTGGCACAAAATTTGATGAATATGAATAAATATGAGTGATTCTTATGTAACAAACAGAATGCTCTTCAGTGTTTTTATGCTGATGTCCAGATTTAATGACCAGGCTGTCATTTATTCCAACCACACAGATCCATAATGTTTAAGTCATGTGTTACATTCCAATTAATCTGCTCAATATTTGTACTAGAATATAAAATATGACCATGTATTTGACTGAACTGATGTGAGGTGATCCCAGGGACACATTTATTTATTTCACTGCTACATTTATTTATATCAGTGTGAATAAAAACAACATTGTGCCGTTTAAAGAATTCAAGGAACTCCTATTGTTTGGACATGGACAGATATACTGAAGCATTTATAGAGCTGTGGTTCACATAGTTCAGTATCAGACGGGGGGGGGGTCTTATAAACCAGACATATTTACACTGGTGACAATGATTAATATGCGCTGGAGAATCAGGACTTTATCAGATACGTTGAGTTAAAAGACTGTATTACTGTGCTGTCGTTGTTGATGATATTCTGTTCATGTTTTCTTTTCTTATATTTTTCGTTTAATTGGACTTATTTTATTTTATTGTTGTTGTTTTTTGCCTAGTTTACTCAATTCTGGTTCTCGTTATTGTTATAATTAAAATTATCTGTGTTATTGTTATTGTTAGTATTGTTGATATTCTCTTCGTCACCTTCCTCTTCCTTTTGTCTCTCCCTTTCTCTCTTCCCTCTTTCTTCTCCTTCCCCCTGTTCCTTCATTTCAGGTCCGACATCAAAATTTGGTAAAAAAAAAAACCAAACAAAAAAAAAACTAAATAAAGACAGTAGAATTTGAAGGGGAGCCTCATATACTTAATGAAGTTTCAAATTTGTTCAGCACAAAAAGGAGCCAGACTACCATTCTTCTGTGATGATGCTGGACAAGACAAGTTAGGAAAAAAAAAAAAAAGAGAGAGACTATAAACAAAAAGAAATCCTCAAATGAAGTAGACAAGCAAAGCTCTAAAGGAAAATAAAGAGAAAATAATCCCAGTTTTATACAAAGCTTTAAATCTCAATGATTTATACAAGTACAGAAGAAAAGGAAGGTAATAGAGTAAATGTTTACAGGTCCAGCAGTGGGACTGGGCTGTTCAGTACAGTTTATAGTTTATAGTATCCTGTGTGTAATGTTTTTGTTTATTTGTTTGTTCATTGCCATTGTCAATTTATTTTTCTTATTTCTTCTTTTTACTTTTTTTGCTTTATTTATTTTTGCCAATGATTTGTGTTCTTCACTGTTTGCTGAACCTGTTACCACTGTTCATACTAATTTTAATAAAAAAGATACAACTACTACTATTACTACTACTACTACTACTACTACTACTACTACTACTACTACTACTACTAATAATAATAATAATAATAATAATAATAATAATAATAATAATAATAATAATAATAATAATAAGAAGAAGAAGAAGAAGAAGAAGAAGAAGAAGAAGAAGAACTTTGTGGCTAGTTTTTAATGGGTCGTGAAAAAAAACTACCTGAAATGTTTTATATTTTCAAAATGTTACTAATAAAATTTATTTTTGTATCTACAGTTAACATTAGTCGCTTTACCAGCGACCCCCAAATTGCACAAAAAAACTACTTGGGCATAAAAATTTGCCTAATGGAAAAACAACAATTTCACCAAAACTCTCGCTTTTTGAGTAAAAGTTTTCGTGCTGGCAAGAGGTGGTTTTTCAGGCGTAGCACAACTGGTAAATCACACAAAACTGCAGTGGAAAGACCTTTAGAATATACATCATTTTTCCGGTTTCCTGAAAAATAACAGTTTTGGACTATGTTTTGGATTCTGGGCTGGTAAACAGGGTTTACAGGGCAGGTTTACAGGTTTACAGGTTTACAGACCAGATCCTCCTTCTGTCGGTTGTTCCAGACAGTGGGAGCAGAAGTTTAAGTATCTATCCTGGACTAGAACCGGTCCTGGTTCAAGGTGGTTTTGAGGTTCTGATCTAGACCTACCTTCCTTGGCGTAGTAGAGGATCTCCACCTTGCGCTCCTCGGACCCCAGCAGGGCCTGGGCCAGCTGGGACAGGGCGCTCTTCATGGTCCCGGGTCCCACCAGGAACTGGCAGGTGCAGGGCTGCTGCATGATCTCGGCCCTGGTGAACCCGAACATCTGGCAGAAGCCTTCGTTACAGTAGATGATGCCGCAGTTCTTCATCTGCGCGTTGGCGATGAGAAACTTGCGATCTGAAAAGCAGGACTGGACTTTAGTTCCAGAACAGTGTGTGTGTCTTAGTGTCAGGTCACAGACCCTCATTATGGACCTGGATTTGATCCTTTTAGACTCAAACACACATGAGTCTTCCTCTGTTTGGATCGCAGCCTTTACTGTACGCCTCCTGTTCTCCACAATCAGCTGGAGTGGAACTAATGACGTCCATCCTTTCCAGAGCTAATGCTCTTAGTCTCCAGGGGAATGAGCGTGAGCAGCTGCTCCTTCAACATGAGAGTCTGTGAGGCGTCACACCTGGGAGTTTACAGTGAGTTCAACCAGGATCCACCTGGACCAGGTAAGGCCACGAGTGAAAGGAAACTAGTGTCAAACAGGCAAAAATATAGCATCAGCATCCTCATCCTCATCATCATCTTTATTTGCAGACTCAGGTGTCCATTAAAAAAATAAACAAACAAATAACAAATAAAATAAATAAAAACACAGGTTAAAACACAGACAAAACATCACTAATACTAGAAAAGCACTTGGAGGGTGCAGACCTCCGCCAAGGCAGATCAGTTGCCGCCCCTCCCTCCCCCAATCACCACCAAAATTTAATCATCTGTTCCTTGTGCCAGTATCAATATTTCCTGAAAATTTCATCAAAATTCATCCATAAATTTTTCAGTTGTCTAGGTAACAGACAAACAAACAAACGGACAAACCCCAAAGAAAACACTAGACAAGCACTGGGAGAGCGCAGACCTCCGCCAAGGCAGATCAGTGCCCCCCCCCACCCCCCCCCACCCCTGATCACCACCAAAATTTAATCATTTGTTCCTTGTGCCAGTATCAACATTTCCTGAAATTTTCATCCAAATCCGTCCATAACTTTTTCAGTTATCTTGCTAACACACAGACAAACCAACGTGGGCAAACACAGAACCTCCTTGGTGGAGGTAAAAACCTCCAGAGCTGCAACCGATTAATCGATTAGGTGCTTGAAGCAAATGCAAAAATTCACAATTCGATTAATCAATTCGAACTGATGGAAGGAAAATATTCTATGTCAGTTTTCCTGAATTGAAGCTTATTTGTGCGTCACAATAAGCGTCCAGGTGAAACACAACAGTGGAACCAATGTTTAACAGCAGAGAAATTAAGGAAACAAAGTTTTGATTCAGGAGAATTGTGGTTGAATGAGTTTTTTTGGATCATTTTGACTCGATTAATCGGTTGCAGCTCTAATAACTTCCTTGGTGGAGGTAATTATGAAAGACAGCTGTACCAGTGTCACCACAGGGTGACTGGTACTGCACCGAACTATGACTGGGATTTGTCAACAACATAATGATGGAATTCTGAGAATCATTCAGTCGACAAATAAATTTGTACATTCAGCCTGAAAAGTGTTCACTCCTGTGTTACAAAACAACTCACTTGCACCAGTCCATCCAGCTGTTTTAAACAGTATTTTCTAGGTCTGCAACAGGACACGTACTGAACTGAACCGTTTTGGTACACAGCTGTACCAAAACGGCACAGTATGATGAGAAAAAGGAACGAAAGACGTTGTTCGATGCGGAACTTTAAATCCTGTCTGTCTGTCTGTCTGTCTGTCTGTCTGTCTGTCTGTCTGTCTGTCACGCACACTGTATAATAGAGGAATAAATAGACCGTTGAAAGTATGTAAAGTTTCACTTTTGTTTCACGACAGCGTTCATTACGTTAGTTATGGACCGCACCCCCAGGTATATAACTGCGCCCCCCACCCCCACCCCCCGGCTCCAACAAAAAAAAAAAGTCCCCCGTGCACACAGGCACACTACACAGTTTGTTCTCTGTCCTAAAATAAATAATTTGGTTCATTGTGTTGCCATTGTCGTTGTGTTTTAACAGAATACCAGTTTACCCTCTTGTTAATGTTGCACTTCATGTGGAATTTTTATGTTATTTTTCTGCAGAATGTGAACTGACAGAACTGTGATTAGATTTTTCTTGTTTGTTTGAAATGACCTTTCAGGGAAAAGTGCAATACTAATGTTTAAAATACATTTAGTAATATTAATAATTAATTTTATTTTCTATTTGCAGCAGCAGAATTATATTATTCCTGTTTTTCTATATTCTACTGTCTCCAAAAATTGGGGGGAAAATGTAAAAAAAATTCATAAATGTATTTATAGACATTTTGAGGGGTTTTCTTTCTTCCCGTACCAAACCGAAAAAAAAAAAACGAACTGTGGCTTTGAAAACGGAAATCGTACCGAACCGAAAATTTTGTGTACCGTTACAGGCCTAGTATTCTCACAGAGTCATTATTTACCTCTATGAGCTGTTTTTGTAAGATAGCCTTTTTAAACCTGGCCCACAAGGGGGCAGTATAAAGAAGAGTACGATATTCTCTGAAGAGATTTTTGTTATTCTTAATATTTTCTGTACACATTGAGAATTTTCTTGCCAGTATATTGGCCTGGGTATATAACATCCAACTTTGCCTGTACATATCATCATCATCAGACATTTGCCGCCCACAATACTGTTTGGGCACCAACCTGTCCAACTTATCTACATAAGATTCTCCTAATTCAAAAAACATTTTTAAGAATAATCAGCATTTCTAATAGACTCCACTCATCTGCTCCTCTTTTCAAAAAATTCAAACTTCTCTCAGTTTTTCAAATGAATGTTTCCCAGACCTGTGTCTTCATGTACAAATATGGTCACTTAACTCATATTTATTATTCATACTTATTTTAACTCATATTTGTTTTCCAGGACTTCTTTATGTTTTCTTCTGTTATTCACAATTGTCCTACATGATATTCAAGCAAATTTTATTTTCCGTACTGCTGAACTTCTGTGTGTCAGTATTCTGTAAAATATGGTGGACCACATCTGTGGAATAATCTACGACCTGAACTTCAAACAACATCTTCTTTATCATTATTCAAAAAGAATCTGAAAAGGACTGGAATTCATGAAAAAACATAAGGCTGTATATCATTTAATTTGAATTTGATGATTTGTAATTTGATTTGTAGTTTTATTCTTTTTACTTTAGTTCATTATTTCAGTTATATTGTATTTTTAATTCTTTTTTCTCTTTTTTCCCTGTGTATTGTTTATTTCAGGGGAAGTATTCACATAAGCCTTTTTTGGCTTCTATCCTCTCCTGCTCAATGATGTTACTTGTTTTGAATGTTGTTTTTTTTACTTTCTCTTGCTGTTTTATGATGTGCAAATAAATAAACAAATAATAAAGTGACGTAAATACTTTGTTTTGGTGCTTACACTCGGCACCTGTAAAAATTAGGAAAGTTTATATGAATGTAACACTGGAAACATCGAACAATATGCACAAGTTAAAACTGCACAGACCCACTGATGGAACAAATACACAGGGTTGAATCATTGGTGGTTTTGGTAGAACTAAGGGTCCAATATTTGACATTAGGTTTCAGGAAAAAAAAAAAACAGTATTATTGTGGTCTTTATAAAATCACAAGTTTTGTAGGTTTTGTACTTAAAGAACCAACACTATTCAGATGTGTTACTGTACAGTTCTGAAGGCCAGGACATGGTTGTTCCATTAGTGCTTTTGTTCCACTGTTCCACTCCTGTCTGCACTCAGAAAAGTCCTCCACAGTCATTTTAACTCATATAGAATCCAGTTCCAGTTACTGACACTTGTAATGTACGTGGCATCGGCTGCAGCCGCTGAGTCCAGACCCACCACCACTGTGAATGAGGACCGTTTGGATGGAAGGCTGTTCATGGAGCTGGACCAACCGGGTTAAATGGACCTCCTACATAACCCAGGTTAAACAGACCTCCAACATAACCCAGGTTAAACAGACCTCTAACATAACCCGAGTTAAACAGACCTCCAACACAAACCAGGTTAAACAGACCTCCAACACAAACCAGGTTAAACAGACCTCCAACATAACCCAGGTTAAACAGACCTCCAACACAAACCAGGTTAAACAGACCTCCAACATAACCCGAGTTAAACAGACCTCCAACACAAACCAGGTTAAACAGACCTCCAACATAACCCAGGTTAAACAGACCTCCAACACAAACCAGGTTAAACAGACCTCCAACATAACCCGAGTTAAACAGACCTCCAACACAAACCAGGTTAAACAGACCTCCAACACAAACCAGGTTAAACAGACCTCCAACACAAACCAGGTTAAACAGACCTCCAACACAAACCAGGTTAAACAGACCTCCAACACAAACCAGGTTAAACAGACCTCCAACATAACCCGAGTTAAACAGACCTCCAACACAAACCAGGTTAAACAGACCTCCAACACAAACCAGGTTAAACAGACCTCCAACACAACCCAGGTTAAACAGACCTCCTACGTAACCCTGATTAAACAGACCTCCAACACAAACCGGGTCTAACAGACTTCTAACAAAACCTGGGTTAAGCAGACCTCCAACATAACCCGGGTTAAGCAGACCTCCAACATAACCCGGGTTAAGCAGACCTCCAACATAACCTGGGTTAAGCAGACCTCCAACACAACCCGGGTTAAGCAGACCTCCAACACAACCCAGGTTAAACAGACCTCCTACGTAACCCTGATTAAACAGACCTCCAACACAAACCGGGTCTAACAGACTTCTAACAAAACCTGGGTTAAGCAGACCTCCAACATAACCCGGGTTAAACAAACCTCCAACATAACCCGGGTTAAGCAGACCTCCAACATAACCTGGGTTAAACAGGCCTCCAACATAACCCGGGTTCAGCAGACTTCCAACACAACCTGGGTTAAGCAGACCTCCAACATAACCCGGGTTAAACAGACCTCCAACATAACCCGGGTTAAGCAGACCTCCAACATAACCCGGGTTAAGCAGGCCTCCAACATAACCCGGGTTAAACAGGCCTCCAACATAACCCGGGTCAAACAGACCTCCAACACAACCCGGGTTAAGCAGACCTCCAACATAACCTGGGTTAAGCAGACCTCCAACACAACCCAGGTTAAACAGACCTCCTACGTAACCCTGATTAAACAGACCTCCAACACAAACCGGGTCTAACAGACTTCTAACAAAACCTGGGTTCAGCAGACTTCCAACACAACCTGGGTTAAACAGACCTCCAACATAACCCAGGTTAAACAGACCTCTAACATAACCCGAGTTAAACAGACCTCCAACACAAACCAGGTTAAACAGACCTCCAACATAACCCAGGTTAAACAGACCTCCAACACAAACCAGGTTAAACAGACCTCCAACACAAACCAGGTTAAACAGACCTCCAACATAACCCGGGTTAAGCAGACCTCCAACATAACCCGGGTTAAGCAGACCTCCAACATAACCTGGGTTAAGCAGACCTCCAACACAACCCAGGTTAAACAGACCTCCTACGTAACCCTGATTAAACAGACCTCCAACACAAACCGGGTCTAACAGACTTCTAACAAAACCTGGGTTAAGCAGACCTCCAACATAACCCGGGTTAAACAAACCTCCAACATAACCCGGGTTAAGCAGACCTCCAACATAACCTGGGTTAAACAGGCCTCCAACATAACCCGGGTTCAGCAGACTTCCAACACAACCTGGGTTAAACAGACCTCCAACACAACCTGGGTTAAGCAGACCTCCAACATAACCCGGGTTAAACAGACCTCCAACATAACCCGGGTTAAGCAGACCTCCAACATAACCCGGGTTAAGCAGGCCTCCAACATAACCCGGGTTAAACAGGCCTCCAACATAACCCGGGTCAAACAGACCTCCAACACAACCCGGGTTAAGCAGACCTCCAACACAACCCAGGTTAAACAGACCTCCTACGTAACCCTGATTAAACAGACCTCCAACACAAACCGGGTCTAACAGACTTCTAACAAAACCTGGGTTAAGCAGACCTCCAACATAACCCGGGTTAAACAGGCCTCCAGCATAACCTGGGTTCAGCAGACTTCCAACACAACCTGGGTTAAGCAGACCTCCAACATAACCCGGGTTAAGCAGACCTCCAACATAACCCGGGTTAAGCAGGCCTCCAACATAACCCGGGTTAAACAGGCCTCCAACATAACCCGGGTCAAACAGGCCTCCAACATAACCCGGGTCAAACAGGCCTCCAACATAACCCAGGTTAAGCAGACCTCCAACACAACCTGGGTTAAGCAGACCTCCAACATAACCGGGGTTAAGCAGACCTCCAACATAACCCGGGTTAAGCAAGCCTCCAACATAACCCGGGTTAAGCAGACCTCCAACATAACCCGGGTCAAACAGGCCTCCAACATAACCCGGGTTAAGCAGACCTCCAACATAACCTGGGTTAAGCAGACCTCCAACATAACCTGGGTTCAGCAGACTTCCAACACAACCTGGGTTAAGCAGACCTCCAACATAACCCGGGTTAAACAGACCTCCAACATAACCCGGGTTAAGCAGACCTCCAACATAACCCGGGTTAAGCAGGCCTCCAACATAACCCGGGTTAAACAGGCCTCCAACATAACCCGGGTCAAACAGGCCTCCAACATAACCCAGGTTAAGCAGACCTCCAACACAACCCGGGTTAAGCAGACCTCCAACATAACCCGGGTTAAACAGGCCTCCAACATAACCCGGGTTCAGCAGACTTCCAACACAACCTGGGTTAAGCAGACCTCCAACATAACCTGGGTTAAGCAGACCTCCAACATAACCCGGGTTAAGCAGGCCTCCAACATAACCCGGGTTAAGCAGACCTCCAACATAACCCGGGTTAAGCAGGCCTCCAACATAACCCGGGTTAAGCAGACCTCCAACATAACCTGGGTTAAGCAGGCCTCCAACATAACCCGGGTTAAGCAGACCTCCAACATAACCTGGGTTAAGCAGACCTCCAACATAACCTGGGTTAAACAGGCCTCCAACATAACCCGGATTAAGCAGACCTCCAACATAACCCGGATTAAGCAGACCTCCAACATAACCCGGGTTAAGCAGACCTCCAACATAACCCGGGTTAAGCAGACCTCCAACATAACCCGGGTTAAGCAGACCTCCAACATAACCCGGGTTAAGCAGACCTCCAACATAACCCGGGTTAAGCAGACCTCCAACATAACCCGGGTTAAGCAGACCTCCAACATAACCCGGGTTAAGCAGACCTCCCACACATGGACCCTTCAGTCTCTGTAAAGTAAACGCTCCTCTGGTGAGAGCACATCCTGTCCAAAGTCATTATCTGGGACTCACAGCGGAAACACTCATCGTCACACGGTTGCTAAGCAGCACCACTGTGGCATGTGCACTCACCTGGGCGTGCACGTGGCGCTCCGTGCACAGACCTACAGTACAGCCACATTACATAATACATGGTTCTCAAAAGAGTTTCATGATCAAAACTGCAGCATGGCCAAGTCATAAGTGACACTTTTTTTTTTAGATTTTAGTCAAGTTAAATTGTTATAAATATTATAAATGTGAATTAAAGTGTTACGGTGTCATCGTATTAGATCATATTCCCCAAATGCAAACAGGTCCCAGAAAAATGACATCAAAATTTCTACATTTACACACTGAAAATAAACCCCTTTTACAATCTCAATATAAATACGCACAATAATTCCAATTAACGTCCCCCTCATGTGCACCTCTTATCAGAATCAGATTCAAAAAACTATTAATCTCAGGAGGAAATTACTGGGCGTTACAGTCGTTCCATTCAAGTATAACAAAAAGAAGCAGAAAAGAAATGATCAGTACAACAGAAGAAGAAAAAAAAGTATACACAATGAGATATATAAAGCTCTAAATACAATAATACAAAACATATAAACAAAAAATACAAACATATATAAAATATATATAACTCTGAAAAAATACACATGTATACACCAAATATACCCATTAAAACACTATTAAGATACAAAATTAGAGCAGCAATTTGTACAATATGTACTAGACAATATATTATCAGTATGATAATTAAAGAAATATACATAATTATTGTGCAAAAAACACAGTTGTGTGTAATCATAATGATGTGGTTATAAGGTGGAGGTAAACAGTCAGTACAGAGGGTAAAAAAGCATAAATGTACAAACTTTACCATGGTTTATAGAAGCTCTCAGGTGTGACAGAGATTTCAAATACTGTAAAGTACTGCGTTTGTTTCAGAAACAGTTTAAGATTAAAACATGTTACATCTTAAATACCTGAGAGGTTTTACAATCTTCTTATAATTCATATAAAATGTACCATTTATCAAGTGCTTCTAGTTAAATGATGGTTCTTTTCCTCCCTTGGGTAAATTAAGGTTTTATTTAGGAGCAGGTTTTACATTTAATACGTTGATTAGTTTGGTTTAAATTGTTGTTCGCTTCCAAAATGCCTCAGAGGTGGTTTTACTTAATTACTCTCAACACTGATTTTTTTTTTTTTTTTTTTTTTTAATCCATGACTATGATTTTAAATGTTCTACCTTTAAATTTCTCAAATATTTTTCCTGCTCTGACTGTAAATAATAATTTTCTACCACAACAAACCGTCTACTTTCTTCAAATCTCACTGAGGAAGAAAAATCTACCATTAAACTTTTAAGGAAATATTAAGGAAGTGAAGTGGATTAGGGCCACTGGAAAAAAACAAAATAGAATTAAGGTCCAATATATTTTTTTATTATTATTATTGTTCTCAGAAAAAAGTCAGAAGTCTGAGATTAAAGTCAGAATTCAGACTTTTTTCTCAGAATTCTGACTTTAATTAAATCTCAGAACAATCACAAAAAAATATTTTAAACAGTCAGAATCTCAAGATTAAAGTCAGAATTCTGAGTTTTTTCTCAGAATAATAATAAAAAATATATATATTGGATCTTAATTTTTTGTCCCAGTGGCCCTAATCGTCTTCCATAAAATATTGATGTTTATAAACGATAAAAAAAATATTGGGACAGCTGTAAGATGTCCTGTTCATGATGATTTGACACATAAACATCAATGTTTAGGATATTTATCATGTCATATTCTGACATTAGTCATCATTGTTGGTTTTTTTTTTCCCATTTTTGTTCATTTCGTTCATTGTTTTGTCCATTTTTGATCATTTTGTTGATTATTTTTGCTCATTTTCTTCATTATTTTGGTCTTTTTTACTCATCTACTCACTGACTTAGAACACCCAGACTCCCTGACCAACCAATGCAATGATATTTATCCCATAATATAAAACTCTATTCTGACATTAGTCATTATTGTTTTGGATCCCAGACCCCTGTTAGAAAAGAAACACCTGAATTGTCTCAATACTTTATAACATCATGATTTAACATAGGGTTATTAGATTCCTTTTGGCTTTATATTATACTCTTACTGTTCTTCAAATATAAATATGATAGTAGCTGAATATTCTGATTTTATTCACTTTTAAGCTTCACTGTTTCCAACTTCACTAATCTTAAATCTTAATCTTTTACAGTATTGTATTTGTATATCATTTCCTTGAAAATAGAAGGCTCAAAAGTGAATAGATTAGATCGTTCTTTTGTGTATACTAAACACTGACAGTCATCAGTGAAGTCTTTGTCTTTGTTTGATCAGTTTTTTCTTCTGAATCAGGCTTATTTTCAGTCTCCAAACAGCCCGTACGAGCCCACATGAAACAGAGGCATAAAAGAAAAAAAACTTGCTGAAAACCATAGATTACATCATATTAGACTCGCAGGGGTATAAAGTCTTTTAGATGTTTCAACCACAAATGATGGAAAAATGGGAGTTAGTGATGCGTGCTCAGAAGACAAAGAGTGTTTTCCTTCTGTTTTCGGAGCCAGTGGAACATGGGAGGTAATGGAAAATGACACGCAAACAGACATGCAGGTGCAAAAAGCCTGATGCATGAAAGGTGCAGACGGGTCGAATAATGTGGAGGATACATCTGTATGAGAGATTTACAGTCAGGTCTGTGATTCTGTGGACGGCATCAATAAAACAAACAGCACGGGTGAAAAATCAGAGTACATCAGATACTGTTGGTTAATAACTGACCCTGCTGTGAGACATATGACAACAATTTAATGCCAGAATACAATGACTAATTAGTCTAGAAGTGCATTCAGATTTTTACAAAAGGCAAGAAACATTTTAAAATGGACATCAAACTGAACTTTTTTTTTTTTTTTTTTTTTTTTTTTTACATTTTTTTCTGATTGAGTTTGATGTATCAACAAATCTTACTCTTGATGATGCATTTTAATAAGAAAACAACCAAAAGTATGGAGTTTACTACCAAAAAAAAAAAAAAGCAATAAATCTTCTCATATTGTTAGCTTCATAGCATAATTGTCTAACTCATACACAAATGGACAAAAGTATAGGGACACGCTGAATTCGGTTCTAACAGGGGTCTGGGATACAAAACAATAATGACAAGCGTCATAATATAGTTTAATATTAGGATATTATATTGATTATTAATACTGATGTTTTTATGTCAAATCATCATGAACGGGTTTGTCCATATAGTTTATAAACATCAACATTTACTTAAAGTTTAATGGTAGATTTTCCTTCCTCGGTGAGATGTGAAGAAAGTAGAAGGTTAGTTGTGATAGAAAACTAGCATTTACAGTCAGAGCATAAAAAATATGTTAGAAATTTAGCAAAGAACATTTAAAATCATAATCATGGATTTTAAAAAAAAAAGTATCAATGTCGAGTGAAATTAAGTTAAAAAAAAAAAACATCTCTGAGGCATTTTGGAAGCAAAGATAACAATTTAAACTAAACTAACCAATGCAATGATATTTATCCCATAATATAAAACTATATTATGACATTTGTTATTATTATTTTGTATCCCAAAGAAACACCTGAATTCAACATGTCCACATACTTTTGTCCATATAGTTCAAAAGCATCAATATTTTCATTGATTTGTTCCTTTTTGTCAATTTTTTTTAAAAATTATTTTGTTCATTTTATTGATTATTTTGTTCATTTTTGTTCATTTTGTCGATTATTTTGTTCATTTTATTCATTATTCTGTTCATTTTGTTTATTTTGTTCATTTTTGTTCATTTTGTCGATTATTTTTGTTCATGTTATTGATCATTCTGTTCATTTCGCTTATCATTTTGTCCATTTTTGCTCATTTTGTTGATTATTTTGTTCATTTTGTTGATCATTTTGGTCGTTTTTTTACTCATTGAAACATCGAAACACCCAGAATCCCCGACTAACCAATTCAATATTCATCCCATAACATAAAACTCTATTCTAACATTAGTCCTTATTGTTTTGGATCGCAGACCCGTTAGAAAAGAAACACCTGAATTCAAACGTGTCCACATACTTTTGTCCATATAGTGGATGACTTATCCTACGAGGTTAACTATATGTTAACTTGCAGCCTGTAGAATTACACCACTTTTACTTCAAAAATGACTAACATTTATCAAAGCAGTCGTCGATCTCAACTAATCGACTAATCGTTGCAGCTGTGACTCAAAGCATCCGGATCCATGGGAGTCAACGATGCTGAAAACGCAACCAAAGACGTTTAAAAGTGCCAAACACGCGCGTGTGTGTGCATGTGTTTGTGTTTGAGGTGCTTTCAGGGTGTTGGAACACTTGGACATGCCGCACTTACTTTGTTCGTCGAATTTCCGGATGATGGTGTCCAGGTAGGTGTTCTGGAGCGCAACATGACCGCGTCTCACAGGCATTTTGGAGCTTGGACAGAAGACTTCCACCACACATGAACCTCAGTGGGTAAATTTAAAAAAAAACAAAAAAACCAAAAAAAAAAAGGTTTTGGAAACGCACGCGAAGAGACCCGACAAGGCGCTCGCGGCGGATGGGGATGATGGGGATGATGGGGATGGAGAGAGTCGGTTGCCAGGGCGATCACGGATGCACGATGTTGCGCACTGATGGAGCCAAAAAGTAAATTACAGGAGCGCAAAAGCCCAAAAAATAAATA
This sequence comes from Sphaeramia orbicularis, assembly GCF_902148855.1. Classification (NCBI taxonomy): domain Eukaryota; kingdom Metazoa; phylum Chordata; class Actinopteri; order Kurtiformes; family Apogonidae; genus Sphaeramia; species Sphaeramia orbicularis. The sequence continues at coordinate 4,114,259 of NC_043964.1, forward strand.
ACAAAAAATAAGCGCACTATCCCTGTGAAAGGATGCACAGAGTTGGATTCAACAGAAGGATCAGGTGGAAAAAAAAAAAAAAAAAAAAAAAAGCTGCTCAGGGATGAGAAGTTCTGAATGGAAGCTCCGTCC